>NC_048281.1:5443062-5758062 GCF_009762535.1 Notolabrus celidotus | reverse complement strand
TAAGGAGGAAAACATCTAAATGCCAATGTAAACTTTTCAAACCATACTTGATACATTTTCTTCTCGCTAGCCTGGAAGCACTCTGTAAACCATAACAGTGTCATACCTGTCAGATAAATACTCTCTGTAAATATACAATGCAAAAATTCTCCAAGCAGAATTCCATATTTCTATTTTTTGTATTATTTAACTACTATTTTTATAATGTAAAAACTACCTCTGCAACTCACCACTGCACTTTATCATATTATTTTAGCCTGCACATATTAGTCATGCCTATTTGTTGTTCTTTTGTATTTATAGCTGATGTTATTATTATTTTTTATTATATTTTTATTTTGTATGTCTTATTCTTATGCCTTGTACAAAGAGAGCACAGTTTACCTAAGTCAAATTCCTTGTGTGTTCAAGCATACCTGGCCAATAAAGCTGATTCTGATTCTGATTTGTGCAAAAATTGCATCTCAAGGTGTAATTCACAAAGCAAACTGCACTTCTGATATTCAAGTGCAAAAATGCCCACAAAGTTCTGCAGCTCTGTGCAGTTTGCTCTTGTTTCACTTTTTAAGGTGACTGAGATGAGCTGTAAGCATCTCCTCGCCTGCTGCGCAAAGCTAGGTCCTCCTGATGAGGCTAAATTGTATCCAAATACATGACGACCTGAATGGAAGAGGGGAAATCTGTTTCATGACATGATGCAACACAATTTTCACAGTTCATGCCTAGTGTTCCCTCCTGGAGTGAGCTAGCTAATAGCAGCTTGTTCCCTTCAAACACCACGCTAGTCTGTTGTCATCAAACAAGGTGGAGCTCGACTACATTGAACGGTGAAGCTAGTCATGCTAAAAGGTGGCAGTGCCAACTTGCTAGTACAACCGATAGCTTGAATCAAGTGACGGCATAGGGTTTTCACAATTTACCAGATAATCTAATGTTTGTCCCATCATATGTCACAAGAGGATCTGCATGTTGATTGGCTATTGGCATGCATGATTGACTGGAGTTCAGATTTTTTCATTCCCAAAAATAAGCAAATGAAGCTAGAGGAGCTTTGAACGCATCGCGAATGGAGCGCCAAATCGGTTCATTCGTTAGCCGCCACATGTAGATTAAATTAGATTAGATTAGAAGAAAGGTTAAAGGTTACTGCTCATCTCCAATCTGCGCAGACGAAATGTTCAAACCAAGTCAGAAACCTTGGTGTAATCTTAGACTCAGACTTTAATTTCAGCAGCCACATTAAGACAATTACAAAGTCTGCCTACGATCACCTTAAGAATATATCAAGGATTAAAGGACTTATGTCTCAGCAGGATGCAGTAAAACTCGTCCATGCATTTATCTTTAGCAGACTAGACTACTGTAACAGGGTCTTTACAGGACTCCCTAAAAAGTCCATCAGACGCCTGCAGCTCATACAGAATGCTGCTGCTCGAGTCCTAACAAGGACCAAATAGGTAGACCACATCACTCCAGTTCTTAGATCCCTACACTGGCTTCCTGTCTGTCAGAGAATAGACTTTAAAATCCTGCTGATGGTTTATAAAGCACCGAATGGTTTAAGCCCAAAATACATTGCTGATCTGCTACTACTGTATGAACCACCTCGACCTCTGAGGTCAACAGGTACTGGTCTGCTTTCAGTCCCAAGAGTCAGAACGAAACATGGTGAAGCAGCGTTTAGTCATTATGCTCCACATATCTGGAACACACTCCCTGAAAGCTGCAGGTCTGCTCCAACTCTCACCTCTTTAAATCAAAGACTAAGACTTTTTTATTTGCCACTGCCTTCCTATCTTAGCTCATTTTAACTCACTTTAATTTAAAATTTTAATGTATTTTTTAAATATATTTCTAATTTTCCTTTTCTTTTCTGTTTTATTATATTTGTCATTTTAATTATGTTCTTTTATGCCTGTCTGAATGTGTCCGATGCTTTTAATGTTTTAATGTAAAGCATATTGAGTTGCCCTCGTGTATGAAATATGCTATACAAGTAAAGCTGCCTTGCCTTGCCTTGCCTTGCCTTGCCTTGCCTTGCCTTGCCTTGCCTTGCCTTGCCTTGCCTTGCCTTGCCTTGCCTTGCCTTGCCTTGCCTTGCCTTGCCAATACAGTCACAAAACACGACAAATAAATGAATAACACAGTCACACCATTTGAGGCATAATTAACAGCCATGAGTCAGATCCAAGCGGCAACCTCCGGTCTAAATATATGAGTCCAATGCAGAAGTGCTAAAAACTGCAGTTCATCGAGGATCCACTTGAGGCTGGATCAGGAAGTACCGGAAACCACATACACACCAATTCAAAAGAAGACGATCTTTACAGCAGAAATAAACATGTTTACAGCCTGGTACAAAAACGAGTGTAGTCTGGATAGCTCATTTTAAATTTGGCACACACTGTACGGGGGGTGAATCTTTTTCTAACACAGTAATTTTGAAGATATCGAGATTACGAGTCTTCCAATGAGAGGCACAGCTGACTTGATTGACAGGCGGGAACACTGTAGCTGTTGGCTAGGAGGCTCAAACTTCGCCTCTTTACGTCACAATCGCTCGACAGCAACAATATGGCTGCAGACGACGGTTGGCCTCCAAACAGCGCTTCAGAAACAGATGGGTGATGTCACGGATACTACGTCCATATTTCATACAGTTTATGGTCAGATCAAAAACTACAAATGCTCATTAAAAAAATCTGACTGCTGCAGGAACAAAGGACCTTCTAAGACGTTCAGTGGAGCGCTGCTGCATCACCAGTCGCTCACTGAAGGAGCTTCTCAGTACATTATAAACACTGTGCAGAGGATCGCCTTCAAAGATCAGAGCAGTTTTTTATTTCGTCCTTGTTCTCTTCTCCAAGGTAACATCAAGAGAGTCAGGGGTAGTGCCAATAACAGAACCAGCCTTTCTGATCAGCTTATTGATTTTTTTTTTTGTCACCAAGGCAAATGCTGCCCCCCCCAGCAAAGCACAGCATATAAGAGAAAGAAGAACATTTCTGTTGTTTGCGCCGCTGGACAAGGACTTGCATCTACTTGCGTCCTCACATTGACTTCACATGTAATTCATTCACACAAATGATTTTATTTGTGATTAGTGTGAAAGTGAAATTATAAATATTCCAGTGCAGACAGTAACTTGAACTAGATGTGGCTGTTAGCGCAAGTGTTTGTAAATGAGGTGTTTTTGCAATGGGACTCATTTGAATAAAAAGCTGCATATTTTCCTCCAAATTAAAAAACAGGAAAATATGAGAGATAAGATAATATCTTACATACATGTATGCATACAACACTGGTGCACAGTAATGCTTTTTCTCAGCAGTGCAGCTTGAGGAGTGTTCAATCCTTTGCCATGTTTTTTCAAAGCAGCTAAAAACACCTTCTAACACCTGTGAGCCTGAAGGACAGATCATCTGATACTGAAATGAATCATCACTTTGAGCATGTCAAGACCACAATTCAATGTGACACTTCTGTATTAATGAGTAATGGATGGAATGAGTGACTTACAAGTTTCGTCTGATTCGTCTGAGTCATCAGGACAGTCGGGCTCACCGTCACAGAGCCAGGCCTCGGGGATGCAGGTGTCTTGGTCGTGACAGTGAAACTCTCCTACATCACACAAGATGGCTTCTGGGTGGCATGAGGAGAGGGTGGAGAGAGAATCAGAAAAGATGCAGCATGAGGTGATGACAGTGAACAGGAAGGTCAAACATGTACTGATGTCAATGTTAACATGAATGTGAGCAAAGAGGAAGTGGACTCAGACTTTTGTAAGGGTTAAATGTTGTAATGGATCGAGTTAGGAAGAGGATCTCATGTTAGTAAAGTTAAGATAGCTATAACATCAACAATGGTATGAAGTGAGACAGGACAGCTTATTACAAGTGTATACTTCCAAACTGTGCATCTCTAAAGGTTGACGATTAATAAAGTACAGTGTGTCTTTTGTCAGCGGCATATTTTTTCACACGACAGTTCTTTGTCACATCAGGATGCCACATATTTCTCCTCCACAAGATTAAATGCTTCTAAAAGAGGCAGACACCGACGCTGCCCAGGCATTGTGATTTTGACAGCTACTCCTCCTCTAACAAAGACATGATGTCCTTCATGCCTCGGCAAACTATTACAAAGCAGTTTGGCAAGTTTGTTCTTATCTTTTTCCCTTCTTTTTGTGCGTTCATTTGATGGAGGAACTGGGGGAGTTCAGTGAAAGCCCAGTCAACTAAAAAGTCATCACAGCCTTTCAATATAGTGTAGCACGCATCTGTCAAAGTGTTGACATGTTTCTTGCCGGTAGCTGTCAGAGACTCAGCTCCATCATTCTGTGGAATGACACAAGCTTTTGCTAAAGATTTGACACCACAATGTGACCTGCCGCTACTTCTCCTCCACGCAGGGGGAAAAAAAAGAAGAAGGTAATTTGTTTCTAAGCTTAACCCACAGACAATCAGACAGGCTCTGACTCCCCCTCCCACTCTTTTACTCCATCACCATCTTTTCCCAGTGTGTTCCTAACCCATTAGCGGTGGGAGTGGAGCAAGTGGGAGATCAGGTCTGCAGCATTTGAGCGGTGAGAGTGATAATTCAACGCACCGCTGCTCCCTGCCCCGGCACCCTCCAGCAAATTCACTACCCAGGGACAAATCTGAAAAGGTCAAACATCTCATCCATTCTGCCGCTTCTATTCCCACTGATGCAATATATCTGAAATCTCACCATTTAAAATCAAGGTCTCTTTTGAAATATTCAAAGCCCTTTTTTTCAGGTGTTAAAGGGGGACATTCTGAAAATTGCACACCAAAGCCATCAAAACTTTAAAGAAAAAAAAATTAAAATGCATGTCTTGTTGACCAAGGAAAGTATCTCAAGGTAACTCCCTGAATTCAGAGTGGGTGCATTAAAATGATTTTGCTGCTCAAACGTTGAGCTGCACTTAGAAAAAATTAATTATAGCTTGCAAAATATTTCTGTCAAAACCCGATTAACTACAGTGGTGTATTAGTCGCTGAGGGAAAGAGTCAATGCTCTTAAAAACACTTCTTTTTTTTTAAAAGTCAAGAAAGGAAAATGCCTCTCTCAAGATTAAAGTTGAACTTTTGTCTATTCAATCTTTAAAGTGATGTGACCAGTTATTTTGCACTGCATCTTTGTTCAAGTCACTGAATATTAAGAGTTTAATATCAATCCAATATTTGGATTTTCCTTGAACACAGCCGCACAGCGCACACTTCCAAGTATATGAAATAAATTAAATGATCAAGTGTGTCTACTTACAGCTACAGTGAAGAGTTTTTGGCTGAGTATGAAACAGACTGAAATATAAAACGTCCAAAAAAAGACCATCAGCAACAAGATTGATTTTGTTCTAAAGATTATTTTTTAACATTTTTAACTGCTGCAGCAGTAGTAGTAGTAGTATTTTTAGGTTTCACTGAGCTGCCGTAGACATCCTCCTGGACGTGCTGGACTCCAGTGGCAACAGCTACCACTACTACTACTACTCATCTCATCACCATCATCTCTCCCTCTCTCTCCTGATCTCCTCTATCCCTCTTTTCAACCCCAACTCGGTCGAGGCAGATATCTGTCTAATATGAGTCTGGTTCTGCTCGAGGTTTCTGCCTGTTAAAAGGAAGTTTTTCCTTGCCGCTGTAACTAGCTAAATACTGTGAGGTGCAATGCTCATGTTGGATTAAGATGATGTTAATAATTTAACATAGAGTACGGTCTAGACCTGCTACGTTTGTAAAAGCGTTTAGGTTGTTTGTTGTGATTTCACACTATACAAATAAAGACTGATTGATTGATTTGATTGAAATATTAAGTGAGGGATGTGTCTGACTGCTATAAGAAATGAGAGTAAGATTTTTTGACAGAAAACATTACCTACAAATGTACAGGATAAAATCAGCATAGAGATAAAAGGTCCTGCTTTGTCAACAGGGCACGCCAAAACCAGCACAGAGCAAGGTGCACACTACAAGGTAATAGGGGTGGTTTTGGACCTGATTACACCCTTCTGACAAAAGCCACCATAGCTTGATTTTTTGATCTTCCTGGAAGATGGTTGAGATCCTAAATATCAAACAACATCAGTGTTTGTGATCATATGTCCTGTTGTGTGCTGAACCCTTGGGACAGTGGGGCACAAACTCTTTGTGGATGTCATAGTTGGGAAAATGGAGGGAGCACCAGTGTGTAGAGAATAAATAAATAACTGTAAAATAATTGATCATAATAAATAGGGTAAAAGAATAAAGGGTACAAACAAAACTTACTTGTAGCGACCAAGAACTAAATCCAAAAGTAAACACTGGTAACTCAAAGAGAGATGAACAATGATCCAACACAGATGAATACACAGAGTAATTAACACAGGTGTGGAACACAGGACAAAGGTGAAACTAATTAGATTAATCAAAAAAGGGCAGGAAACACACAAAGGCAGGAAGTAACACTGAACTACACACACAGGGAAAAAGAACTACAAAATAAGATAGGAAACACAAGACAAGACCAAGAAACACAAGACAACAAGAGACATGGATCATTAAACACACAAGGGAGACAAAGGATACGAAAACGATAGCCTATTTGGAGGCTAGCTGACTGAAGAAGGGAGTGCAACAATCGCAGCCATGATAACAACAGTGAACACAAAACAGAAAGTTAGATGGACGTCAGGAATGGAGGACCAATTTTGTGATTTGTGGCAACAACACAAGTGTTTCAACAACATGTCCTGTAGAAAAGCCAATAATTGAACTGACAAGGAGAAGAACTTCCCAGATATTGCTGCTGTGATGGACGTACCATACCTAAAGCAGCTAGCAAAAAATAGCTTGACAACTATCCTGTCATCCACCATGTACAGTGGGGCAAAAAAGTATTTAGTCAGCCACTGATTTTGCAAGTTCTCCCACTTAGAAAGATGAGAGAGGTGTGTAATTTTCATCAGAGGTACACTTCAACTATGAGAGACAAAATGAGAAAAAAAAAACCAGGAAATCACATTGTAGGATTTTTAAAGAATTTATTTGTAAATTATGGTGGAAAATAAGTATTTGGTCAATAACAAAAGTTCAACTCAATACTTAGTAACATAACCTTTGTTGGCAATGACAGAGGTCAAAGGTTTCCTGTAAGTCTTCTCCAGGTTTACACACACTGTAGCTGGTATTTTGACCCATTCCTCCATGCAGATCTCCTCTCGAGCAGTGATGTTTTGGGGCTGTCGCTGGGCAACACAGACTTTCAACTCCCTCCACAAATTTTCAATGGGGTTGAGGTCTGCAGACTGGCTAGGCCACTCCAGGACCTTGAAATGCTTTTTACGGAGCCACTCCTTCGTTGCCCGAGTGGTGTGTTTGGGATCATTGTCATGCTTGAAGACCCAGCCACGTTCCATCTTCAATGCTCTCACTGATGGAAGGAGGTTTTGGCTTAAAATCTCACGATACATGGCCCCGTTCATTCTTCCCTTAACACGGATCAGTCGCCCTGTCCCCTTTGCAGAAAAACAGCCCCAAAGCATGAGGTTTCCACCCCCATGCTTCACAGTAGGAATGGTGTTCTTGGGATGCAACTCAGCATTCTTCTTCCTCCAAACACGACGAGTTGAGTTTTTACCCAAAAGTTCTATTTTGGTCTCATCTGACCACATGATATTCTCCCAATCCTCTTCTGGATCATCCATATGCTCTCTGGCAAACTTCAGACGGGCCTGGACATGTACTGGCTTAAGCAGGGGGACACGCCTGGCGCTGCAGGATTTGAGTCCCTCTCGGCGTAGTGTGTTACTGATGGTAGCCTTTGTTACTTTGGTTCCAGCTCTCTGCAGGGTCATTCATCAGGTCCTTCCGTGTAGTTCTGGGATTTTTGCTCACCGTTCTCATGATCATTTTGACCCCACGGGATGAGATCTTGCGTGGGGCCCAAGATCGAGGGAGATTATCAATGGTCTTGTATGTCTTCCATTTTCTTACAATTGCTCCCACAGTTGATTTATTCACACCAACCTGCTTGCCTATTGTAGATTCACTCTTCCCAGCCTGGTGTAGATCCACAATTTTCTTCCTGGTGTACTTGGACAGCTCTTTGGTCTTGGCCATGGTTGAGTTTGGAGTCTGACTGTTTGAGGCTGTGGACAGGTGTCTTTTATACAGATAACCAGTTCAAACAGGTGCCATTAATACAGGTAACGAGTGGAGGACAGAAGAGCTTCTTAAAGAAGAAGTTACAGGTCTGTGAGAGCCAGAAATCTTGCTTGTTTGTGGGTGACCAAATACTTATTTTCCACCATAATTTACAAATAAATTCTTTAAAAATCTTACAATGTGATTTCCTGGGTTTTTTTTCTCATTTTGTCTCTCATAGTTGAAGTGTACCTCTGATGAAAATTACAGACCTCTCTCAACTTTCTAAGTGGGAGATCTTGCAAAACCAGTGGCTGACTAAATACTTTTTTGCCCCACTGTATGTCTGCGCTAAATCAGATATGGCTGTGAGAGACTTTGCAAGATTTCTCATTATGCAAGTGGTACCTGAACTGTTAAATCAGTCATTATCTATTGTCATATGTGGGGTCTTTCACCTCTATGAGATGTGTTAAGATGAGAAGACAGGCTAGAACAAAGAGTTCCTCACAGGAGCTTAAACATTTGAATAGCTCTGAAGACATAATGGCAAAAAATACCTGCTTTCAAACTGCTCTTCAAAGTGCTTTTGTTTTAAAGCAGCATAAACTGTAATTTTTTTGCCCCTTCTAGCTGTTTTCCATCTATTTAAATGTATTGATGTAACTGCATGTCTTGGCATTCCTTTTTTTTTTTGTCAAATATTTTTATTGAAATTTTCCGTTTATGAGGTGGGTACAGAAAAAAGAAAAGGACATTTTAGATGCACAACAATAAACAACTTCCCAACTTAAACAACTCATTCAATCACACTCATTCACACCACAAGAGACTAAATGGACAAGACCATACGATCAATACAATCAATTGTCAAAAAGTATTAACAAGTGGAGAAATAATAGAGCAGAGTGGAAAAGAAAAAGGAAGAGGAGAGAAAAAAAAAACAGAAAAAACAACTCAGAAGTTCATTGGTTTTCAGCTTCAATATGTAAGGTATCTAAATGAAGTAAAAAAGGTTGCCACATTTTATGGAAGGTCTGTAGGGAACCTTTCAGGAAGAATCTGATTTTCTCAAGTCTCACGCATTGTAACATTTCTTGAATCCATCTATTATGTGTGGGTGGGGATGAATGAGTCCATTTAAGGAGAATGAGCCTCCACGAGCAGAGTGGTGAATGCAATAGCATGACGTGAGGATTTGGACCAGCCGAATGAAGAGCGATAAGAGGGTCAGGGTTCACAGTACAACAAAGGACTTTCCCTAACGTATCAAAGATGGCACGCCAAAATTCAATACAATTGGGGCATGACCAAAACGTGCATATGATCGGCCAAAGAGTGTTTAGTCTTGGCATTTCTTTTTGTATCTTTAAATCTTTTTTTATGTATCACACCTTGAAATGTAGCTCTAGTGAAAGTTTAGACCGGAAGACCTTCAAAGGAATCACAGCGATTGTTTAACTCTCCTCTCCCTCGTTCAATAGCTCACACTTCCAGCTGCATGCTCCAGAGCTGTCATTGGTTAATCAGCGGCGACTGTCATCCAATAGCTCAGTGGCACGCCCTTATCATCAGCCTATCAACTTTCTGCTGTCTCTTTAAATGTGTCTCTCTCTCCAGCTAGTTCCTTCTTGCATTGATGGTGCGCACCCCTCCACCTCCCCATCTCCACCTGGTCTCTGCAAAGTCTTCAATTCCTAGAACATATCAACCACCACCACCAGTGTCTGGACTCTAGGGAGATTTCTTCTGCTGCCAAATTCACACATCCTACGCTCACAAAATTATCCCCATAGAGTCCTTACACCAAAGATTTCTGTCAAGTTTCATTATTCATGAAGTTGTAATAAATAACATTTAATCTTCAAACTGTGTCTCTCCTGATTGAAATGTATCGTCAGCTTTTTGCTCAGAATTTTTCACGAGACTCCAGCACTGACCTGAATTCAAATAAGTTCACATAAATTAGCTGAACAACATACAAAACTATCAAACAACCCATTACCATTGGACCATATTGCTCCTTGCTGTCATATTTGTTTTTTCTTGTGTTTTGCCGCAGGGCTCTTACACACATGGAGCTCATCAGAGTGTAGCAGAGATGAAAGGTTGAAGATGGATGCACTTGTTTCATTGCTGCGCATAAAAAGCTCTGCACGTAAAAGACCTGTGTAACATCTCATGTTAAACAAATGACCAAAACTGGTCAATGAGAAGACAGGATCAGCTGAAAAACGCTTTGGTAGCGATCTTGGAGATCAAACATGGGTGCAACAAAAGAGAGAATTAATGCAAGACAGAAACTCTGGTGGAAAAACCGTGTATTTTGCCAAGAAACAGCATCTCTTCACTTAGTGTACAGTGAAGGTGAGGTCATGCATCATTCAGCACCTACATCCTCAGGCCTGAAAGGGGGTTATGGTGGGGTCAGACCCAGGGTGAAGGAGTCAAACCCTGCAGGAAGCCCATCTGGATGTTACGCTCTCTGTCTTAAACTGACCCCCTTCTGTCTCTGAGGCTTTGTTTTCGAGGAGGCTGCTGAGCCAGGTAACATTGCTCACTCATCTCGCTGTGCATGGGCCCATTTGTGCAAAGCTCCCCACCAGCCAAGCCCTGTGGGGTCTCCACCGGCCCTGAGTTTGATTAACTAACCATTTCGCAGACTGCAAATGAGAAAAGAATTAGCTGTTCTTTTATTTAATTTCCTTTTTGAATCCAAAATGCTGAGGTGGTCAACTTCACATTAACAGTCTATTTTTATGTCTTTTAACCGTCATCAAGCAACACATTACTGTGCTCATGAGAAAACAAGATGTCATGCATAATGATTGCCTCTGCAATAAATGTTATTACTGCACTAGCTTTTAATAATATGATGGACTGTGTATGACTTGATAGGTTAATGGTAAAATACAATACAAGTCACATGATGTGTGACAGCAATTAGTGTACAAGAACTAATTGTACATTTCATCTTATGTAAGAAACAGGCCGCACATTTGTTGCACGTGGCGGCTGAGCTGCATTCATTATGAGTTCACTACATTATTTATATGTCCTTTAAAAAAATAGCAAGGCATCAATAAACATACAGGACTCAGGGTTGGCAGGGCTGCATCCATTTTACTGAAGCACATAAAGAGGAGTTTCCTATGCCTTTAAAGCTGAATAGACTGCCATTGAAGAGAAGAGGGTTGGTGACAGAAGTGACAGAAGTGCCAGTCCTTCAGCAAGCAGAGGAAGCCATGAAAGGAACTGCCCCTGGACCTTGGAGCAAGCCAGTTACCTATTGATGTTCTACTTCCTTTCATGCCTCTTCATTTTAAAAGCAAAGGGCACTAATATGAGGCAACCAAATGACCCCTAATGTCAATTCATCTTTCCTCTCTGCTTTCACAAACAGCCTCTCCTTGACACGGGCTGCACTGCTAAAGCATCATGGGGGGGACAATAGAGAGACAAAAATGCACAACTGAAGGTTGTAAATGCTTTCTTTGCTTTGTGTGCCTCTGCCGAGATACATAAAGGTGATGTAATAAACTCCTTTATTTATGTTGCCAATAATTATATACAAATATCAAAGGAGTGGTAATGGTAGGAAAAGCAAAGAGGAAAAAATGTCAGTAGATGCCTTCGGTGAACAAATAAAGCGGCTCCATTACCAGAACAGTGGGAAACACACAGTGGCACTCAGCTGGGCACATTATCATGAGCTTTATTCCTGACACCCAAAAGCCACCACTGGCACAACATTGCGGCTCATTAAAGCCATTGAGCTTTTTAAATGTGCCAGATTTTGGGCAGCACAAAGAGTTATTTGGAAGCAGGCAGACAGGGAAGATTGTTTGCAAACCTGCTGAAGGAAGACCAGCCAGCAGCATTTATTTTCCTCAAATTGCTTGGGATGAGGTATGAATTTTAGAGTGTTGACCCAAATTGCTAAACACGTCCAGTATGCCGCAACATGAGCAGTGTAACCATCCTGCAAATCTCCTCATCCTTGAATTATGCAATATAGCTCCCACTTTCCTATCTGCTCAGTTCTATTAAACTCTGAATTACATGAGCGCTTAGGTCTTAATTTACCTTTCTAAACAATATTATATTCCCATGAGCTAAGCTACAAACCACTAAGGCATTACAATCCCTGGAATTGCATCAGACACACAGTGCACAATATGGCACAGTGGATAAGTCGTAAGCCACAGGCCTATTCAAACAAAACGTGTGCTATCAAAGCAGTGGTGCAGTGCACAGCTCAAAGTGGTGAATTAAGCGTCAGCTATGTATGTACAGCTGAAAAATGCAGATCTGAGAATATTCCTCAGTCAGGCCTATCTGTCAGCTGCAGGTTGAGAGGGAGCTGCTTCTTAAAGAAGCTATTTGCAGCTCATCCAACTTGCTCTGCTCTACATTGAAAGCTGTGAGTGAACTTGTCAGGGCAGTGATAGTCCATTAGACCAATATTGCAGTCGGGGGGCTTCAAGGTCAAGCAATAACCAGTGAGGGAGAAATAAAGTCTGTCTTAAACCCAGCACAGAAAAACAACAAACAACATGCTTACAAAGATAGTTCAACACTTGGACTCAGAAACTTCACACTTAGGGGAAAATTACATTGTGACTGTTATTTTAGCCTTTGGTTCAAAGTTCTTAGTGTAGCCTTAAAAAGAAAACACTGCAGGAACAAACCACATGTAACAGAGGTGAACCAAGGACATCGCAATTATGGACTGAGGGATTAAATTTGTGATTAGCATGAATTATTGGCATTTATGGATTCTGCTTGCTTGCTTGCTTGCAGGTGATGATATGCTGCTGGCTGCTCAGTTTGCTTTCATGCTGCTCTGCATATTCATTTAAAATTTGTGTATTCATTTGCATTGGTATTATTCAAAAATTGAGTTCATGTAGTAGAAGCGTTCATTTTCTCGTGCTGTTGTCTGGTGAGTGTCTGCTTCCCTCGTGTTTGCTGATGTCAACAGTGATAATTTGAAAGCAGTGGGGATGGAATCATCCTGGGTATATTTTCAGTATTGATTTGAATTTTTTAAGTTTTAATTTTCTATCTCATGCATACTAATACTCACTCTTGGTTGTTCATATGATAGTGGGATCTGTAGCAGGACTCCTGTTTATTACTTATTGCTAATTTGGTTTGCACAGGAAAGAGGAGGCCTTACTACAAATTACAAATGATTAAACCTGTTCAAAGAACAAACTTATAGTTGTTGTGTTTTGAAGTATATCATATGAAGATAATATGAGCATCATATCCTGTTGGTAACATAATGAATTAGATCAGTATTGCTGTCAGTTCAGCTGAGAGTGCCATTCAAACTGAAAGAAACTAACCCCTTGATGCAGGAGTGACTGGAGCTTAGACTCTTCCATAAGTGGGTCAAAATAGCCTTTAATATTATTTACTGTATGTGGGTTTTTTTTTGCCATTTTGGTTCAGAGCAATCATTTTTATTATATTTTGTATAAACATTTAGTCCACAGAAGAAGGATTCCATGTCTGAAATATTTCTACTCTGACAGTTTGACAACATTTTGACCGTTTGGATAATTAAAGACTCTCCTTTGAGGAGGTTTTTGCTGGTTATGAAACAGAATGAAACTATTACTGATGCATCTTTATGAGCCCAAAAAATCAAACTAGACCATCAGCAAGAAGAAAGAAAATCCCTTCAGGGGGATTCTGTCTCGCCTAACCACTTGCTAACTATACATAATCCCACTTATTTCCCTGCTACCAACCAAATATACAAACAAGTCTGCACTAATTATTGATCTAGAGATTATTTTATTGGTTTAAAATGATGTATTTACACAGCTGGGGAAATGGTTGCTTCCATGGCAATGCTACTCTTGTCAGAAAACTTACTAGTCAAATTAACAGTGAACCTAACACTATTCATAGTAAAGCCTAAACATCATCCTGCTTCACTATTACAAATCACAATTAACCCTCACAGTGAACCCACTGACGGCTACTTGTTCTTAAATGTTTGATAACTTTTGAACTGCTAATCCTATCAACAAGCTTTAAAAACTTAGTTACAGTGGACATTCTCAGCTTTCCATTGACACCACGTTTGTCTCATTCAGCATATTCAAAATCAATTCAGGAGAGTCTGGCACCCCCAAAGATGATCTAGGTCAGGGGTGTCCAAAGTACGGCCCGGGGGCCAATCGTGGCCCAAGGTCCATTTATTTATGGCCCCAAGCTTCCATCTTAAAATGTGTTATTTATATCACAGAAATGAATCACATTCTGAATCATCTGTACATTTGCAGTTTCTTTCAAGCGCACAAACAAAACTAAAGTCAATCCAGAAATGTCTCAAAAAGATTCATATGGACTACTTGTATAATGCCAAAGCTCTGGGAATTCTGCAAGACGGCAATAAAGAAACACAAGAACTCTTAAAGCTGACAGGTTTTCAAATTAATGTTTTTTATCATGATGTGAAAATGTTCTTGATGAACACTTAAAGTTCAGAAGACACCAAAGAGAACACAAGACAAAATCAAAATTATGAAATTGTGCAGAAAAGGCTAAATTTGGTGCATAGAAATAGTTCAGAATGCAGGAAAATGATTATTAAGTTCTTAAAATGTTGTCTGCTGGTCAGAAAAGTCTAAAAAACAACATAAAAAAAGTGTGATGAAATCCAGATCGTGATCCTGCCATAGAAAAATAATGAGACAATATTTTTCCCACATTGCCCGACCATTTTCCTCTAGAAGAAGATAAAGTTTACGTGGCTTGAAGAGAACTGAGGACTACCTAGTTAGTGATTTATTGAGAAAATGTTTAAATTATTGTTATCAAATAGAGATTTCATCTATAACTTTTATGATTCCTAAGTCTCAGTAGGATCCACTGGTCCTGAGGTATTCTGACAACATCAAATGTGGCCCTCTTTGAAAAAAGTTTGGACACCACTGATCTAGGTCTTTCAGGGTTAAACTTTTTAATTCTGGCTTAATTTAACATTATTGTTTTTTCTGTGTTCTTGCTTTACAGTTGCAGAAAATAACAGTAGCAGTAGCAGTTTGTGGTTGCCTCATGTCTGTTTCCTTCTTGAAAATGTTCTCCATGTTGTTTCCTGGTGATAACCAAAACTTTTTGTCACATTGTCAACAGGAAGAGGTGACATCATAAACAGTAACTTGATGTGCCATAACTGTTTTACACAGATTGTTTTGATATGTTTCATGTGTGTGATCAGGTCTTTCCTAGCATTGCCTTTGCTTTTCAATACAAGCCGTTGAGAAGGGGTTTTGACCAATCAGAATTAAGCATTTAACACAGCTGAGTGATAAGTGTGAAAACAGAGTAATTACTGATATTATTAAGCAGCTCTCTTACTGATCTACTGGTTGTGTAAGGTGCTTGATTCTTATCCGTCAAAACCCCTTGACAACCCCTTGACAACCCCTTGACAATGGTTATTAAGTTGTACTAAACTGAGCAACGCCAGAGGCAAATTGATCTCACATCATGTCAAATCAATCCACAGAAAAGAGTTCCGGCACATATTTCTTCTGCTTGTTGATACTATAGACTGTAAGGTGAGGTGAAACATCGTGGCTAAAACATTAGCTTCAGTTGCCAAATCAGCAGGCTAAACGACACTATTAGCAATGGCAGTGGAGCAGGTGAAACTTGAGGTTATTGGTCCCTACAAAGAAACTTAAACCAAGAGCTGTGGTGATGATAGCAGCAGGGTTCAAAGTTTTGTCTCGATCATTTTTAAAGGTGTGTGAACCGCAGAGCTCAGAGAAGAGGGAGAGCTGAATGAGGACAGTTTCATGTTCAATCCACCCCAAAAGGCAGATAAGATTCCATTAATTAACTGCCACAGAATCACTGGGACTATGTTTTAAAAACTGTAGACATAAATCACTTTAAATCAATAAAAATAATATTTCAATCAAGGTTTGTTGCCAATGTGTTTGTATTTTAGGTTAGTCAGTCCCTCCAGGAAGTTGTGATTTCGCGATCGCAACTATCAACGCAAATTCAACCAATCAGCGCGATTTTTTTTCGGCCCTGCAATTTTTTTCAATCACCGCAACTTTCCCGCAAATTTGACCAATTACCTTAACCTCAGCCCCTGCACGTCATCAGTTTTGTCATCAATTTGACTTCCTTGGAACATAAACATAAGTCCTCCCTTGATCGGCACAACAACAAAACACGCACAGAGAACGGGTGAAGAGAGGGGACAGCAGGCAGGACAAGTGACCATGACAACGTTATTATTTATAGATTGAGGGGCTCAGTGTTAGCTTGGTCTCTACCTGCAGCAGGTGTGCTTTATGAACCAGCTCTCCTCACCTCCATGCATCTGTCTCATCTTCATTGAGGATTTTTACCCCCGGTGTGTGTTAGTGACAAAGACACAACCGGGGGACATCTGTTTAGTATTTGATGTTTGACGTTGTTGCCGTGGTTACCGTAAAAAGCTCTGCGTCTACAGCTTGATTTAATCCAGTTTGGTGATACATCAGACACCTTTAGTAAGTTTTGATCAACTCCTTGTCATCAAAGATGCAGATTAATTTCAGAGTGCCGTGAACTGACTGTGCATCAGTCGCTGCGAGGTGCATTCAGGGACTGTCGTAAATGTGCAATACAGTCCTTTCATGGCATTTTTCTGTGAATCAAGAGAATCAAAATACAGTCAGTGGCCACATCAAGAATGTTTTCTAAAAACAACTGTAATTTAGCATATTTACTTGCCCCTGAGATGTTATTGGGGGACAAAAGCAAAAAAAAATAATCGCAACTTTCACCGCAATTTTTTCAAAAAGCTGTTGCAAATTCAGGCTTTTTGGGCCGCAACAATCACAAAAAAATCTGGCGAAATCCTGGAGGGACTGGTTAGTTGCTTGGATAATATATTGTCAGCAGGTAGTTATTGGTTAACTCAACTTAGCAACTCAACCGTACATTATCCATTACATAACACATACTCTTTCACACAATAGTCAATAACGACTTTTAGCTAAGTATGTTGTTAAAATAAGAATTTGATATCATCAGATTTTCTGAGGCAACATTAAAAGTAGTACGTGTATCAGATCTTGTTGCGTAAATGTTTTTCATTAAACGTGGCACCTTTGAATAATCAGTGTGGTTGACCAAGTAAATATATTCCTGATAGCCACAGTTGATAAGAATACAATTCTCACATTAGATGTCATAGGAAATGCATACAGGTCATTTTGACACATCTATGGAAGCTTGAGCTAGTAAACCAAAAACTGCAATCTCTTAAATAGTACAAAAGGTAAGTTAAAACATTGCAATGGTATGTTATCATACATATGTTTTTTGAGGAATAGCTGGAATATGAAATGATAGACACTTTTTATTGCAAAGATATCCCTGCCTGCATTATTTGTGAAACCAAATTTGCATTTCATAACTCGTTCTCTTCAGGCTTCTTAAAATATATTTGGTGAAATGGGTGAATTTACTGTTTAAAGCAGATGGTTGGAGAGAAGCTGAGTAAATCAAAAACCAATAATGCAGAAGGAACTGATGTCAGACTGATGATATATAACGACCTAAAGGAGTTTGCAGGAGGCAAATTCTGCTGTGCAACACATGGATTATGTACTATAAATCAAACATATTGGTTTAAATGCATCACATTCAAATGTCTCCAAAGTTGTTGAGGAAAAAATGTTCCGGGGCACAAAAAATCAAATGCACTTGAAGAGTTTTGGTCTGCAAGTGCACATGCATATAGAAAACCACCTCCATGCACATTAACGCACATAGATTAGGGATTTTAAACCCCCTCACACTGTCAGAGCAGACTTAGCGTCCTGGCCAGCTGCAGGTCATATGCATTATGTATGAGCATGGGGCTCTGAGCCAAACTAAGCAGGTTATTAAGTATTACAACAGTATAATGCGCTCTCTCCCTTAATCTTCGTATCTTCAATCTGCCAAAAGATGCAATACAGTGTGATGCATCTCAATGATGCCTCACACCTGCATAATGAATCTTTATTACAAGCGTATCTCTAGGAGTGACATATGCCATGTGGTATTTAGACTTAAATGCCATCCACGTCAAGTCTGATCAGAATATGAGGACTAGAGAGGCTAGCGTGACTCTTCTCGCTGATGAACGATTTCAGAATGTCAGAGCACTTCTGGACCCATGCCCATAAGTAATATGTGCACATCAGTTCTGCAGCACTCCATCTTCTCTTCATTCTGGATCTTTTATTTTTGAGGGAATTCTTAGAAATCCCAGAGTCACATCAAAATAGCAAGCTGTGTTTGAAAAGAAAGAGAAATAATGATGCACTTAGAGAGAAGTCATCGTATTTACAGATTCTTGGGTATAAGTTGCTCTAGGAAACGCATGCTCATACCCAGGGCCATCCCCCATGGCAACGCTGAACATCCTAACCATGAAATGGGTAAGAAATCAATGCAGTAAGACTTTGGGGCCTTCATTAGATGCTCGCCAGCCTTCACTGCTGAGCGAGGTCACTTATTTTCTTTGCAACAGCAGGGGCATGTCAACAAATTATTAAAAGAGAGCAGCATATAAAAAGTTTCAGAAGACACTGGAAGAACGGCCTCCTGCTCCTTGGCATAAATCCCTGCACCAATAAACGATGAATGATTCATGGGACCCATCTTAAACTGCATGCTGTTAAACTGCCCTTTTACTCTACATGCAATAATTTCAAAAATGTATTCTCGTGTGTTCTTGAACCGCGCTTGTTCACTCTGGATGTGATTAAGGTGTCAAATTTATATGCAGCTTTTAACTTGAACAGCCTTTGAGAGTAGAGAATTAAGTCTGCAGCAAAAACATGCAGGACAAGATTGGCAAAATTATGGAAGATGTACCAATTGTGCGAACATGTTGGTGGCTGGAAGAGGCAACTTACTTTCTCAATCTACTTTTCTCTCCTTCTCCCTCTCTCTTCAAAGCTCACATTCTTATACTAATGACAATCGGAATTAACAAAAAAAGACATGCAATTAAAATAAAGAAATGATGGAAATTAAATAATAATAATATTATTATTTCTTCCTTATAATCTAATACATCTTTTTACTTTATATTTCTTATTTTTGGAATCCATCAAAATATATGCACTAACATCCAGAACCCCACAGACATGTTTAACTTCACAGGACACACATACACACACATACACACACACATATACAGTATATATATATATATTTTTTCTCATTATTTTTATTAATTTTATATATGTGCGTATGTATATATACATACACTTATTCAGCCACATTACTAATATATATATTTTTTTTTTAACCTTCCCCTTAAATATTTTCTTTTTTTTTAAGGATGGGGAAAGTTCTGACAGGATTTATCTTGGTCTCATTTTTTTACATCACAAAACCTGGCATTTTAATAGGGGTGTGTACAATTTAAAAAAAGAAAAGAAAGGAAAAATAGAGCCAGAGATAATGATTGGTGTTTCCACCTTTAGCTTCATTTGTTATAATAACTGTCTGAATGATACTTTACTTATGTTGCTTTAAAGTCCCACTAAGGATTTTTTTAACTGGCTATGAAAGGTAATGGAATAACTAGTGATGCCTTTGTGACTGACTATTTCTTCATTGAAAAATGTGAAGTATGATTGAAGTAGATGATTTACAGCATGCTGAAGGTACAGCACTTTATACATTTCCACTCCAAAAATTCACAATGGGTGATTTGTCCACCTGAAAAGAACAGGAGAGATTTCTCTCTCTTTGTTTTTCCTAATATACGACTCACACATGTTCAGAACAAAACCAGGAAAGAGATACGGTAATCACTGCTTTGTCCACAGGGAGTGCCAATGTCAACACAACCTGAAAAAATCCCTGTTACAGCTTTAACTCAATTGCGTCTTCTCAGTCATATATTCCAGTATGAAGAAAGCATGTAAAATGTAGTCATAGTATATCTGGTCATGACAGAAAACATCCCCACTGCAGTTACATGTTTGAATAGCAGCATTCCCACTTGAACTGTCCTTTTGATGACTTTTTCACATCGCTCAAAGCCACCTTTCTTTACCCTGCTGGCTGCTATTCATCGTGTTCTTCTGAAGAACACAATGTAATTTCCTGCAAGTGACAACGTTAACCTGAGGTTCTGTTTGGCACAGTATGCACCTCCATTCCATACATCAATGCACTGAAAAGTAGCCATAAACAAGCTGCTGTTCCATAGTAGGAGAAACATTTATACAGGAGTGAAAATCTGACGTCCAGTATCAGATGATTCTGGGGCATGCTTTGTATTTCTGTTGACATAACTCTGACACATCATGCTGCCCAAGACAAAAGAAACCATAAGGCAAGGCAAGGCAAGGCAAGGCAAGGCAGCTTTATTTGTATAGCGCATTTCATACACGACGGCAACTCAATGTGCTTTACATTAAAACATTAAAAGCATTGGAAACATTCAGACAGTCATAAAAGAACATAATTAAAATGACAAATATGATAAAACAGAAAAGAAAAAGAAAATTAGAAATATATTAAAAATTACATTAAAATTTTAATTTAAAGTGGGTTAAAATAATCTAAGATAGGAAGGCAGTGGCAAATAAAAAAGTCTTAATCTTTGATTTAAAAGAGGTGAGAGTTGGAGCAGACCTACAGCTTTCAGGGAGTTTGTTCCAGATATGTGGAGCATAATGACTAAACGCTGCTTCACCATGTTTCGTTCTGACTCTTGGGACTGAAAGCAGACCAGTACCTGATGACCTCAGAGGTCGAGATGGTTCATAAAGTAGTAGCAGATCAGCAATGTATTTTGGGCCTAAACCATTCAGTGCTTTATAAACCATCAGCAGGATTTTAAAGTCTATTCTCTGACAGACAGGAAGCCAGTGTAGAGATCTAAGAACTGGAGTAATGTTGTCTACTTTTTTGGTCCTTGTTAGGACTCGAGCAGCAGCATTCTGTATGAGCTGCAGTTGTCTGATGGACTTTTTAGGGAGTCCTGTAAAGACCCCGTTACAGTAGTCTAGTCTGCTAAAGATAAATGCATGGACGAGTTTTTCTGCATCCTGCTGAGACATGAGTCCTTTAATCCTTAATATGTTCTTAAGGTGATAGTAGGCTGACTTTGTGATTGTCTTAATGTGGCTGCTGAAATTAAGATCTAAGTCTATTATTACACCAAGGTTTCTGGCTTGGTTTGAACATTTCATCATTGCAGATTGGAGCTGAGCAGTAACCTTTAACCTTTCTTCCTTGGCTCCAAAAACAATCATTTCAGTTTTTTCTTTGTTTAACTGAAGAAAGTTCTGGCTCGTCCAGTCATTGATTTGTTCAATGCATTTGCTCAGTGTTTGTATGGGACTATAATCCCCTGGTGATATGGTGATGTAAATGTGTGTGTCATCTGCATAGCATAACTCTGATTACACCATTGGCAATTTTATTCTACACCTTTCACCCATAAATGCATCATGAGAAGACATGACCATTCAACTTGTGGGATTACATACAGAGCTTAATACCACCAGGTACATTTTTCAAATGAAAATGTCCATCAGTTGTTTGAGAGTGCAGGTAGAGGCAGAAATCCTCTGGGTAAACACTGCTACTTCTAACACTGAACAGGGCCTGGAAACCTGTGCAGAGTGTTTTACAAGATGATGTTTGCAGCTTTGGGAGGAAAGAGCAAGAGGTACAGTATGTTCGGATTAATATAATATATTAATTTGGAATATTAAGCAATAGTGGTCAGATTGTAAGTTGAAATACTCCCCTGCTCACCCTTCCTGTTGGTGAAGCGATGGTGGACTGCAACCCAAGAAACTCTAGTGATGCATGCTAAGAATGATCCTCCATTTGTCAAGTGTTTAATAACAAAAACGTATGTTGCCACAATTTATTTTGTGCACAGCCTCAACCCCTCTGTTCTTCTGCACGCAGTCTTCACTATACACAAAAACATGTATGTTACCAGTTTGTCCATTCTGTGATTCTGTAGTGCACACAAGGAGAGATGGCAGCCTCCTTGGGAGCAAATCAGCTCCTTATATAGATTTAAAGGCTCATTCTAAGTTAATAAAAACACAATAATTATATTCAGGTGTTTGTACACTAATTTAAACATATTTATGAATATCTAATTCGGTTGAAGTCTGTTCTTTTAAATGTTGTTAAATATTACACACTGCACCTTTAAGCACTTTGCAGTGCAGTGTACAGAAAATATAAAAAAAAAAAGATTCAGGCATTGAATGTGATAGAAATCTAATAACACCCAGGCAGACCACAAAATATGTTTGAAGCTATACCATGTATGCCTTTGGTAGGTGGATTATTGTATATCCATAGTGTTTGCTCGTGACCCTCATGAACCCACGCTGGGGTATATATCATGTAGGTGTAATGCTATTTCCCTTGGAGATGTGCTGATCTAAGATTCAGGCAGCTTTAACTCAGTATGTGGGTAGGCTTTCTTTTAGTTGTTTACTCAGCAAAGTTACCCTGATGATGCAGGAAACCTGCCTTCAGAGGACGAGCCAGTGGGTTCAAAAAACGCTGCATCTATATTTGTATAATTAGGATGAATCCCTGGCATTTCAATCTGTGCAGCTAAATTATATCTTTAAGGCTGATTGGACAATGCGATGAATTGTCATATATACTCAGATAGAAGTCATCTGTCACATTTTTAAAGGCTCTCAGGTGTTCACTTGTTTCATGTACCCTCCATATATGAATTTAATTTGCATGAGAATATGTCATTATAGAGCCAATAATAGAAAAGTACATTCCCCCAGCCTCCCCTCTCCTGGCCCCCTTTCCATGATCCGTCCAAGGTCACCTAATCACTGTGTTCCTGCGCAGACCTCTATCTTAACCAGCAGCAGTGTGAGGGATTTATGCCCCACTCCATGTCATGATTACCAATCAGGTGGAGTAATAGCTGCTTAAGCAGACAGGGTTTTTGTCATCACCCGGGGGTGAAGTGCCAGTCAAGGTTTCCACTGGGTTTAGTCCAATGCGGGCTGATACTCTGTGGGGCATGTCGGTCCCGTGGGTGTAGCCTCCAGATTAAACTGCATTATCAGAGTGGAGTGAGAGCTGTTATGGGGAGGGATCACATCCTCCCTCGCCCCTTCTGAAACACTGCTGCAGACACCAAGTGAGCAGTGTGTTATCTAACAATTCCATATCCGTCTTAAACCACATAATGGATTTACACATAAGAACTGTGCAAATATGTTTCAGTCTGAAATATATCTATAAGTAACAGTATTGAGATGGTACCTTACGGAGGCCTTTTGCAAAACAGATAAACATCTTTTGGAATTAAACCACCTGAACAAAGATTATCTGTGTGTGGGAATTGAAAATAAGAACAAGGTACCAACAGGGAACAAACTGTATTAAAATGGTTTCTATAAAATCCTCTAAGTCTGACGGGGGAAATTAAATAAGGAATAACTGAGGATTTACGGACTCTACTGTATAGGAACACTCTCTTATATAAGTTTCTGGTAGAATACATGAACAAATAAATAAAAAGAAGCAGCAGACAGCAAAAGAAAATGTTGTTAGTCATAGTTTTTTCCCCTAAACCCCCCCTGGAGTTGAATTAATGAAGTATAAATCATAAATTCATCCAGCTTCAGGGCTATATGAATAACATAAGAGATAAAAGTCTCAAACTGACTGACTGGACTGATTTACCATCTGGAAAATGTGACTATTTACACACAAGTCCACAGAAAACAAACACACACTCTTTCTCTTACATTTCAAAATGCAAACTGGAAGTTACTTTAACACTTTGGTGGATTATAAACATTTTTTCTAAGTCTAAATGAATGTCAAGCATGAGGAAGTCTTCCAATAGATATCACAAGGCAAAGTTAAATATTTAATAAAAGGCAAAAATCTGTAAAATAACTTTGGTCTTACTGTCTTTGCGGTGTAATAAACCACTTTGCATTGCTAATGTGACATTTCCGTCTCATTTCTTTCCACCGGACCACAGAAGCATGTGAGCAAGATGGACTTGCCCTTTATTTAAGTTTTTCCACTTTACTCTTCAGTGAATTCTGCAAAGTTGCACAGCTGGGAGTCAGCTTACACAGATCTGATTAGCTCCGTTCCATTAGAAAGGGGGAAACATGTCTCTTTCAATATGCTTGACAACACAAACCAGCCTTATTAGCCATGATAGCAGTGTGACTGTTTAAAGTGTGATATGAACCGAGAAGTGTGGAAAATACCCCCGGGAACAATGAGATGTTGATATCATGTGTGAACTAGAATTGTCAGGATGAGTAGAGTGTGCTCAGTCATACACTTCTGAAAACAAACAGCGGTGAATGCTGACGTCTTCTCCATTACTCCAGTATATTTTAGAATACATTGTAAGATTATTTTATTGGTTTTTAAATCTCTTAATGTTGCTTGCTCCTTCTTATTTACCAGATTTGCTTTCATCATATGAGCCTGTGGGAGCCTTCAGGTCTTCAGGTAGTGGACTTTTAATTGTACCAAAAGTAAGAACAGAGACTCACCATGAGGCAGCTTTTTATTATCACAGCCCACACCTGTGGAACATCCTACCTGAAGATCTGAAGGCTGCACAGAGCATCAACATCTTATTTTATTTATCATCTTGTCTAAATTGTAGTCACTTTTTAAAGTATACTGTCTTATTCAAAATTATCATAGACACATGTGCATTATTTATTCAGTTTTACTTTTCAATTTCTTTTATTTATTCATTAGATTTTTAATTAGTTATAATTAGATCTTGTGATTTTAACAGATTACCTCTCAGTATTTCAACATTTTATTCTGTTTTACTTTGCTGTATTTACTTTTAGTGAAGAATCTTAGTTTATTTTACTGGTTGAATATTTCAGTGTTTAATTATTTTAGTAATTTATTTTATTTTGGTGAATTTTAAAATGATTTTACCTCCAGTGTTTCCTCATTAAGATATCATGGCAGCGTTTCCTCAGTTTATTCAGCAACTTCTTTAAATTTGACATTTCTTATTATTCTTTTATTAGTAGTATTTGCATATGTCATGTTCTTAACTTTATGGATTGTGGGTGCGTTTTGGGGTCTTGTATTTTCAATTCATTATTTTCTTATTATTTTCATGTACAGCACTTTGTGTTAGAATATCATTATAGGAAAAGTGCTTTGCGAATAAAGTCTGATTGATTCGTCTTCATTATTATTATCATCTTATCTTTATTATATCTTCAGTATTTTAATTTGTGAGTAATTCTAGCATACAGTCCTCTCTAGGTTGACAAATGGACTTCAGATTAAAAACCCTTTGTAACATGTGTTGTTGTCTAACACTTGATTTCACAAGCATCTCCACATATAGATACTGTACTTTCCACGTTAACGCAATTGACATTTTAATGGCTTTATTTTGCATAATCTGTTCCATCTTATATTTGCCTTTAAACCATTCTGCCTGGTCAACACCACAGAGGATTAACTCACATACAACCCAGAGCACCTTCTTCCTCCAGGTATTAACATAAAATCACTACTAATTTCATACCATCAGCCAAAGGTGTTGATTGGTAGGATTATGTTTGCTTCTCACTTTGGTTTGAAAGGTGAAAACAGAGCTTTAGTGATAAGGTCTTTGAGAAAACATTTGCTGTGCAACACAGAATTTTGATGTAGTCTGTCTCTGTGACAGCCAGAGGGGAAATACTGTGAATGTAATGCAAATAGGGAAGATATTCAGAGGTTTGATGCAATTACAACTATGTCTTACTAATATAACTCAAAAGAAAACAGGGAGACATGAGCAAATATATTCTTTTCCTCAACAAATCAAGCCTGGAGTCATACTGTGTGTGGTAACAGTGTTAAAACCAATAAAACATTCCATTTCAAACCACATGCCGGTTAAATGAAGCTGCTAGTAGACACATATAATAACATGTTATAGACGAGAACAATGTGACCTTTATAAAAAAGAAAGGTGACTCAACTGAACAGTTTTTTAGCTGTCAGATTAATCCAGCAGAAATCTCTGTTGATGACTCAATCTTCAATTTCACGGCAGATCATGTTTTGATTGACATCTCTCTGGCTCCACATGCAACAACCGAGTGTGTGACAAACAGTGTTCTGCAGCCCTCCACAGTATGTTTGAGTCATATGAGGCAGAATCAGAGGAAGCAGAACTCCCACCATCTGGAAATGATTTATTTTAATTAGTCAGTGAAAAGTGAGCTACAAAATGTTCACAGTTAGTATCCATATGTAGTGTTAGCTAAGATGTGCCTTTCTTTTGTTCATAGGGCGACAAATGCAATGTGTAAATTCGTGGCTTGTTAGCCTCCTCTGCTTATACTCGACAACTAGCTGGTTAAAAAGATCATCAACTGTCTTTAATCATCTCCTGCAACCAAAAATAGACATTTGCAGTCAATATGTAATAGCTGCTGATTGATTTGTGGTATTGATTTTTTACTTTTTCTTGCCAATATCTTAACTTCATCATAACCAAATCCACAAAATAACTGAAGGGATAAAAAAATATGGAAATTAATTTGGTTTTCAATCTCCAATCTCTTTTGGTGCTTACAGTTTAACCTCATACACAGTTTGAAGGTTATTGCAGATTTGTATTTCCAATGGCTCCAACAGGCAGTAAAGGTGCCTGTCCTTATTTTGCCATCATCCCATATTTCCACATTATTGATTGATGACAGTATTTTTTAAAACAACTAATTCTAATACATTAATACACTAATATTAAAGGAACTGCCTTTATCATTTCTGAAAAAGTGTCAGAACACTAAATCTTTCATTTCTTTGGATCAAGGATATTTTTGGTACAAGTACCCCTTGGTCAAACACACTTAAGGTTTGCGACACATGAAGCCTGATATCTGACTGTGAGCTCATGCATATTAAAGACCTGAAATACTGCATGGTGTAAGAGCTTCTTCATATCAAGATTCATGTGTTGAATTCAAATCTCAGCCCTCACAGGGGCGGCCTCGTTGATGTGACTGGCTGTGATCAACAACATATGTGTTCATTTTAACACATTGTGCTGGTAGTAAAACACACACTGTTTCTAAAACTGATCTTTGCTCTTTTCTAGCGTCTTTTCTTTGTTAGTTACAGCATGGATAATAACTGTTCATACATACTGCAATCCACATCATGTAGTCAAGTACTTTAAGCAAACCAGCACATATCAATTATGTATTAACATGCCAATGCGTATGTATGTGTGTGTACTGTGTGTTTAGCATCCCAGGCAGAAATGAAAGCTAATGTAAGGAAATGATAAGCAACACACATTACTTGTTAAACAAAGCTATGAACAGAGTGCTTTCCATGGCTTGGCCTGGAGCAAAGACTAATCTGGCACCATTATTACTTCCTAAAAGAGAAATATCTAAATTCCTCTTCAAAGCTGTGGGACAGGAAGAACAGCCGTTCTGCCCTGCAGATGTATAATGTGATTTGTGTTATAGGCTTATATGGAAGCTCTAGTAGAATCCTGAATGAGCCGAGGCTGCGCGGGCAAGTCCAGGCTTTTATGGCTCTAGTCATGACCTCTGTCCACTCATTAGCTTTTCTCACTGTCTTTTTACAAATCTATCATTCTGAACTCAATGGCTATTTTTAATGTGAACTTTAAGTTGCTAAGAGAACTCACTTCAGCGGCTTTAACATTACTTACAATTCTCTTTATTTTAGATACAAAAAGAAAGGGACATAAATCTTTAATGCTACCTAAAGAGAAAACGTAAAGGGAGGACAGAAGCCCATTAAATAATGAATCAGAAGTTTTCAACTCCTCTTTACTTTTACAGAAACGTCAGGCAAAGAAATACAAATGATTATTCATTGACTGAGGCTTTTGTGCCAGTTTTATATGTCAAAATTCTTCAATTCTGCTATTTGTTTTTTTTAACTTGAACTAACAGAGTTGGAGACAATGTTCTATTTTCATTAATTGACAAAAAACAATTTTTTTCTCAAGATAGCAAAAATGAAAAAAACAACTGATGAATTGTCCAATTATTTTGAATTCTCTGTTGAAATGTTCTTTAATAACTGATGAAACTATTTGATAAGCAAAGCAGAAGGAAAATCTCTGTTTTGAGATGTAAGGAATTTTGTGTAGTTAGCTTTTGGTTATGAAAAATAGAATCTTGACGGGGTGAGCTAAGTGGATGAAGCAGAGGAACCTGGTCTCTTTGAAGGGGCCTTGTAACTGTGGTTGTCGCATTGGTACACCATTTGAGATTGATTTTATCGCAATCTCTGAGTTAGTAAAAATGACAGGAGCTATTTTACAACCACAGTCTTCTGATCTGTACGACTGCAGAAGCTGTACTGTGCAGTAAATGTTTGGCATTTCAGCTGCTGTGACCTGATCAGTTTGGGAATCCTCTTTTGGTTTCATGAGGAATGTAGCCATAGATCGGCATTCCTCTGAATGAACCTGGAGTTTCTTGTTGTGTGTCAATTTCATTCACATTCTCACCCATGCATGATTGGAAAGACAAGCAAAGAAAACCTCGAGCAATGTATCAGGTATTGCCCTCCAATGACTTCACCTAAAACTAAATACTGTCCCAGACTTTGCTGTAGTTGTGTCTCCTTTTCTTTGTTGTTGCCTTTATTTTGTGCCGGGGGGGAATAACATAGGCTACATCGATGTTAACAAAATGGCGAGCCTTTGACCAAACGTGTGCTGAGTGATGACATCTGAAGGCAAAGGTGATAGCCTGCTTTTGCTCTCCACACAATCATTGGATAATGCCAATCTAGTTTTAAGTGGTCATGTAAACCCACCGACTGCCAACAGGAAGAGGTGAAATCTTTGTGTACCAAATATGCTGTCACTCCTTTTCTTTTCCCTAGTGCCAACTCTACTAACTATGTGAGGGAATTTTGACCAATCCGAATCAAGTATTCAACATAGCTGTGTGATTAGTCAAAGCAGGGTGATAATTTAAGATATGGTCTAAAAGTTGAACAGACCACACGATTCTGCTGTAAGTTTTAAGAGTAACATTGAATTCTTTCACTTATAAGTGTATCATATTACATGAGAACTTTCTTTCAACTCTCTGATGCCGCAGCAGATTCACTTCATCCTTGAATTTAATTTCCCGGACTCTCTTATAAAGCCTGTGAAAACTTTCAGTAACACTCTTTTGTAGTAAGAGCTTTGTCATTTTCAGGCATCATGGCACATCTTACTCTCTTTAAGGTTTCACTGAACAGCATGTCGTTAGCAGCCCAGTTCACTATTTTATCACAAATCTAACATGGTCATTTGGGGTCATGTGACCAAACTCTCCAAGAAGTTTGGTGGGAATTGCCCCCAGGAGAATTGTATAAAAACTGAACTGTTGAGCTGACCATTTCAATGTCTTTGAAATAAAATACAAGATGCTTGCTGCCAGTGAAGTTACAGGAACCTCACAGTGTATTTCCACAGAGACACACTTACTGTTTTAGCTAACGGCGGGTTTCTGCAGCAGATATATATGCAATCCTTGCATCACAGTATTTAATACACTGGCCTATGTATGTTCTGTGTTTACTTGGACACAATGCAAGGAGTGAAGATAATGGACCAAGTGGAGAAAAGATAATGGACCCAAGTGATCTGGGTGTTGTGAAGAACAAAGAAAGATAGCATTCACTGGATAAGGGGTTCATTAAATTTTTTAAATACAAGGCAGGGTTGTACAACATGATGCAAACTCCACAAGCTGTGCACATTAATGGTTTTACTTTAATTATGTGGACCATTTTAAAGTTATCAAATGACTCGTCTGGTGGTCTTGCACACAGAAAAACAAAGTTTGAGACAAAGGGTCAGTTCCAAATGTGTTTTAGTTCTGACCCTGAACTGATGAATCTTTTGGTTCCAAGACGGCAGGACCTTTTAACCGTTTTGGTCTAACTTGCCTCTCCTAATTGAAACCAAAAATAGCAAAAACAGAGGAAGAACTGATTCATGTATGAGTTTCTTTTTTTCCTCCATAGCGGAACTCAAGCAAAGAGACCAAACAGTGTGCTGCCCCCGTAGTTTTAGCATAGCCTTGTGCACATCTGAGCTCTCCCAGTATCAAATACAGACATGAACATCTTTTTCCTGGCTGTGAAGGGAGATGCAAGAATTAAAGAATCAAAGTACTTCATAAATAAAATGGTGAGAAATCCTCACAGCAATGAGCAATACAGCATCATTCTTGTTTGACTGCTCTTAAATTGAAAGAGATTTTCCGTATTGAACAGGGCTAAAGGCGGTTACAGGTGAAATCCATCAGAAAAAAAGTTGATCGGATCGGCCTTTCAGCGAGAAAGTGAGTCAACAGAGAGGAGGATCAAATCTGCTTTATACTGCCTGATTAAAATCAATTTAGTATGTCTGATGCCGAAGACCAGGGGATGGAATGAGCAATGGATGGTTGTTAAGCATCTCCTCCTCCCTCCGTATTGACAGAGTACAGCGTGAGAGTTGGAAGCTAGCAGCCGTGTGTATGAATCATGGCATGTTGCCCCAAGGAAGGAAATAAATAAACAAACAAACAAAGGTGATCAGATGTGCGTTGTCATGTTAAACAGACCAACATGAATAAGAGATAATGGGTAATGACTATTTGACGTGGACTGCTAATGACCACTCACATATGAAAAGAATAACACCTCATTTTGCACGCTTGCATGAAGGATCCTGTGTTGTCTCACTCACTCATGAGCTTTCTGGAAATTATGTGTGGTTGTATTTATTTGGCTTTGTTGCCGAGACAGAGAAATATGACTGTGCCGATGAGCCAAATGTTACAGAATGTCCAATGAAAGCTTTTTATCCGCTCTGCAGTGCAATTAAGTGTGGCAATAACAGCCCAGCAATACGGCTCCAATTACCAAGAACAGCCGCTAGTTGCAGTGTACTTTTGTAACCGTGTTCATGACTTATTATGTGACCTTTTTACTCCTAATTAGCGCAGGTTGTCAAAAACTTGTGGATTTGGGTTAAAAAGTGCAGCACAGTTCATGTTCTTTGTAATAAAGCACACAGGGTAATCCTATTAGCAGAAAAGGTAGTAATACAACATGTGTGACCTTTGGTAGCCTTGTTTAACATCCGCAGAACACAAACACAGCAATGAACTTTACAGAATCAAAAGAATTGTGCAGCAACGCCGGAGCTCTAACCCTCAATTTGTTTTTCCTTTTACAGCTCAACAACAAAAAGAAGCAACGCAGAGTGAAATCTGCCACATGAATGCCCAAGGTACTTGTTAGCAGAGTGGGGGAATAAGTGGCATACATGTCTATGTGAAACCAAGCAGAATTGAGAAAAAGAAAAAAAAAGTGTTTGTATTGGTGTCTTAGCAATAAAACAATGCAATCAAGTATAAATGAGGCAAACCTTTCAAATGCATCAGGTAGTTTACCCATTCTAACTGACTAATAATCATTCTCCAGAACTGAATGATTTTTCCTCACCATATCTCCAAACAGCGCCCGGGGAGGAACCATGGGGGTTTTTCACATCGAATTAATAAGTTGTCATGGCAACATAGTGCACAGATTTGTGAGAGCAGCAGTCTGTTAAATCTGACGCGGTGTGACCAAAGGAGAGGGATAATCCATCAATGCTAGGATTTAAGATATAGCTGTGAATTACCTGACAGGGACGTGACCAGAAACTCTGAGGATGGGTGGATCAATTAAAAAAAAAACACACACACCCACTCAGCTCTCACACACATAAGAACACACTACACAAGTGTGTCCTTCAATTATGTCAAGAGAGGGTGTCAGGCCAATTTACAGAATGGGCTGCAGTGCTGTATAGCTCAGAGAACACTCCAATCATACAGATTTATAATTGCGGTGAGCTGCTTCTTATTATGAGCTTCAGATGTTCACAAATAACAAACATCTCCAAACAGTTCACACAAATCTATCTTTATATGTGCATGTTTACTTGTATGGTGGGTCAGACAGTTGGAGTTAACCTTTGATGTGCTCCAACTCAGATATATCACTCTATTAATAGAACTTTAATGCACTATTTTGTATATATGATGCTCTTGTGATGTATTGTGTTTTCATTGTCATTTTTCCCTTTACCCGGCTGTTATGATCATAGACTGTATATAAAATGGACATCATCGCGCTCGGCTCTAAGTGAGGCTGCAACAAAAGCTGCTCCCCCTAGTGGCTGGCTGCAGTATAGGTCAAAAACTGCATCTCCCCCATTCATTTGAATGGGGCTGCGGTCAAACTTTAAAAAAGAAATACATGTCATACGAATGTTTCTCACATTTGTATGCTGTGGTGATATGTAGTTATTATTTGACAGTTTTGTGTTCAAGGCCTCTTTTTTTCTGAAATTTTCTTTTTCATTAGTTATTAGAGGTTAAAAAACGGGGTTTTACATCCGGGTTTACTTTGATTGAAAGCAGCCGTAGAGAGAAACTCCACAGGACCTCTGGACAGTACGCTGTAGGTCGGAGCTTGTTACCGTGGAATCAGACAAATTCCCTACTGTGCAGACTCTGGCTGCAGAAAATGTACAAGATGGCAGCTTTCTGGAACGGGATACTTTAGCTTCAAAACTGTACAATTGGAAAAGGCGGAGCAACGCTGTCCATTATATATACAGTCTATGGTTGTGACCTGCCCGGGACTACAGATGAAAATTAGCCTTATAGTTAACTCTGGCATATTTACATGGATGCTATGCTAAAATGTTAATTAATATGCACCATCCCTTTAATTAAACAAATAAATGAAATAAATAAATCCTCTTCATTTGTAAAAATCATAGGACGCCAAGGCTGTGAGCATTAAGTAAAAAATGCTTGAATTCAACCAGGGAAAAAAAGAGCAATAGCTGACCCTGAGATAATTACCATTTAAAATAATAATAAGCTCAGAGGTCGGTAAGATTTAAATGTTGTAGAGCAAAGTGTTCTGAAGCATGCCACTGTTAGACTGCTGTGCAAAAAAAATCATTTAGATTCTTCAGCAACTTAATATTATTTTTTTACCACTTGGCAATTTCATTAGAAGAATTAAAACTGAGTGCAACCCCACTCTGGCATAGTGAAATCACACGTTTTAGACGAGAGAGATATTGTCATATTTGATGCAAAAGCCCAGACAGAGCAGCTGTCTCTGCTTCAGGGGGATGTCCAGACGTTTTTGATCTGGGTGACCAAACTAGGGCATTGTATCTTGCAGGGAAGGCACACAGCACAGCTTCATTTCCACCTAGCGGTCCAGTTTAGTACAGTACGGAATGGTGCAGTACACAATTGTTGGCGTTTCCACTTTCAAAAGCTGGGAATGGTACAACAGTAACCGATCCACACTGCCCTACTTTTGGGCACCCTTCTGTTGGGGTACCAAGCATCCCTATCCAACCAAAGAGAGGAGGGGGGAGTATTTGATCAGTAAAACAAGGTACCTTAATGAATGATGTCTCAGTTTTCTGAGTCTTTTTGTTCATATTAAGGAATGTTTTTGGGTGTTATACTGGTGTCAGGGTTGGTCTTGTCAGGTTGTTTTACACCAGCTGAGCAGAGAGAGTGGTACAGAGATGGATGGAAAGCTTGAGGGAGATTCTACAAGACAAAATATTTCCTCTAAAATGATGTTATTAAATAATATACATAGCTTCCCTGTAGCCAATGTATTACATGACAACCTTTTCCCCATGCAAGTTTGCTGTAAGCTCTAATAAAATGCTATGTAATTACTTATTTTGCCAAATAACTGTCCTGGGCATAACTCCAGAATAAAAGCATTGTGTGAGAACAAGGGGAGTCACTCCATTGAAAAAAAATGACCACGCTTATGCTTTGAAAAGCACTCCAGAAGTACTTTCATGCTATATATTTCATGCTTTATACATACATTTAGCTGACATGACGCGAACACAGACTGCAACATATTATTTTCTTTGTTGTCTGGCTGAGATACGCAGAAAATCCATCCATGCAGAAAAAAAATCACATTCTATTCTCCAGACTGCCAGTGTGAGACACACGTGAGACTCGCTGCTCTCAACCGAATAACCAAGTGATCTGTTAACATACATCAAAATGTAAATCAAGCCGTTCTAGAGCCATCATGCATCCAACACACTTCCTGATCATCACGCTTCTGTAAGGTTACATATCACACTCTAGCTGTACTGAACCAAACTGGACCACTTGGTGGAAATGCACCATATGTGAATAACTAAATTATTCTTCTAACGTTTCTTTATACACAAATCATATCTACTTAAATAACTAGCATACCAGTACAATAAAGATAAGATAAGATAGTCCTTTACTCGTCTCACAACAGGGAAATTCAAGTGTCACAGCAGCAAAGTAGACAGTGCAAAACAGTATAAAGCAAACAAGAGCCTATAAAATATCAATTATTAAAAAGGTATTAGCAATTAAAATTAAAATGAGATGTTTTAGTTTTAAGATATTTTAATTTGAAATGCAACAGAACAGAATGGAAACATTTCAGTTCAAATTCATGGTTTAAAGTCCTTAAAAAATGGAAAGCTAAATCTGTCAAATATGCTGTACATGTATTAGCAATGTTTCAGAAATGTTGCCTTAATGTATCTTTTACAGTGACAGCACATATCTGAATGGATTGTTTGTGTCTTATTCTGCTGTTTTATACAAAAAAACAAGTGTATTTAATCTGAATTTTTTTGTTTTAATTCAATCATTTAAAAAAGTCCATCACTTTCTGTCTCAGTCCTGAGGTTTCAGAAACGCTCTCTTGGTGTTTGTCTCATTTTATTGAAAAATCATATCAGAATCAACTACGTAATGTGCTACATTTCATGCAAAGAAAGCTACAAGCAGCCTGTTGAAACAGTCCAACTGGTTGATTTTCATACAAGTCCCAACACTGAAAAGACAGCCAATGGGTGACCATTCAGATATCAAGGAGGCCCATTCTACTCCTGGTAACCCTTTTCCTAGGCTGTGCACCTACAGTCAATAGCTTTACATCATTTTATCATGTTTGATCACAATTCCACTCAAGCTGGGAAGGAGAACAAACATTCACCTCTTAGATTGATGTAAATAAAGAGTTGGCAACCTATGACAAGTTCAAAATAAAGTAGCCAGAGACACTGAGATGTCATACAACATATTCAAAACATTGCTTGTGTTAAATTACCTGCTACTAGCTTTTGTTATTCAGGATGTCTATTTAGATATTAACCAAGCTTGACTGTCAGTTCCTCTTTTGTCCGTTATGGGTAGTCAGCTTTTATCCTCTGTGATCCTGGTGCCTTAAAACACGATGCCAGAGGGTTTTAGACACTCCACCTCTGGTGACATTTTTAAAAGAAACCCTAAGACATACATCTCATTCTAGCTCCTACTTAAGACGCCCTGTCATGTTTTGCCTCAGTCTTTAAGACATCGTCATTCATTTTCATACTATTTTTATCCTTCGACTGGCTGGATTTTGTCATGCACTAATCAACACTGTCAGCAGAATATTCATAACCAACCCACACCCGGATTGTAGGATGCCACAGCGCCATCAGTGCATACAGAACACAACTTTAAGTAGCTACAGAGATGCAAATATAGTAAAGGGGGAATCAACTTCCATTGGCTCCTTTTCTGTCTTAATTGTAAGAATATGCGGTTTTTTGCACCTGAGATTATGTAACAAATGGGACAATTTTTCAGACAAGGTGTTTCCAATGATGTTAATCTTCTCTATACTAATCAATCAATCAGACTTTATTTATAAAGCGCTTTTCATACAATGACATTGTAACACAAAGTGCTGTACAAGAAAAACAACTTAAAATAGAATAAATTAAGAAAAAGATCCCAGCCCCAGCCTGACCCCAAACCCACCCACAATCCTAAGGTTAACAACACAATATGCAACAATAGTAATAAAAACAATAAAAATAAATAAATAAATAAAAAATCTAAATAATTTGCTGAACGAACTGAGGAAACGCTCTGATGATATCTTAATGAGGAAACACTGGAGGTAAAATAAGATGTTAAAACTCAAAACAGGAAATTAAAATTACCAAAGTAAAATACATATCTAAGATAATAAAAGACTAAAATATTAAACCATTAAAAGAAAATAAGATGTGAGACTTAAAATATACTAAGAGACAGACCTGTGTTTCATGTTTTTTAATTACAAGTCATTGTATAACATGAATAACTAAGGATATTTTGCACTGCTTTAGCTTGAATTACATCATGCACAATGCAAGGACACCACCAATTTGAGCAAACCTCACATTACCATAAGGTCTGCAAAGTTTTTCATGTTTGCCTCCTTTGTTTTGATGAGTCTCTATAGATCTTGAGTATAGGGCTGGGGACAAATGATTGTAAAAGAAAGACCACAACAGTTAGCACACCTCGGTATGGTCTTAAAGAAGTTATCTCGAAGCTTCAAGGGATGTTTGTAGTCATTATGCAGCTGCAGGATGGATCCTTCTCCACAGAGATGCAAACCAGAGGCTCCAGCAGGCCTCTATAGAATGGAGCAGTCTCCTTAGTTAAGATGCAGTCAGTCCTGTACAGGTGTCCAATTCCAGAGTGGCAAAACACCCCCAGAATATTCCCAACATCATGTTTCACTGTCAGTTTGATTCAGTGCGGTGCAATTTCATCTCTTGTTCGCCTCCTTATATTCATCTAGTGTTACTGCTATAAATCTCCAACTCTGAATCATCAGTAAACGGAACATCTTTTCAGTCATCCACAGAGAAAGTAGAAAGTCTTAGTCCACCTGAGGTGTTTAGCTATGTTTTGCACTCAAGAAGTGTATTATAAACTCTTCATTGTCTTCCAAAGACACTAAAGACAGCCCTCATTTTATGGTAGTTTATACTTTATCAACTCTAAGTTCTTTTTTAGCTAAATCTGTATGCATGATTAAGTTCCTCCTCTATTTAAAAAGGAGTTTAGCTTAATATCTTGAACCTTTCTTTGATTACTTTTAGTCTGCCTGATCACGTTTCGGGTGCAACTATTCCAGTCCTGAAAAGTGATTTTAGGCTTTATGATGTAACACTCGTCTCTGATTGAAACAGAATGTCACCTCTGGTGTTTCACTTTGTTTTAAAGCAGAGTTTCCCAACATCACTATGCTTTCCGATAAGCAGGCAATGATCCAGGGGTAGGTTTATGCACAGTGACTTCCTACATCTGGTAGAAGTAGGAAGTAGGGGATTCATAACACAATCAACTGTCTCATTACTGAGAGAATCAGGGGTGCGTGGACGGAGTCTGTCAGCCAAAGGAGTTATGACAAGTCAGTGGGTATGGATGAGGAGAAACAACCTCAACAAAAATAAGCGAAAACAGATCATCTCCTTTCTCTCTCTCTCTTCCCTCCTCTCATCTTGCATTAAGGTGGGGTAGGGACAGCGTACAGCCAGTGGGGGTGAGCTTCAGCCAGAACAAGATCTTGTCCTGGCTCTTCCTTCCCTTTTTCCTTCTAAATGATCTGTAAATTATGTTCTGTTTTCTACCTCTTCTCTCATCTAATCCCTCATTAAAACAAAAGGGGAAGTAGCGGGTGGATAGAGCGTACAGCCTAACCCTGGGAGTGAGCTCTTGCCTCTAAGCTTTCAGGGACAATGTGGTAGGGCAGGTATGGATGTTGTCACTACCTGGATGTATTAAACCTGGGTCTGGTGAACATGGCAATGCTGTATGGGTTGTAATATAATGCCAGACTTCAACCAGATCCGTGTTCAGTCCATCTCCGCTCCATTGCGGTTTCACTCCATGCTCTGTCATGCGTCAACACTCACCAGATGTGTTTTCAGAGCGCAGAACTGAGCAGCATTGCCAGAAAACTGCAGTCACAAGACTGAGGATTTATTGTGGTAATTACAGAATCAGTTGTTTCCTACCTCCATGATGAGCTTCTCCTCATCCATGCTATTGACAATGGCCTCTTAAGTAAAGTGAAACATCATTTGGCGTCAACATGTTTTAAGCATGTTTTATTCTGAAAATTAACTGGAAGTGAATGACTTCCTGTCTTGCTTAATCTACCCTGTACTGATTGGTGCACCATGCTCCCTCATCTGGCAAAACAGTAAGTCTTGTGTATCTGCTGTGAAGCTCAAGAGGAGCTGCTGGAGCTGAGACGGGCCAATCATAGATTTAGTGGAAGTTCCTCCATAAGGACATTCTGCTTGTCATTTTATGGACGTAAAAGCTAGCATGGAATGAGGTGGCTCTGGGATGCCCAAGCTAACTGTTAAGCCTCACAGAGGTGCCGTGGGCCAAACTTAACAAAACACCAGGGAAGGTAGAAGCCCACTTGATAACCCCAGTGATGTACTGACTTTTACTGCCCATCAATCTCATGCTGTGGAGGCCATGTGAAGCCATGCGGTAGGCTATGAGACTTATCAGCAGAGGGTATTGGTATGAGGGCTGATGGGATAGGTTTCTCCAATGAGCACATATCCTTCTAACACAGCACAAGAACACTAATTGCAAGTAAAGCAGTTTAGAAAACAATTCAGTAACAGATAAGTATGTCAAAGTCACCTGAGTGTCATCTGAACATATGCTTCATTGTAAAGAATATAACCTCAAGTAACCAACCTTCTTTTTTATCATACAAGGGAAGTTCAATTCAAGAAATTTAATTGAATTACCGAGAAACAAGGCTGTTTCTTATTTCTTCTAAACTTTACACAATTAAACATCTTGCTTTTCTAAGTTTCTGATATCTCAAACATCATCACTGCAGGTTATTTTGAAAGTAGGATTTTTTATTTTTTAGTTGTTATCATTGTTGTATTTTTCTTTTGACCCCATGGTATACACACTAAGTCAGTCCCGCTGACTTAGTGTGGGAGAATAGACACATTAAAATACTTCAGAAATAAATATCAAGCCTGTTGTCTGAATAAAAAAATATGCCACAAATATCACTCAATTCTAAAGCAATTACTTGTCTGCCTTACATTTAGAAAGCTGATCTATCAGAGTCCATCTACGGAAGCACAGGCATTGTTTTTCTGTCCCATACTCCCCAGAGAGATATGTTGCCATTCTGTCAAAGACTTTCAGCTTTGTCTTGCCGGTATTTCAATGAATAGCAATCCCAGCTTGGAAGAAGAAGCTGAAAGCTTTCACACTTTGCAAGACAAATGATAGCAATTCCTGCTCTTGAAAAGATGAGAAATGCTTTTAAGCTTTCAAACATGACAGGTAAAGAGAGGGTTTTGTTCTTTGTGTGGGTACTCAACGTATTTATTGTGTGGCAACAACAAAATTCTACAATAGTCCTTCAATAAAGAGCTAAGAAGGCATTATTATTCAGTTTTCTTTTGCCTATTATAATCTGGAAACCAAGATGACCAACCATGAAAGGTTGAAAAAAAGTCTTACTATGGAGTATTACATAAAAAACAACAACATACCTCCTCATTAGTATTACATAATTGGGTTAAATATCTTGGAAATGAAAACAACACAAACGAAAGGTTTTTCTCAAGGGACTTCAACTGTTTATAGAAAAATAAGAGTTTAAATGCACCCTGTATTCCTGTCTCATCATCTCCCTTCTTGGGATTCTTTAAAGCTTGGCTGTCAGTGTTGTCAAAATGTAAGCCATGGGTTGTTTGTTGCTGCTTTTCAGAGGTACAAGAGAGCTGGTAGCTGTTTTGTGAGGCTTGAATAAGGTTTGGCATTTCTCTGTTCCTCCAAGACACTGTTGTGATGCCAACGCTGTGCAGGCACAGTGGGGTGTTGGAAGGAGACATGAAACGGTCATTCAAAATTGAAGTTGTTCAAAGAGAGTCAATATGGAAAAAAAAAAAAGAAAAATAAATAAAAACGAGGGGAATGATGGTGTGAGTATAGATGCATCCTCCTTGTGGGAGACATTGCCGAAACAAGACTGCGATGATACAATATTCAGCGATTTACATGAGCACAGTTTGCTATTAAATAATTCAACCGTAAAACATATTCTTTGATGAACTCCTGTGAAAACATTATGCCAAAACTTGAATATAAACTTATACATATTTAACAAAATCCAGCAGAAATGTTGCTTTGAGTAAGACCTCAGTTGGTACAAAATGCAAAAGTCATGCGCAATAGCTCTTGTGCGAACAGTCTGAGTATTTTTCTTCTTACCGTGAGCCTTCTCACTTTAAAAAGCCCAGCTTGTTAATGTATATTCACAGTTAGTGTGCAGAACATCTATGAGTCATTTCCACCAAACATCTGTTTTCCAGTCTGCACAGGAAGCAGGTGTGGTGCCACCAGACCTGAAAAATTACCTCGTTTGTAGAATACCTTTGGTTTCTACCACTGGACTTTCCAATGCGTGGGCCAATGTAGCTCTGAGATGACTATTTTACAGTATTCTGACAGGGTCCTGTTGCTAACCAATATTAAAGAAAAGGTGAATATTAGAATGAAAATTCAAAAAGTGATTGAAAAGTTACATAACCATTGTACCCCATGGATTTTAATATGTTGCATAATTTCAGCTGGTGCTGTGATTTTTTGAATTATGTCAGAACCTCTCCAACAATTTCAATTAGTCAAGCATGAACAATAGACTGCAAATCATAGGAAATAAATATGGTTCCCCCAGTATACTGCTACACTGAGGTCTGTGAGATATGAAAATGAATTATACAACTAAAAAGAAACACCAATAAGATGCAGGGTTTGTTGGGTAAAATATGAAAGATGTTGACAGCCAAAAAAATGAATCATGCTTTGAAGCCCAAGTGCATGGAAATAAAAGCAAAAACAGAGGAGGAAAAAGTCCATCATACTTGAATCAGGTTATTTTTTACTAAAGCTATCGCTCACAAGCACTAATCATATTTAAAACTGTTCAAGTAATGGATTTTGGACATGCTTACATACTGGTATTGAAAATAGTTTTGATAACAAATGAGAGCTTTGAAGTAAACTCAGCATTTATGTCAAATTACAATTGATCAATGAGTCGTGGAGGTTGTGAAGGATGATAAACTGTTATTAAATAAAGTACTACATTATTCGCATAAGTGGTTTTGTGTTATTCCTGAAACACAAATCTCGTAGCTGATTTACCCAAACATGCAAATCAGCTGGTGCAATGATGACATCAGCTTTGATCACTTGCATGTATTGGCATATCCTGGACACACCCAGTATTAAAGGAGGCTTGTTAACCCTCCTGTTATGTTTGTTTCTTAGGGACATCAATAATGTTCCTGGGTCAACTTAACCCGGGGCATTTTTAACCCTCCTATGTTCGTTTCTTAGGGACATCAATAATGTTCCTGAGTCAACTTAACCCGGGGCATTTTTAACCCTCCTGTTGTGTTCGTTTCTTAGGGACAGCAATAATGTTGCTGGGTCAACTTGACCCGGGGCATTTTTAACCCTCCTGTTGTGTTTGTTTCTTAGGGACATCGATAATGTTCCTGGGTCAACTTGACCTGGGGCATTTTTAACCCTTCTGTTATGTTCGTTTCTTAGGGACATCGATAATGTTCCTGGGCCAACTTAACCCGGGGCATTTTTAACCCTCCTGTTGTGTTCGTTTCTTAGGGACAGCAATAATGTTCCTGGGTCAACTTGACCCGGGGCATATTTAACGATCCAAAAGTGTACAAACCCAGAACATCCCAATTAACATTTTTTAAATCTCATTATTAACTCCATTACTAACCATTTAAATCAATATATAGTGCAATGGTGTTCTTTAATTCTCACAGATGTGCAATGCAACTGTGTGAAATGAGCCATTTGCATTGTTTAGGTTGTTTATGCTAAATAAGCCAAGCAGAAGAAGTTTCATCGGGAAATAATGCTTTTAACAATTTTTATTTTATTTTTGCACTTTAAAATGGGTCAATTTGACCCGCAACATAACAGGAGTCATGCAGTGCTGGGTCATTTGGATACGGGATTTCTGTTCTCATAGAAATACAGAGAAGAATCTGCAAGAGCATGACAGATTAACAATTAGATGTTCCAGCTTCTCTCTCTCTCTCTCTCATTTAACATAGCGTACGGTCAAGACCTGCTCTGTTTGTAAAAGGGTCTTTAGATAACGTTTGTTGTGGTTTGGCGCTATACAAACAAAGTTAGATTGATTGATGACCCAATCTCATAAGAGAAGTGAAAACGCCCCAGTGAGTGACCACTTTGAAGAAGAAGGGCGTATTGTGAAAAATGTATGTTTTTTAAGGTCAAATTTTCCTTTTGTGTCTTCAGGTGACACAATGTGAGTAAACTTGGGTCTATACTGAAGGATCAGTCCAACAAATGTGGTGCCCAGTCCGTTATATTTACATACAGATAAGGGTCAGAACATCTGAAACCCTGCTAAATAATTTGAGTCCATTAGAACACCAACAATAACAATGACCTCCATGCTCACATATATAATTCAATTATCCTCTTGCAGGGCTTAAAATATTTGGCTTACAAGAGATGCTTGGTCAGGGTTTTAGCCACATTTTATTCATGCATGCCATGCTCAGCTGAGGTACAAAAACTGGAGTTGTAGCGGTATCTCTGGTGGGAGAAAGCGACAAATTCAGGCTTACATTTTTCAAATACAATCTGTTGACATGGATGAAATTGCTGCTGCAGGGGAAAAGGCCAATGATACTAATCTATGAAGGCCAAGAAAGTGATTCTCTCAATGACCCAATGCTTAAATGTTTCTCTGCTGAGGTCCTGGCAGTAAAACAGCTATAAAACCTACACCTTTTCACCAGCATTGTTACTTGATTCACAGCTTCAAGGTGCACCACAAGGTCCAGGAAGGAATGGGAATCTCACACCTTTGATATGAGGCTGGAGGATATAGGACTATTCCTTATTCCTTATTCCTGTCCACCCCCACTTTTTGCAGCTCCATCCTGGATTTAGCATGTGCACTGAAATGCTAGTCAAGTTACGGCTGCTCATGCTTCACACTGAAAATGTATAGATTGCTTCCTAGCCAGTGCAGCTCGCAGAAGTGTGTGCATGAATATGTTGGCACAACATTTGAATGAGGACATGGAGCAAAGATTACATGTCAGCCTACCAAGGCATGTCCCATCCTGGCACCTATTCCAGTTTCAATCTCTGGGCTGCTTTGCAGCATGTTTTTCAATAGAAAACCCATTACCAAGAACAATTTGTTTTTGAAAAAATGAAAAGGGGACAAAAAGAAAAAATGAAAAAAATCAGACACACTTCTCATAAATTGGTTCACTGAAGTAAATGAAGTAACGGTGCACCAAAGTGTACATTCAGATCAAATAATATCTGGTGGCTCTTTGTGGACAATATGTATAGAACAAACCGATCAACAGAAATGTATGCCACAAGAACATGTTCCAAGTTCAAAGGAGATGTAACTGAAATAATAATAAAAAAAACAATTAATTAATGAATTAACCAATAAATTATATTATTATTTGTATTATTAGTAGTATTATATAATAATAATAATAATAATAATAATAATAATAATAATAATAATAATAATAATAATATGGTTTGTGCATGGAATAGTAAGTGATGACCTACTGGAGGATCTAGGGTTACATGAAGGCTCATAGGGGGACAGTAGGTCAGCAATGTGTTCTGGAGCTGACCCCCTACAAGCTTTATTTCTGGGAGTGGGAGCCAGTGAAGTGATTTAAAAATTGGTGTGATGTGTTCTCTCTGCTGGACCTGGTTATTAGTCTGGATGCGGCATTCTGGATCAGCTGAGGTTTATTCAGGTTATTTTGTGTGAAACAAGAGTACAGTGAATTCTACAAATCTAACCTGGATGAAATGAAAGCACGAGTTACTGTTTCAAGTTTTTTGAGAGTCAAGATGATATCAAGGCTTCTCCAGGAGTCAGTAATGGTAAATGAAAGGGGACCAAGACAGGTTGAATATGACTTTGGTTTAAGAAATGTCTAATGTTCAACAGGTCCTTTTTTTTGGTGATACTTTAGTTCAAACCTTTGTCTTCGTATGCTGTTGTAAATCACAGAAACAAAATATGTTTCAATTCATCGCTTCATATATTTGCCTTCATTTAAAGAGAGATGGAGTTCCAGCAGAATCTAAGCACATGAATCCCTGCCAGGCCCACCAGGCTTTGCATGTTCTACTTCCAGTTATATATTTTTTTCACAAATGTGGAAAGACAAAAAAGGACAACCAAAGGGGAAAGACATGTCTAATACCTGATTGGATTTGTCATCCATGCACATGACCACAGGCAGAAACATGCTGTAGTAATTTCACGCCAACGCGTGGCTGATGTTATGGCACTTTGTCACTTTTGAGAGGTTAGAGGATATTTCCGGTTCAGCAAGACCCTGCTTTCTATGACCAACTCTGCCCTATTTTCTGTTGTCTAGTTGCACTGACCTCACATGATGAATGCTGTCCTCAGGAGAGAGAAACATGGCCTGTTGTTATTGATGCTCTCAATTAATAAAACCCCACACACCACAATGATTCCCACATGTACCATCAAGCTGACTGCAGCATCTCAACAAACGGGCATAAGATGTGGCGGAGGATCTTCCTTAAACACAGGGAACAAAGACATGAAATGTGCTAAAATCGCTTTGTTTGTCATAAGGATTAGCTTATTATTCATAAATACAGTCAGAATAGGATGACATTGTTACAGACATTGCAGATGATTCTCTAACCCATGTTTATCTTGTTCATTTTTCAGTTATTAGCCATCTGTTACTGTATTAAGTCTGGAGTTAATATTCAGATGATAAATACGAATGACAATCTGCTATAGGGCATCAAATGACTCAAACACTTATCTGTAATTGAAATCTGTTCAGTGAGGGTCCTCAATGCAGAGTAGAAATATTCCAATGAGATTTCAGTGTTCGTTAAAGACCTGAGCCAAAAAAAGACGTCCCTGTTGGCAGCATGTTCATGCCACCTGCTCTGTGTATGAGGCACAGCAGTCAAAGTGTCCACCCATGGGCAAAAGGCCATATGAAGGTGATAGACTCCTTTGGCCAGCCTCTGTTACTAGCTTCAAGTCCTTAAAGTATCAACACAAGGTACCCCAGAACTGGTACAAGTTTGCACCCCAGGCAAGGTGACTTTAATTCCTTCTCCTTCTCCCTGAAATGTTTTCCCATCTGGCATCTTGAACTCTGGTCACACTCTAAGGAGTAGGGACTGGAATTCAACTTGTCCATAGTTTTGAAGTGTCCGCAGCACAAAGCGTGAAATAATATCAATGTTTAAAGACATGCTCGAGTGCTTTTTTGAAGTGTTTTCAGGCAATAAACAAAACTTAAAATTCACCCTGTTTTGATGAACACAGAGCATTTTAGGAGCTTGCAGTCAAGCTTCGTGTATTTGCTGAAAACAGGCTGTGAATTCTGATTGAATTGTTGGAAACTTTAAGTGTAGGTTTGTGCTCTTGTCACTTTTATTCAGATTAATATGCCTCGTTTTGAAAGATTACAGAAAATAAACAAAATGAAGAAGAAGAAAAAGGAAACACTTAACATCAAATATTCATATATAGGGTGTTTCAACTGGAAGGCCTCAGTGCTGCTGGGGGTCCTGTTGCACTGTTGTCCTGTCTCTGGTGGCTCACCTCAGCTTCATACTTTTCATGTACAGTATGCTTACATGTACATATACATGGTATTATGGATACATGTTGATACAATTGAGTTTATTTTCCTTGACTTCTTTCTAACTGCTCCTCTCTCCATCATAAATAACTCTTGTATAACTCACCAAAAAATTAGGGCTGGGTGATAAATCATTCATTACCGTGATATTATTTTTCTCTATGAATATAACAAATGTTTGATAAAAATTTGATATATTTAAAGCTGTAATTACACCCCCCAACCATTGGAAGGGGGGGAAGGGCATTGAACAGTCAATCATGCTGCAGGGTGAGAGGTAGGTGGGCTTAAAAACATTTGGAGCAAAAATGTTCCAACATGTTCAATGTCAACCGTGACCGTAGTAAAACTGAACAGTGAATAACCATGATGCTTTCACTGTACTGTGGGAAACAATAACACTCAGCCTGTAAAACTCAGTACAGTACTCTATGAACTGATACACATTATACAATTTGATATCTTGGTTTAAATTTAACTCAAATTATGCAAATTATCTTAACCTGAGAAAAATATTAATCTATACAATTCACAAAAATCCCATCTTACACTAAAGACCTGCTTCCTATTAGCACCATCAAAAATGAATGATTCAAGAAGCTGTTGGAGAACTAAATTCCAGATACAAGCTAACAAACCGTCTGGTTTCTTCTACTTTCATTCAGGGGCAAAAATCTGCCTTTCAATATAAATGAAATAATGATTTGAAATGTATCATGATAATCATCGTTATCGACTGATGTAAAAAAAAAAATCAATATTGCCCATCTCTATCAAAAACCATTCATAAAACACGAAATGATACCACCCATTTTTCATCAACTCAAGTGTCCCCCCTCAGACCAATCATACATGACTCATACATCACTGTAATCATTAATGTTTGTCTGTCTGTACAGTCTGTCTTTCAATGTTATTGTTCGTTTCTCTCTTTCCTTTATTCGTTATATCACACACGTCATGTTTTTCTCACAAATAAAGAAAAAAAAAGATTACAAAAATAATGAAGCATCTTTTAACTAAATCAGTACTGAAGTATGACTCAGTCTTGAATGTGTAATATTTATGCAGTCTAGTTGCAGAGTCTGAATGCAGCTACTTACAATTTGTTTTACAGTCGTGCACTAGAGTCATTGGTGCTGTAGTTAAAAAACATGATCCTCACAAGCTAAACGTTTAATAGATTACCCAGTCAAGCAGAAGATTGATCTTAGGGTCTGCCACTGCAGCTCTGTAAGTGTGCTATCATACTGTAAAACTATCCGAGTAGTTTTTTCTTTCATTTTCACAAGCTCGTTCCCATCAGCTCATATCAAGCAATTTCAATTTCCAGTCCTAGTGTTTAAAAACTCTCCCCTGCATCTTCTGCTGTTAAACCACTGAAACCTGGACCATTAAAGGAAAAAGAAAATATCACAAAGCATGTAAAGGTGAGCTCTGCATTAGTTGTTCCCAGATTAGATTGTTTATCCACATGCTAATTCATAAAGGTGTTAATTGGAGACAGAGAGCAAGGCCATAATTAGCACTGAGCTTCGAGAAGCGTGTGTGCATTTTATGTTGTACTTAGAGTGCAGCATTTCTCTAACCTGCTTAAATTACATATTGATGATAAAAAAATGGCATGCTCATCCAAATTGCCTTCAATCATTACCATGCTCTCATAAGACTGAGCTCTGGGATCAACAGCAACTTCTTTTTAGACTTAAGGCTGATTTATACTTCTGCGTCTCCCCTACGCAGCAGGGGCTGACGCAGACATGAGCACCACATACTTGTGCGTCGTTGTGTCCGTGTCGCGCAGCAATTCTCTGCCGAAACGCCTGAGGGCAGTGCTGTCTCTCTGATAGCCGGCCGCCTGCTTCCGGTCCCGCTACGATCTCTGTTTACTTTTCCACAGAGTTTCAGAGCGTGTTATGTTAATCTACAGCTGATACATGTTGCTGTTTATCATACAGACATGATTACATGAAGAATAGAGAGGAGGAGATGAAATACACGGCCGATGTGCGGCCGATGTCCAGGATCCCGGAAGTGCTGTAAATGCGGGAAAGACAAAGCCGCCGAGCGGACCAATCACAGAGCTTGCGGTCTGCGTCGGCTCTACGGGGAGTTACATTTTGGAGGAGGTGCACGTCAGCTACGTGCGTAGGCCTCGGCGTAGGTACGGGAGCTACGCGGACCCCCGGCGTAGGGTACGCCGTTGATTCAACGCAGAAGAATAAATCAGCCTTAAGGCTACAGGCTTAAAACCTTCTGTGACCTCATTTACAAGTTTGACTCATCACTTTCAAAAGAGGCATCATTCTACCAGCCTTTTGACACTGATGTTTCTTCCTCAGAGTCCAAAGAAATGTTAATTTAGTTGTATTCTTAAAAAGCTTAAGCTCTGCTCCAATGAGCTCCTTCAGTTTCTTTCACTCAGCTGTCCTTTAACGGATGTTGAAGTCAAATCCATTTGCACATTGCTATACAATGCAGGGAGAATATCTTTGAAAGCTTGAATCAAGTATTTATGTACAAAGGGTGAGGTGTTAGGCCAGAGATGTCCTCACTGTGTAGCCTTGACTCTTATATTAATGCTGAGACCAGGGCAGAAGAAGCAGCAGCTGTCGCAACATAGATGATATAGGCAAGTATGTGTTGCTCATGCTGCCGACTATCTCACATCTGCTCTGCCTCCAGACTTCCAGACTGTCCCTGCTGCACCACGCAGTCGCATCCCTTCTATTTTTGAAGAAGTGCACTGCCAATGCACTAAACCAAACTGAGGACACAAGGTAGAACACATTAGTTTGCGTAGTTGACTGCAAGAATATCTCCGGCCTAATTATTAGGGTTGATTAGAACAGTATTTTTTTTATTGCATGCTATTTGCACTGTAATTAAGCCGCTTTAGCGTCTTCCTGCTGCTTGCTAAAGAGCTTGTAACAGACTGCAGGCTAGTCAGCATAGTGGAAAATTCAAATCTAAGGGATGTCTTCAGGTTGGTATGTTGAGACCATGCATATTCGTTACAGTCACAGGAAATGGTAACGTCAGAGCATCTGTATGACATAGCAAAAACAACCAAACTGGAACTCCTGAAAAGTGTAAAAAAATACTGCATTAACCAGGGATCACTGGACGTCAGTGACTTATCAAAATTAGCTTGAAATAACTGAACACCATGTTGATATTAAGTAGACATTTTATACTCAAACTCCTGCATATTTTTGAATTGTAAGAGTGTTATCCTGAAAAGAAAAGGCTGTATGTAACAGAATAAGCACTTTGAAGCGGTCTTCTACCTCTGAGTCATGGTTTCAGACCACAGTAGTGGAGCAGTGCAACATTTATTTGAAAAATAAATCTAAATGTCAAGATAATAAAATACATTTCACTGCATTCATTTCATTACCAAATCAATACACTGGTAAAAAATGCTTTGCATTATTAATATGGACTTCAAAACTGTTTTGAAATGTAATAATGGAATTTTAAACATGCCATTAAAATGCATTTCATTGGGATTTGCTTTTGATATTATGCAATCAATCTCAATAAAACCAAAAATATTCGTTTCTATGACTACGACTACGACTACTACTACTACTACTTCTACTACTACCACTACTACTACTACTACTATCCATCCCATCACTATCATCTCTCTCTCCCTCTCTCTCCTATGCCTACGCATGTAGCTGACGTGCACCTCCTCCAAAATGTAACTACGCGTAGAATCGTCACGGACTGTAAGCCCTGTGATTGGTCCGCTCGGCGGCTTGTATTTCCCGCATTTACAGCACTTCCGTGATCCCAGCTCATCGGCCGCACATCGGCCGTGTATTTCATCTCCTCCTCTCTATTCTTCATGTAATCATGTCTGTATGATAAACAGCAACATGTATCAGCTGTAGATTAGCATAACACGCCCTGAATCTCTGTGGAAGAGTAAACAGAGGTCGTAGCGGGGCCGGAAGCAGACGACCGGCTATCAGAGAGACCACACTGCCCTCAAGCTTTTTGGCGGAGAATTGCTGCGTGACACGGACACAGCGACGCACAAGTATGTGGTGCTCATGTCTTTATCAGCCCCTGCTGCGTCCTTTAGCTGTATTATCAACATACATTTAGATGCTAATATTAAATCTGTTGTTAATGCTAAGTCTATTATCATTATTTTGCTGTTCCTGTAAATAGTACACATTAATTACTGTTAGTATTGCTACTGTTACCAAGTCTGTATTAGATGTTGTCATTGGTCTCTATCCATCTTTCTTTCTCCATCTCCCTAAATCCCACTTTCCAATCCCCACACGGACACAGCAGATGGCTGTTCAACATGAGTCTGGTTCTGCTTGAGGCCTCTGCCTGTTAAAGGAAGTTTTTCCTTGTCACTGTTACTTGCTAAATGCTGCAAAGTGCTCTGATCATGGCGGATTAAGATAAAATAAGATTGAGTCTTATCTCATCTTGTTGTTGGGTCTTTTTGAATATTACAACAAAGAGCACAGTCTAGACCTGCCTCTTTTTGGTAAGTGTTTGAGATAACATTTGTTAGGAATTGGCGCTTTGGAAAAATAAAGATTGATTGATTGACTGATATGAATTCATAGAACTAGCTCTGTTGCTTATGACAGTCTTGTTTTCTGCAGATGGTTCACAAGAGAAGGTTTTGTGTCTGTCAGCATTACTTACTTCTAAATAACACTCCTAAAAACGAGAGCCATAATTTCCGGATGTCATCCTTGTGGAATAACCTTGTAACCTGTAAAATAAGGAATGTTTTCCTGCATAAATATCACAGAATATCCAATTTTTCTCAATGCAAAGCTCCATTTGGCCTTTTCACAGCACATATATCAGAGACACACTAAATGTGCAGTACAGGCAAGACTGAGATGAAAGAAAAGCCCTCAAGTCTTAACAAGAAAAACGTAGCTTCAAGGGCAAATTAGCTATGAGCATCCTCAGAGGGATGGATGGAAATGGAATGATAGAGGTCTAGAATTAATATATTCTGCATGTTTTAGTTAATCTGCAACTGCTTTAGTCCTTTGAGAATCCTCAAAGTGCTGCAACTAAAGTGACAATAAGAGAGTAATTGTTTGGTGCCTAAAAGTAATTTTCTTGTATGTTTATTTGCGAGCCAAAGGGGCTCCAATTCGTTGGTAAATGACACATTTGGACAGTTTTGCACAGCATGAGGGATGAGGTTGGTGAAGCAGGTCTGACGAATGTGAAGATGAAATGAAGTGTTGAGACAAAAACACTGCCCAGTTTGGTAATCATCCCCGTCCACTCCACACAGACTTGATGAATGGCTCTAATCAAATGACGTCCCCCACTGAAATGGCCCCACACAGGCCTCGGCTAATAACGGTGACAGCTAACAAATCCAAATGGAATATTTATACACTCACTCTCTGGTCTGTCTTGTTGCCTGACAGCTGTGGGATGGTGTCAGATTCCCACATAAAGTGAAACACATATGGATGCTGAATTAATTTTAGCAACTTATTCATAAGCCAGAACATGGTCACGCATTCAAATATCTGACTAAACCAACAAGGCATCCATTTCTCTGTTGAAACTGGACAGGAGATAACAAGCAACTCCAAGGTAGTGTGACTCCCAGACTATGTCATTAAATGACCACAGAGCACTTCGACGCCAATTTGTCAGCGTGTCACCTTTTTTGCCGAAGGAATACAGATCACCTCCCACATGAGGAACAAGTCAGCCCATCTGTCACAAAACATCTGGAGCACCTGCAGAGGCTCACTCATTGCTTTTCACTGACTCATCCAGGGTCCTTGAAGTTAATTGTTTAAATGATATAAAGAGTGTCTTACCCAAACCCAAAAGTGGCTAAAATGTAGAAAACATGTGCAACTGTTCTGTAAAGATTCTACAGTTTTATAGTTCAACCCCTTCTGGAACTCTAGCTCCAAACATCCAAAGTATCCCTCACTATTTGTGACAAATACCCTGCCCGTTCCTCCCCACAAGCATCCACCATCTGGTAATGCCTTTCCATCTGGACAGGTTGCCTACTTGGCAAAGCTTGTATTAATGCTTAGTTGTGGGATGTGAAAAGAAATCTGTCCTCTGAATTTTATTCTACGTTCCAAACACAACATAAAGAACGAATAGTGTTTCTCGCTTTCAGTGGCTCTGCCCTTTGAATGCATATTTCTTGGAGAATGAACACTGGAATTCAATATCAAGCAATTACCTTTCGGTACACTCAACATGGCACTATTTTTTCAGTGCAGCTGCAGGCTGCAAAACAAGGTTTAGTGTTGGTGACTCCACTTATTTGTATGTGCTCAGTCACACGCTGAAAGCCTCTGGAAAAATGCATCTCAATACTTCCCCCGCTGTCTTTTCTGTCGAAGAGTTCTGTATGACTGAAAAACAAAAATGGCAGGGAAGTGTGTTCAAAGGCAAAAAAGCTGAACAGGAACAATGATGGCTACATTAGTATTTTAGTATGTTGCCTTGACCAATCACAAATAAGAGTTTATTCACAATGGACTGGAATAGAAGCGCAGTATTTTTTAGAGAGAAAAGAAAAAAAAGGTTGTTGTGTTTGGGGTACACCAAAGGGGATGGACATAACCTACATTAGACTAGGGAGGCAGAAGACCCTGGCTCCAGACTCTCAAGTTCTGATTTGTTTAGAGATTCAGCAGGTTTGATGCTGTTGGCTACTTTCACAAATGGGAAACTAGTCCACCAGTTGGAAGTGCAAGTTTGGTTTCCCCCAAACACAACAACCTTTGTTCCAAGGGGTGATTTTGGCTCAATGGTAGAGCCCCCAACCTTTGGGGTAGAGAATAGGTTTCACTTCTCGTCAATGTGTTTGTTTCCACTGGCTCCAGCTCAGCTCCGGCAATCCATAGCCCTCAGCAGCAGATTCCCAAGACCTCTATTTTTGCAGGATGCCGAAGCACAGCACACCAATCAGCATAGGACTGAGCAAAACAGGAAGCCAAGCATCGGAACAACGTTCAAACATTTAGTTTGATTTTTGGAATAAAACGCTCTTCGCTAATGCCAGATCATGTTTGACTTAACTACAAAAACAAACCATCATAATAAGCCAGGCCTGGAGTCAACAGGTCAGAGTTTGTCAACGACCATTGAGAACAACATAGATGAGGAGAAGCCCATCATGGTCCTAGAGTCATCTGACTCCAACTATCTGGCGGTGATACTCAATGCTGCACTCTGAAATTGTAGCCGGTCGTTTTTTTGTTGTCGTTTTCTAATATATTTTTAGGGCTTTTACACCTTTATATATAGAGGAGGGGACAGTGGATAGTAAAGGAACCAGGGCTGCCCGCTATATGGGCGCGTAACTTGACCATTAGTCAAGTCTGTGCCCAGCCAGTCAGTTTTGATGGACTAGGATCGAACATGGATCCGGTGGAAGTCCACCATAAGGCATAGAACCACATTGTTAAAGTTGATAGTTTTGGTAAAAATATGAAGACTGCTTGGAAATTATAAGAAATAAGCAAGGTTTGGTCAAATATAGGACATGAAGTGTGCTGGGAGGGGGTCATAATAGGTAATGAAATTGTTGTGTCTATCATTGATGCCCTCCATAGCGAACTACAGCATGCCGACCAGAAATACTCCGGTGAACTTTTTCCCTGGAAAGTATTCTCACTGAGTGCTTGATTCGACATTTAAAGGGGACATTACAAGACTTTTGTCAGAAAACACCACGTCTGCATGTACAGGACTGGAGGTAAGACATAGTTCTTTGTGCACAGGTTCGCCAAAGTCAAAAATACAAAACCAATGTTGGTCACGTAGCTGTACCTCAGTAGAAATAATTCAACTTTGACATTTGGTCACACCCCTGACACCAACCCTGGTCTCCTGGTTCAAAGGAAACACAGAGTTAAACACAGTGGGATTAAACCCTGGCTATGATCCAGGCCATAAAGATCTTCTCTGCCAAGAATCTTACCAGCCTACAGGCCTCGGATCGCAGAGGGGATGCCCTCCAGGGTCAGCCCGGGAACACATTTCGGCCTGAACAACTTTTGTGCCAACAACACTTAAGCAAAAATACATTGCTCCGAGAGGTCAACAAGCTCCATTAATATTTCTGCTCTGTATCATCTGCTTGGAGATCCTCAGCAGTGGCTTCCTTATTTTCCTGTTATCAAATGAAATCAGGCTGTGACTGCTCATCTGTTCAGAGTTCCCTTCTCTTTTTCATTTAGTTCCACCAGACTCTCAATACAATCAGTGCTTCAGCATGAAGGATTTTGCTCGATATTCTAAAACTTTTTGCAGTGTCAGCTTTAAGATTTGATTTCTTTCCTCTAATCAACCTCTGTTCTTTTTCCATTTTTAATTATCCACTGTTAGTATTTTATTCTTATCTATTATTAATCGTCACTAAGTGATCAACCATATTTCCAGGAAGGATGGACTGGATGGGTTGAAGACACTAAGAGCGACTGTTTGCAGCATGTTGACAATTAGTGATTGTGATATCCCTCATCAGATGTTCTGTTCCAACATCAAATGTGCAGTGGCAAGCAGCTCAATTAGTTTCTTTCCCCCTTGATGTCATCGCTGGTCATGGTCTTGGGGCCAACTAGATTAACACGCCCATATTGCACTTCCCACTCGTGCCAGATAGCCACCCTGAGCCTGACGGCCTCTGTGCCAGCATCATTTCCAGCGGCATATTGGGTTCTGTCCAATTGCTGCACCAAGGTCTGGCTAAATCATGGAATACCAGACCACTGTGCCTGAGAGACGGGAGCTGTGAAATCATTTGTGTCACCAAAACTTGGTTATATCCTAGGGTGCCAGATGGTGCTGCTCAACAGAGTGAGTCTTTTCTCTGTTTACCAGTCTGATGCAACAGCAGAAAAATAGGAGGCTTTTGTCAGGTCCAAAAAACAGCAATCCTGATTGGCTCTGATGCTGACACAGTCAACAAATTGAACAAATGTTGCATCTTACTATAGTTTTCCATCCCATTATTATTTATGACAAGTGGATTGACTGGTTTATTTATTGATTGACTGATGCTTATTTCCCCAATGAAAACTGGTAACAGCCCTTTAATGGGCTGATGGCAATCAAATAAGTTGTTGCCTTCAGTCACCATCAATATTTGGAAAAGACAACTGGCACACTGACACACTGGGATCCTACCCCCCCCCCCCCCCCCTCCCTCCCCCCCTTACTTTAACTCTCCCTTTCCCAAATAAAGTTACTAACCATAGACCTTCTGGAGTCCCTGAGCTCCATTTTCTCATAGGTTCCTCTGAGTCCCCGCCGTAGACAGCCTGCTGCTGTGGACGTTCCTGACTCCAGCTGCAACAGATGCTACTACTACTACAATCCCTCCCATCACTATCATCTCTCTCTCTCTATCTCTCATTTTCCTCTATCCCGCTTTCCAACCCAAACTCGATCCAGGCAGACTGCTGTCTAAGATGAGTCTGGTTCTGCGCAAGGTTACTGCCCGTTAAGGGACGTTTTTTCTTGCCACTGTAAGTAGCTAAATAATGCAAGGTGCAATGCTCAAGGTGGATTAAGATGAGATCTAGTTCTGTCAGTAAGAGGGGACTGGATCTTATCCTGTCTTGATGTTGGGTCTTTGTTCATAATTTGACAGAGTATGGTCTAGACCCTCTATGTTTTTAAAGGCATCTTGAGATAACGTTTGTTGTGATTTGGGGCTATGAAAATTAGAGATTGATTGATTGATGAAGACTGAGGGGAAAGATGTAAAAAATAAAGAAATAGATGAACATTTTTTTATCCAAATGGTTGTCACAGTATTTGAGTACCTGGAAAAACCTTGAATGACATTGGTTTTGCAGGCTAACTAGGTATTTGCGTTTTATAATCATCTGATGCTTTTGTCTGTAATTCAAATGTATTGGGTTTATGGTAGCGCATGAGTAAAAAACTTGGGTGCACAACTGAGAGAAAAGCAAGCTTTACCCAGCAATTTTGTTTCGTTAACTCTTTGACATTATAAATGCAGAGCATAACAGAGAGAAGAAGAGGAGATTCATTCAGTCTGATTTGAATAAGTTTATCTCTAATTTCAGTTACTGCTTTCGAATGCAACCCCTAGCCCATACTTCAAACTTTAATTATTGTTATCTAACTCATTACAACTCCCTACTTGTGTGTGATGATTAATGTTTGTATTGCACAAAGGAGAAAAAAAATCACATTGTTTACTCAGGTAGACCAGTAATTAGCTACAGATGATTAGTATCAACTGAAGGTCAGTCAGGCTTATAAGAACGCTAAAAGGGACATGAGAATAATGAGAACAGTATTTGCAAACACTCTGTTTCTTTTGGGTTTTCTGTGTACTTTAAAAAAACTGTTTTGTTCTCAGTGATTAGAGTTATCTTTGACATGTTGCTGATCAGCTTAATTATATAAGTTTGTTTTAATAACTAGCGCTTCAGTGCTGTGAGATTTCTACCATTCAGGGCTTCAAATAACATTTGTATTTCTGTGATACTATTAAGAAGCTTTGTTTGCCAGTTTTTTGTTGGTTTGTTTGTTTATTCTTGTCTTGGCTGTAAACAGATCCCGAAACACCAAGCTATGGTGCATTACAGTGCTTGATACACAGCCTGTTTTGCAGGTGGTGCTATTATTCCTGATAGAATCCTGACAGGGTGAGACAGACCCAGAGGCGGAAGGATCTTGTCTGCTCTAAATCGGTGCATTATAGAATAGAATAGAACAGAATAAATATTTATTGGCCACAAGGTGAAATTTGGCCTTAGGCTCTCCCAATACATAATTCATAATGTGGGCACAAGAACATTCACGCAATCACAATTAAGCAGAAAAGCAAAATTGAACATTAAAAAAACAGCTTATCCAGCTTATTACTTTGCTATCTACTAAATATATAAACACATGACACAAGGCCCTGTTGACACAGAAATATTTTCAATGGAAAGCAGTGAATTGTGGGTAGCTGGAAACGCCAACTTTTGAAAACAGGCTACAGATAGATTTTTTTTTGAAGCAACCGCTTGTGTTACCATGTAATGGAGCGATATTAGCAATTACGTTCCCAGTCAAATAGCCATGCATGAGTTGGAGGATGATGATAACAATGGCAGATGACTGAGCTTTATTTGTGATGCCGACTCCTCTGAGTTTATTAACGCTTCTCCAGACAAAGTTAAGGGTTTTTGAAAGACTTTTCACCGTAGTCCTCTTGATTGTTCTCACTCACCCTATGCTGAAGAATGGCTGTATGCATGGGTGAATGGTGTTCTTTGGTGGTGTGTCATTACAAAGTTATACCGCCAAAACACTTGCATTCTTCTGCATTCTTCTCAGATGCAAGAAACAATAGCAGCACATGAGGTCCTCATATCTGTATCTTTTATTTCTGTTGGCAATTTCTTAGCGCTAGTCCTGTATCACTGCCAATACCCCAAACCATGTGGTGGCTTTGTGTTTTTATTTTGGCTAACATCTCTTTGACTCAGCCTCTTGTGTAATTTCACAACCAGTTAATTTCTGCACTGTTTTAACTCTTCTTGGCTTGTCTTCTCTGCCGGTAACTGGTCAGCCATTAACCATGATTCTAAAGTTTTGTACTCTCCAAATAAAATAACAGTAATTTAAAAACATTGCGCCATGTACTGATGCTATTGGGAAGTAAAGCTTTTTGTCAGATTGTTAACAGCAAGAGGTGAAATCATAAACAGTACCCTAGATTTGCCATAACTCATCTTTATGGATTGATTTTAAACGTGATGTGTGATCGATGTTACAATGTTACAATGTCATTTAGCAGACGCTTTTATCCAAAGCGACGTACATACGAGAACAAGAACACAAGCAAAGATCTAGACAAGAGGAAACAAGATCAGTAAGAGTAACAAAGTACTTCAAGTCCATTTGGATGCAGGTACTGCCAAGCAGTGTGAAGGCTATGCACAAAGATCAGAGTTAATAACCATCTTCAAGGGAGTTTCACCAATCTGAATCCAGTATTTAACACAACCGGGTGATTAGTAAGAAACCTGGGTAATAACAAGAGATACATTTTGTTTTTTTAGAACTATTTTCTTTCTTTTTTACAATTCTTATAACTTCAGTGTCTGTTTCTTGTATTCAATGCTGCTCAATTGATGATTTGATCAAGATGTGGGCAGAGTGTAGGTTCAAATGTCAGCTCAAACTGCAGCTCTTTACAACTCTTTGTAGCGGATAGCTGGAAGAAGATATTTTCCCTAGTCACTGCTGGACTGTCCTCCTCAAAAAAATATGTGCAACCTGTTAAAAAACACCCAAAAAGGAATCTCAATGTTACTTGTATAGCTGATGTGTTGGTACATTGTTACCACTAATACTTTACTCTTTAATTGAACTAATTCCTTATGGGACTCTAAATCAGCCTTCAATAAATAAACAGGCGTCTTTGTCCGCTCCAAAGTTGTCAAGATAGAGTAATGGCGGAATCTTAGCGGTGATTTGGGACTTGGACCTTATGCATCATAATCTGTCAAAATCATCTTTCACCTCTGTCAAACTAAAACCCAAAGCTCATCCAACATAAAATAACAACACAGAGTGAGCTGTCCGCATCACTCAAACAGTCACATTCATCATTTAGGTCATACAAAATAAGCTCATGAATAATGTTTACAACTGCACTAAAAGGCCTAGATTAGAGCAGTATTTCATACATTGTACTATGAGAGTTTGGGGTTTCACCTGGCAGATTAAAAATCCACCCAACGACAAAAAGGGTATTAGAACATCCTAGTGGGTTCAAAGTAATCAGCAGGGCAGCAATGAATCCAAGCCACAGCAGTCAGAAAGAATCACCTGCTGATTTTGTGCTAAGACAATGAAAGTAGTTTTAGAAATACAGTTTGACTATTGAGGTATAATGCAACTGGGCCCTTTCACATGGGTAATTGAATATGATGAGTCACCAAAAATCAAGAACAGTAGAACTATTATGAGTAAGAATGAGGGTGAATGGGGTTAATCCTTACCCATTTTTTGGCAGTTATTCAGAGTTTTCAGGAAATAAAGGTGGAATATTAATAGAACCTGCAGTTCTGAAGACATAATTAGTAGCCTTTATAACACCATGTCCAGGGACTGCATTGAAAAATAGCATTTGGTTTTTTGGGGGGCTTTCAGTACAATATATGTGTCTATTAAGTTGCACAGATACTCCCCATAAAGACAAAGAAACCCTAAAAGCAGTTCTTAATGGCTCTCATTTCAGTTCTGTAGTGCAGGGGATGAGGTTGTTACATTATAACACATTTCCTAATGCACTGTCTTACTGCACCAGCTTTTGACATATGGTGTGATTAATGAGCAGACAGAGGAAGTCATTGAAAAATATATCTTTCCATTACCGCACTGGATCATTTCCTTTTATTGAAAACCAATGGCTGTACTCAAAGTCACATTGTAGCATCTAAAAAGAATACAGTTGTCACACCTCTTAGCACGTCTCCAGGGTACAAAGAGAGGATAGTGCTGATGCCTCACGGGTGTGGCTGCAGGCTTGCTGGTCTCTGAGGCTGCTTTGGGCATGAATGTTTCATCCTGGCCTCCCTCCGTGCATCAGCACTAATCACAGCTCCATATAGATACAAACAAGCACCCACGGTCTCAGCTTCCTCTCAATCTGTTATCACTTTCCCCCCTGGAATTGCAGTGCAATCTTGATGTCTGCTGCCGAAAGAATATCAATCTTTTTAATCAGAGATGATAGCAGCAAAACTATGCTTCAGTTCAGCCTTAGAAATCGCCCAATGCCATCAGTCTATGACATTACTTATTGCAGAACTTTTAAGTATCTGTTCTTTTTTGCAGAGGAAAAACAACTGAACTCCATCCCAATACAGTAAAAGCCATCCCAGCGAGATCACAAGACTGCAGACAGAAATCTGTAGGAGCTACAGAGACTGCATTGCCATTTATAGGAGGATGATGGACTAACAGCATTATCACTTGATATTAAAGTGGAGAGAAAAAGTGGATTCTTCAAGGGCCTCTCCGACTCACAGAATTAAATTGAAGTTTATTTCCAGACGAAGAATGGATGGTGAGGTTTTAAGAGGATGGCACTCAGAACATGGCTTCTTTTTTTTCTAACGTGTCTTTACATTCATTGTTTGTGACAGAAATGTGTGCTGCCAATTCTCTTCCAAGACCATCAGATGGCCTTCCCATCATGCCTTGCTGCAAAAGAGAGAGGGGGACCTATGTCGCTTGCAGGTGGGAAGGTAACAACAGTTGCGCCTTGGCACAACATCCCTCATCATGCCCACCGTTTATGAAGCAGTTGGCTAGGTGTGTTGGCCATGTGCCGGCTTTATGAGACTCATTAGTATAGTTAGCATCGGTAGAAATAAAGCTCAAAGACATCACAATGAAATAACATACATTCAAACTTGCATGGAATAAGCTTCTGTGTGAGATGACTATAGCTGCAAGGTCAGGTTACATATTTTTAAAGATTAAAAAAGCTTTCTGTTGTGCTTCCAGAGAAAATATCCAGAGCTTGATTTATGTAATATTAAAAAAAGGATGAAGATAATTCTAGTACGGATTGATGTGAAAGCTGTATAAGACAACATATAACAACAATTATTTTAAATTGAAAGACTAAATACCTAACACAGATAATTAAAAAAGATAGAAATCCATTATTTATTTATTTGGGAACAGCTTACCTAGAATGAAAGATGCTCCTGAGTAACTAATTCCCCACTCATCTTAACTAGATTGTAAATTCTGACTACCTGAATAGTCTAGGGTACGAAAAAAAACTCAGGAAACAGTCAAACATAACAGTTTAATGGCTAAATGGCTCAGATTCTGAATTTAAATTATGCCAAATTCCTCCAAAAGACCTCCTTGCAGGTTCATCCACATGCCTGTGCTGGTTACACACTGCTCCAGTTGAGTTAACTGGACACAACCTTATTCCTATTTTCAAGATCAAAACAATGCCTAACCACGCTGCATTACGAGATGCCATCTGTCATCAATGCTTGTTTTTTCTTTTATACATCCGGGCAGTAGAGCATTAGAGCATAATGGCACAGCCGTTAACTGGAACAGCTTGGAAACAACATGACCAGCATTTTAGGCCTTAAACAGTAATAAAAAAACATTAAGAATTAGTTTACCAGAGAAGTAATTCTGCTGCCACCAGAAATGGTAATGATGTTCAATTGTTTAGCCAACATCCCTCCTTAGAAACCATGTTGTGTGAGAATACTTGCAATCCTCCCATCCTTCTGCTTTACAACCAGCCTTTTACTTCAGTACCATGGACAGCTCTACTCCTGCACTTGAAGCTTTGCACATGCCACACCATATTACAGACAGGCTGTATGCATATTACAACTTCACAACAACACATTGAGCTTTTCGCCCCATACTTTAAGAAGCTTTATCTACTCTTCACTTGAGTGTAATTAACATTTTAAACTAAAGCATATAGGATTTAACAGTACCAATAATGAGCTCCAGTTTTCCTGGTAAAACATTCAAGTACATCAAAATTTAAAATCCATGATAATTGAGATTTTACTCTCAAATAGAAGCTGCAGGATAAAAACAATATTAAATTTATCTGAAGTACATTTTGACTCCAATACTTGTACAACAGGTCAAGTTTTTAATTAATGGCCTTCTGAAATGTGGCATTCATTTTTTTGCTAAATGAAAAGTTACAGCAAAGTCCTCTACACAGTTGAAATTACACAATTCATTGTTGTAACTTCATAAAGGAGCCACAATCTACACAATCCATTTTTTTTCTTTGTATTGCTTTTAAATTTGCATCTGTTTTCTATTCAAACTAAATGTGATACAGCTTTTCTAGCAGCAAAAAAAAGACCTTAAACATCAGCTGATTTATGTTGCAGCGTTCTCAGCACTCTAATGGACAAATTCCACCAGATCTGTGTCCGGTCCATCTCTGAACCGTCACAGCACTGGAGTTGGTAGGTTTCTATTCTAGTCAATGTGTTGACTCCCACTGGATCCACTCCATTACATTCCAGCTGCGTCTCTGATCCGGCAGGTCGGAGCCATCAGACACGCAAGACTTCTATTTTTAGCCGGATGCTGGAGCACGAAACATAACTCACAACAGAGAAGATCGAGTGGGACAGGAAGTCAGGCACCGAAATAAAATTATAACATCCAGTTCATTTTCAGAATAAGACACTGCCTGTTATAGCCAGATTGTTTTTCACTTAATTACAACATAAAACGTCATAACAAACAGAGCCAGGCCTGGAGTCGACAGGTCAGAGTTTTGTAGAGGCCGATAAAGACAACATGGATGAGGAGAGGAGTCAGATTTATCGTTGATTCAGTAATTACCGTGGGAAATCCCTGGTAACGTGACTCCAGCTGTCTGGCGGTCCTGCTCCAAGCTGCGTTCTGAAAATGCAACCGATGGGTGTTGACAGACGAGAACAAGGAGCCAGACCGCAGGGAATCGGAGACAGATAAACACAGATCTGCTTGAAGTCCGATACCAGTTCATCAATATCACTAATTGATCACCGACTAACCAGAATGAAGAATGGGCGGGACCTCTTATATCAATTTTGTCAATAACAATAACCAAGTTCTGCACGGAGGAGAAAGTATTTCCAAGGTACAATTTTTCAAATCTAGAGCTGCTACTAATGCTATGACATAATTTGTATCAGTCGTTTTTCAAAGTTTCTTGTTTAGATGTCACTGAATAAAATCAAATACAAAGCATACAGAGTATTTCAAAACTGACCTGTCACTGCAGAGGGAAGCAGAAGTGCGTGGGACAACTTTTTTAACCTAGCAACAGTAAACACTGGTGAGAGGAGCTCAGAAATTAGGGTTGTGGACAGGTACCCTTGTGCTGTGAATATGCCAAAACATATGTGTCCTTCTTCTCCTTGGTACCCATCTCTATTGCATTCATCCAGTCCAAGTAGGCATTGCATTAGTTTGAGCAATGGTGGACAGTAGATGTTAATTAATTACTGGCAGGCATACATTATATACCGCTACCTCAGGGCTATGCAACACAAGAAGTGGTCCATCAGCTTATTTCTTGTAGTGATGAGAGTTTGTAGTGGAGGGTGATGGTATTAACAAGTCTTGACTGGCAGCTTACTTTATTTATTAATTCACTGAGTAGATTTTCTACCAACATTTGGCTTGCTGCTGTTGCTTATTCACAAGCTGAATCCAATCAAAATGTGATTAACCTGAGTGAATAAACATCACACTCTGATAATGTTAATGTAATTATACTACTAGTTGGATTAAGCTTCAAGATAGGTGTGCTCTCATTATAGACACATTACTGAAGGGCATTTTAACTGTGCAAATAATTCAAGCATGACTCTTTATCTGAATCTTCACCTCGTTTCGTGACACACAACCCCGCCGCTTGAAGACACATGGCAACAATGCTCTTCTCGTCAGGAAATTGCCTCTTTTTTCCCACTCAGTGTACATGCTCCACTTTGAGATGTACATGCTCCAAATTTTAACTGCTGCTACAATTTGTTCTCTGAAAGCATGAAAGTCCACAAAGTGCTGGTGCAATTATTGCACATAAGACAGAATGATGAAGCAACACCGCAACATGACAGAAGAATTAGATTTGAGTTGAACATCGGAGGGCAACTGATGTAGAGGAGACATCATACTGCATTTATCTGACTATGTTCTGCCAGATAGGAGCAGGACTATATAACTAACAAAAGAACCAATCATCTATCTAATGGTTGTAATGCTGCAAATGCAAAGGGTTTTTGTAGAAATGTTTAGCCTTCAGCAGTTTTACAGAATTAGCAGCCTGATTGAACTATGGTGGCTGGAGTCTCTGCTCTTATACACAAGTGTTTCTTAGGACATCATGTCTATGAAAGCTGTCAAAAAAGATAGATTTTTTTCCCTACCTTTTCTTTCTTGCACTCATCTGATCAAGTGTATTATTTCACAATTATAACATATTTTCTTATGTGTGCAGCTTGACTGTTCAAGCAGCTGACTTATTTATCATACAAGCAGTCCTGAAATACTCATCTTACATATAAAAAAGTAGTCATTGGCTTATATTATTCAAATACCATCGATTTTCAACGTATACAAGTCCGGTAGTATTTTGTACAACAATGCTTATTTTGGCCTTTGTTGGTAAAAATCAATATCTGTGAGCAATTGGTTATCTGTGACTAATTAACTCTAAATATAAATGATCAGTAAGTATTCATTCGTGACTTCCCCTCAATACGTTGCGTGTTATCAGCTTCAATTACACTTTCTTCCCAGCTTCAGCAGACAAGAGCTAATTTGTTTTAGTCTTATCTAAAGAAACCTATCTTGTTTCCTCACAATTTAATTAGCCCTGATTCTGTAAAACACAATGGTCTTAAAGCATACTTGTACCTCAGGATGAAAAAAGAAGAAGGAAAAAAGGGCAAATAAATTGTGAAAGACTAAGGTTTTTAATTTGGCAATGTAAAGGTCAAGTAATTCATGAATAAATAAATATTGGGGGGAAAACATGAATATTGAAGAAAAAGTAATTGCAATTTAAAGACTGCATTTCCCATGAGCATCATCACCCACGACCGTTGGCCAAAGCATTAATTTGTTGTGGAGGCAAATGAATGGAACATAGATCTTCTCTTTTTTTTTCTGTACAACTCTCCTTCTTCAAGACAACATTTTACAGAATGCAGAGTAATGAGCTGATGTATTGATTGGTAGCTACGGACGATTATTAACTGTAACGTAACAAGTGCATTTAATAAACTCTAATTGATTACCATTAATTAGCTTGTACCAAAAGTGACTAGATGTACTGGTCTGATGCTACCCATCTCATTCCCTGTGTCATGATGTGCTCTGGTGTCCCAATAGTATCCATATGACATTAATAAATACGGACATGGTTCGACTCTTTCGTCCTCAAAGAGCAGTGAAGCATTGACATGCTAGCATAAACTTTAAATCCTGGTCATAGCCGTTGAGCTCTTTTAGCTAGTTGTAGGGGCGGCAGTAGCTCAGTTCATAGGGACTTGGAGGGTCTGGAGGGTCACCGGTTCAAGTCCCAGCATGGACTTGCCACCAGTCCACTTGCCACCAGTCCACTTGCCACCAGTCCACTTGCCAAACGATTGCAGCTGTTATGACACAGATAATCGTGAAATGAGTTGTTGAAAAACGAAAAAAAAAAAAAAGGTGTTTCTCTCCTGAGTCTAAATTTGTGAATAGATTTGAACTTTACAGACAACAGACCGGAAACTTTTTATTTGCTATCAGTCAGCCATAATCATATTGCCTTACTGTGTTTATTAGAGAAATGAATCTTTTTTTTCTATTTTAAGAGATTGCGCAGAGGTGCCGGTAGCCTGGGCACTGCCGAATTGCCCTCCAGCAAGGCACCGGACCCCCAACTGCTCGGGGTGCGCTGGTTGACGGCAGCATCCTCACTCTGACATCTCTCCCTAAGTGCATGTCCATAGCATGTTTGTGCATTAATTGTACGTATATATCAAACTATGTGTGTAGCATGATCAAAATAACACAAGTGGAAAAATCTTCTTCTTAGCAACGCCCTGGCTGAGAGTTCCTCTATCTTAAACAATTCTTCAATGTATTCTACATATGTCTTTTTGCTAATCTTGTTCCAGTATTAGTAAAAGGAACAAAGCATTACAGAAATAGAAAACCATCCAATGACAAAAAGCTCCTCCTTCTTGCTAACTTATTTGTCAATGCCAAACTTTACCAGTGTAGTCCTAAACATTGATACTTTGAGTGCCGAATATCACCTTAGCTCTCTGTCTCGGAAAATCCAGCCCAAACACACACAGATATCCAGTTTAAAAAATAACCAAACTTAATGCTGACAATCTGTTGTTATTATGTAGAAAATCAAAATGCATCAATGTTAGGGTGACACTTTCAAAATCTGATAAAAATTATCCACAGTACTTTGACTGTTTCATCTTAATGGATTCATTTAAAAACTAACTTTCTACACACATTAGCTGGATTTTTCTGAAATATAAACTTATTTATTCATAATACTTTTAAAAGCCTGGGCAGTAAGAGCTACACAAAGGCAGTTGATACAGATGTCACACTATGAGATATTACATTTAGAATAAAATAGACAAAATATAACAAAGTCATGATAAATTGTATGAAAACCAAAATCTTTTAGGCTTTTGGGTCTTTGCTTTTACCAGGATGACTACTGTTGGACCGAGGCATACTAGCTCAGCAGTAGCTCAGTCTGTGGGGACTTGGCTTGGTAGCCTGAGGGTCACCAGCTCACGCCTCCTACCTGTTCAAGTCTGGAGATTGGGCTGGTATCTTTCTTGGCATTATAATGGTGCAAGCAAGCCACCAAAACAGCTCTGTGCTCTCATCCATGTGCTGATCCCTCACTCTGACAATCTCTCCATTACTGTACGTCCATAGGGTCCTGTTTGTGCATTTCTGTGTGGCATGTTTTAACAAGAGGGAAAAATAATTGCATTTTCCTTTGAACATTAATACAGTCTACCTTCTATGCAATAAAGTAGCTAATGGATAATTAGCGATGGGAGAAGTAATTTCTGTGACGTCTGATCATTCTAACTCACTGCGTCTGATATAAGGTCTAGTTTTTTCCCCACAAAGGAGCTTTTGTAATAGTTTGTAATGGCCCATTACAGTGATTCACCAAATCTTAGTAATCACATCCACTGGCTTCTAAAGGGAGTTCAGCAGGCTCACTGTCACAGCAAATGTCAGAGACATTCATCAGCAAGGCAAAAGGAAAGGCTTTTGTTTTCTCAGCTGACAGGTAGGATTTAACCATGGTCATTGTTTATCATATTGCTGTTACACACATTACTTTACAAGTGTTTCTGGACTTCACTATTAAGGCTGTGCAAAAATGTTCCTCTCATACTGATACATTGTTGATTGAGACAGATGTTTTCTTCCCTCATTTATTCACATTGATCCCTAGTAGTCACAATGACCTCTGGAACTGTAGACGTAGCTGTCTAGCTAGTAGGCTGGCTTCCGGCTGCAAGAATTGAAGCCGACGCGGAAGTGTTAAAAACTGCAGTTTCTCGAGTGTCCACTTGAGGCTGGCTCCGGAAGTACCGGCAACAATATACACACCAATTCAAAGAAGCCGATCTTTACAGCAGAAATAAACATGTTTACAGCCTGGTACAAAAATGGGTTTAGTCTGAATAGCATATTTCTTGATCGGCACACTGTACGGAGGGTGAATTTTTTCATAACATGCCAGTTTCGAAGATATTAAGATTATGAGATTTCCATTACGAGAGGCACAGCTGACTTGATTGACAGGCGGGAACACTGTAGCTGTTGGCTAGGAGGCTCAAAGCCCGCCTCTTTACTTCACACTAACTCCACAGCAGTTAGGTTGTGTTCAGCATTTCCAATATGGCTCCCGCCAACGATTGGCTTCAAAACAGCGCTTTAGAAACAGATTGGTGACGTCACGGATACTACGTCTATTATTTAGAGTCTATGATTCTGTCCTATACTTGTGTATGTTGTGCTTTTAATTGAAAAATATCATCCTGCTACATCTTAACAGTCAAATACCACTCATTGAGAATTTTTGAAGTGAAAATTGTAAACAAAGACTTTTTCTCACTTAGTAATAAATCACTTCATCCATCACCTCCCTCGCAGCAATTTCTGGCATTAAAACAGCAAAATAGAAATAATATGTCTTGTCAGTTATGGACTCTTGGGATTTAGTAGCTAATAAAGAGAGAACAGTGTTTCCTCTTTGTGTTTCAAAACCAGCTAAAAGCTCTTTACTGGAGATTTAAGAGAGCTAGATACTGGTGTGGCACAAATATCTGACAAACAAAGGTGAATGGTATGCACAACACAAACTCTGGACGTCTGCAAGGCTTAACCTGCCTTTGTGATTGTTGTTTTTAATTATTCTCAAAAAAAACATGCCTTTGTTTTTTCTATACCGCAGCTTTGTTTTTTTTTAAATCTTGTCTGAATTATTTTTGTGCTTCATGATATATATTTAATTTAGCCTTTGATGTGTTGTATTTGATGCTGTATTTCTTCAATATGAATTCAGCCCCTTAAATAGAGGCATGCTTTGTCTCTCATATGAGATCATCAGACAGTGTTGTCCAGCTCTGTTTCTGATTGGTTCAGTTCGAGAGCAGGTTCGCAATCATGCAGATCACAATCACCTGCTTGATGAAGGAGCATTTATATTGCTTGTCTTTCTAGTATTTAATGTTGGCTGGACAATGCCTGAAGAGGATCTGTGAGATTGAAACATGGCTGGTCCAATTGAAGAAGTGGATGCTTTTTGTACAATGTGCGGATCCCATTTTTGATACTTGACATACTACTACAACTACTACTATTCGTCTCATTCCTATCATCTCTCTCTCTCTCTCTCTCTCTCTCTCTCTCTCTCTCTCTCTCTCTCTCTCTCTCTTATTCTCCTCTATCCCTCTTTCCAGGCCCAACTCAGTAGAGGAAGATGGCTGTCTAACATGATTCTGGTTCTGCTCGAGGTTTCTGCCTGTTAAAAGAAAGTTTTTTTCCTCACTGCGGTAACTAGTTAAATACTGTGAGGTGCTCTGCTCATGGTGGATTAAGATGAGATGAGACTAAATCATGTCAGTGAGAGGGGACTCAATCTTATCCTGTCTTGATGTTGGATCTTTGTTAATAATTTAACAGAGTATGGTCAAGACCTACTATGTTTTTAAAAGCGTCTTGAGATAACGTTTGTTGTGATTTGGCGCTATAAAAATTAAAGATTGATTGATTGATTGGTTGATAAAGATTGAAGGTGAAGAGATACAAAATAAATATATAGATGAAATATTTCAACCAAATGGTTGTCAGAGTATTTAAAGTACCAGGAAAAACCTTGAATGACATTGGTTTTGCAGGCTAACTAAGTATTTGCGTTTTATAATCATCTGATGCTCTGTAATTCAAATGTATTGGGTTCATGGTAGAGGAAAAAACTTGGGTAGTGCACAACTGAGAGGAAAGCAAGCCTTACCCAGCAATTTTATGATTGATTGATATCATATAGTACTATATACTATTCTCTTTCTCTATATACAGACATATCTAAATCTCCATATATATTTATTTATATTGCATACAATTTATCATAACCACACAATGGCAACCTGTCTCTTCTGCATAACATTACCTTATTGCCTGTAATTACAACTGTTTATTTCATGCATAAAATTTGTATACAACTTTTAAATAATATTCTTATTTTATTGATCTATTTTACTTTATTTTTCTATATATTTGCTTTATTATTCTTGTACTATGCCTGTTTTGCTGCAATAACTGAATGATGCCAGCATTTGGTATTAGGAATCTTCGCCTTTTCCATTAAAGTATTAGTAGGATAACTGATTAAGGTCAAAAGAATGTCCTTTCTGCAACACCTTCATTGTAAGGAGGGCAACTATTTATACGGCTAGAGAATCGGAGCTGCACGAACATGTGGTAAATGTCCTGCTTATTGGCCTGAGGGTACACCGGCTGCTATCGAGAGGCTGTGTGGGGCGGGGGCGTTAGGGGGGTAGAGGTGTGAGGGAAAAAGGCAGCACAGCAGGTATCGAGCTCCCTACTGTTCAGATACGTGACCTCTGGAACCCATCCAGCACCGCCTCTGCAAGACACAACATGACCTCACCTTTCACGTCATTCTAAAAAGAAACACTGCAGCCAATTAAAAAGTTATGCATAATTTACCATGTCATTTGGAGGCACAATCAAGCTAAAAATGATTTGCAATTAATATTTTCCTCCTACACGCAAGGACGGGGGAAGAGAAATCTGTGGGTAACCTGATTCTAATGGTCATCATTTTGACTCTATATTCTATCCTTCTTTCAACTCACATATGGCCAGAGTGCACCAATTTTGCTGATAAGATGAATGCAACCCCTCCAGAAATTTAAAGGCAATTTTTAAATACAGTACCGTTAATCACGAAGCTGAAAAATCTCACATCCCCATTGTGCAAGGCCAGCACAAAAGAAGCATCATGCCTGTGAAATGAAAGTACCCTCAATGGGAGAGCTATCCCTGACTATTAAAATTGTGGCCTAAAGGTGAAATCACATTACAGAGACGGCTCGAGATTCTTCTCCCATTCTGCTATATTCTCAGCAAGCTAAAGGCAGGTACAACACATCTCCTTCATCCTAAGTATAAAATGACTCTCTCCTTCCTCCAATTAAAAGATAGCAGTAAAATACAGCCAACGTGGAGCTGCGATAGCGTAATTGCCCACTACAGCTGGATCCGGTGCCAGCAAAAGCTTGTCCTTTTAAGCCTGGAGGGCCAAAGCATACAGCGGCAGGACAGACACGCATGAGGACGTCTCTCATGATCCAAATCCTTTCTTTTGCTTAACAGTGACAGTTTAATTGTTATTATTTCTGCCAATCATTCAGTTACTCTCCCAAACTCTCAATCCTGTCTGTCACTGCAGGCGAGATAAATGCCTAAGACCAAAGGCTGACACTTAATGAGTAATGTAATACATTTTGTTCTCTCTGCACACTCATACAAATGGCAATAACTGTCTGGTGCCACAATAAAACAAATGTAAAAAGTTATTTTAATATGCTAATTTTCTTTCAAAGTGAAATTTTGTTTCCAGACAATCAGACAGTGGTTGGCACTATAAAAGACAGACAAGTCTGGGGACAGTAGATTGTAGATTAGGAATGGGCAAGAAATGCATCCTTTTTTAATCTCTGCAAGGACAGACAGCAAATTGTATCAGCTCATACAGCAGCAGTTTTCTCTCAGTCAAAAGTCTGTTTAAGCCGGTCAAGCTTGGTCAAATCAAAGTTGTGGTTGTTTTTTTGTCGGCTTTTTAAATTGAATGCCAGAAGCCACCCACTACTTAATGATAGGCTTTGTCTCACAGGAAATCAGTTTGCACTCGTCTGGCTTCTAAAACAACCATCTAAATGCCAGTGCCACACACAGTGGTTAACATTTTCCTGCAGGTTTTGGTGCTTTTAATAGATACATAATTTGATATTACTAAGAAAAGCCTTGTTCTTATAACGTTTGTCAAGTTTTACACAATTTGAAGCAAACTGAGTTACAAGATTGGTACTACTCTGATTTACTATGGTGATGTAATCCCAGATCACAGTAGAGCTGGGCGATATAGAAAAGATGTTATCATGATAACATTTTTCATATCAGTCGATCATCAAAGTTGTATCAAATTGTATTCTGTGTATCAGTTTACAGAGTGTCGTTTTAAGGAGTGCACTAAGGGTGGAGAGATGTTTCCCACAGTGCAGTGAATGCATCACTGTTATTTAGTGTTCAGTTGTCCTACAGTCATAGTGGACATTAAACGTGTTCACAGCAGAAGTTGTCTTAATTCACTTCCTTTACCCACATCCTGAAAGTATATCTAATGAAGTGTATTAAGTTAATAGTTAACACAGAGTCGACACAGTGTCAGACTAACGACTCTGCTTTGAGCTGGTAGGTTTGGCGTTTCCTTCAGTGTCGCTATCGCTCGTTTCAGCTGTTTACATTCCGCTCCAAACGTCTTTAACCCCCGCCTACCTCTCACACTGCGACATGATTGGCTGTTCAGTGCTGTCTTCTTCTCCTGTCTAATGTTGGGTGGCAACTAGCGTTTAAGGCACATCAGCGCCCCTTACTTTCCAGTGGTTGGGGGGTGTAATACAGGTTTAAATATATCAATAATGTATTGTACATTTATTATATTCATATTGAGAAAAAATATATGACAATAATTATTGTTATCTATTTATCGTCAAGCCCTAGTCACAACCAGTGCCGTTAACAGACATCCTTGAAAATGTAGCTGTCAGGTCTCCATCACTCAGAAACCAGCATGTCGGCCATGTCTCCTGTGTCATTGAAGACAAAGATTTACGAACCCCCTGTCTCTCTCCAATCGGTAATATTACCCATTGTCTGCCATGCCACATTTAAACCAATTTATCATTTTTTTTTTTAATGGGACATTGTCTCTCTTTCTTAATGGCTTTGTAAAATTTTCAGTTGAGCAGTCATAAAAGTTTGACTCTTATAAGGACACACAATCATCACTACATTCTCATTTTCAATTATAGACTTTAGATGGAAATTACAACCAAAAAGAAATTATATCTCAGTTTTAAATTGAATCAGGCACTTGTTCCATTGTCATGCTGAATTATACTGCTTTCATGGTGTAATTCTTTAGTGAGGAGGGGAGTGATTTAATTGGATCATCCATAATGTACTTCCTCCATGAAAAGGCCCATCAAGGCTATCAGCATTGGAGGCATTCCTGTGCCTGATCCCATGTCATCTCATCACACAGGCATCAACGTGTTGAAACGGTAATTGCATTTCATAATGACTTTAATTTATTATTCTTCATACATCGTGTCTGGTTTTGGGTGAGCCTTCCCGCAGTGAAACATAAATATGATGCCAGTTATTCATAAAATATAATTATTCTTATGGCTGTGAAATAAACTGTATTTTAATTGCATCATACCTATACATTAGTATTATAAATAATTTACATTTTGCATGAGAATGCATAAAAAAGGATGTATATATAGGGCTGATTTGGAATGTGATTAGCTTCACCTGCATGCTTAGCTTATAGCTCAAACTCAAAGTATTATTTGAATAATTTGACATAAAGCGCACACTACTTTTGACTTCAGCCATCTGGGAGGTATTTATAGCAGCAGTGTTGTGGTTACCTTCCATCACAGTTGCAGCAGGAAGCAGGAAGATGCTGTGGTAGCTTAACTACAGTGTGCCAACAGACAAAATTAACATGTTGACAGTGACAGACGTTATTCTATCATTGCACTCAGCAGGGGACTAGCTGTCCTACAATTTAGCCAATTACATTCAGCACAATGCATGTTAAGTTCATGTCAATTTTGTTGCCACTCACAGTTTAGCTAGCATGGTGCTAAGGCAGGAGAGAAAAAAAGAAACATATAGTTGATGTAGATGGGGTGGTAAAAAAAAAAAAAAAGAACCTCTGTTTACAGCTGTGTGACATTTTTGATTTCAGGGATGGTGTGTTACAAAAACAGGAAGTGTGTGAAACATGTTAAACAAAGGTTGTTTGTCTATCCCAAATCATACTATTGTCGCAATTTATATTAACGACATGCAATTTTATATGCATTTCAGTCAGGAAGACTATACCCTGCATGTTATTTCATTGGTAATTTCCCTTCACGTTGTCTTCACTCCTCCACACATGCTCACTCCTATTTCCTGTTGTCATCAGCTGGCCATATCTATTCAACAGCACTTCAGCACACCCTCATTGCCCTAGCGTTTTGCTGCTTCCCATTTTAAACATGGCTCTCTCTTCCTTCAGTCATTCATTTCGTTTGACGTGTGCCACACTCAACATCCCCATCACTGCCCAGATTTTGCTGCGTCATCAGCCCTAGATGACTTCATCAACCATTTTGTGATCCCCATCGAATCTTTCCAGTTTTGATCAGCTCCTTTATCTCATCAACCTCAGTCATCTTCATCAGCAACACCTCCCCCACCAGTGTCTGAACTCCATGGGGGAATAGGTTTTGCTGCCAAACAGGGTAGACACCCTTCAATCCTCCAATCTCCCTGTAGAGTTTAAGTGCCAAAGAGACTCTGACAATAAGTGGTGGCACTTATGCAACCTCATAAAGTCAATATAAGTCAGGCTTTGGAAAATGAATATTTTCTTTACTTCATTGACTTGTTTCTCCTGATTGAAATACTGTATGTAGCTGGGATGTCCTGATCAGCTTATGAATACTTGCACAAGAGATGAGAGAGTTGAGCTGCACACAGTTTTTTTTTCCTTTAACAAAAGTAATTCAAAGAATAACTAAAATATGTCTTATGGTTATTCCATTTAACTTAATCCAGCTAGCATTGTTGTAAAACTCAATCTGTTTTACAAGCTCTGCTGTATGAGACTCACAAAACTGGAGTGCATGCATTACAGCACACACTTTGGGGGCGGCAGGAGCTCAGAACGTAGGGACTTGGCTTGGGAACCAGGGGTCACTGGTTCAAGTCCCAGTATGGACAACGTTTGGCAAGTGGACAGGTGGCTGGAGAGATGCTTGGTGCATTTACATGGGCACTGCTGAGGTGCCCTTGAGCAAGGCACCGGACGTCCAACTGCTCAGGTGGCGCTGGTTGATGGCAGCCTCCTAACTCTGACATCTCTCCTTAGTGCATGTCCGAAGCATGTTTGTATATATTTGACAAACTATGTGCGTGTGTAACATGATCAAAAAACAACATAAGTGATAAAAAATAGAATCTCCCTCATGGAGATTAATAAGTACGTCTATTTAAAAGTACCTTTAAATCCAATGCTGATCTGAACGCAACTCTCACAAGACAGTGTGTTATTCACAATGTCAGCTACAAGATGGAACATATAAATATGTACAGCAATACAGCAAGTTTGAAACTCGCCCACTTGTGTGCCAGTAGCAACTGAGTGGCATGCTGGGGGCTTCCGCTAACCACAAGGTTAAGTTACCGTAGGGTGCGTAGAGGAGATGCTTTTTTCTGTAATGTATCTGGTGGTGCACATGTGAGTTCTATGATAAAATTTAAATCATGGCTTGAGTTCTACATCAATGTCCAATCTATTATTTTCTCATTATGTACACACAGTTAAGTGAACTCAGAATGCTCAAATACACTCGCACCTTCAGCTGCAAATTGTGTTCAGTGACAGCGGACGTAAATTATCGGCTCAAATGCTGATCACTGATCAATTACAAAACGTCCAGATCGGCTCTGATCCGATAGTTAAGATTGGGATTGAGACATCCTTAGTATGAAGGTCTGATGATCATTTAAAAAAAGGTGTTTATGAAATTACCAAGGCTGCCACATCCTTAACAGGAGTTTGGCCTTGCTGATTATAAAACGCACATACGCAGGAGCCTTCCACTTTACTGTCAGTTTTCAATATTGCTAGAAAATCCTCATTGTCACCTATTCCATCTCCCCCAATTAATTGAGCATGGAATAGTAATGTGGAGGAAGCATCATTTTAGGGAGGGATAATGAGCATGTGTTTCCCCCCCGTCACTGCTACAGTGCACCGGGAGAAACACAAGCAGACAGTAATTGAGCTGGCCAATTGACCAGTGTCTTCACTCAGGCAGCAGACGCACACTTGACTGCCTCTAGCTAAAGTAAAAGAAAAATGCCATTAGCATATTCTGTATGCAATTTATCCTCTAGAAATTCTTCAGGTACAGAGAGAGAATCAAGAAAGCACCTTGGTCCAATAAAGGGCTTCAGCACAAATCACATCTCCAGACAAAATAGAAAAAGAGCACCGCATTAATTCTGAACGCCAAACCCAAGGTTAAAAGTTCCATTCTGAATGCAAGTGCTGAGGATTTGCAAGGTGCTTTTGATAAACACATTCCCCAGCTGGCGTGTGACATGTTGGGAAAGCTTTTCGCCGACACCCAAGGCAAAAGGGATCTGCTAGAGTCGTACAAAAGGTACGCTCCAGCAAACCCTACATGCAAGGATGATTCTTGAATGGAGAAGTAAGGGGCTGTTGAGTTTACTTTTATATAGGATTCACTTCATTATCAAAAGATATGAAGAGGTAAAGAAAAAAAAGAGATATTCTAAAATAATTTCCTGAAATAGCAGCTCAACTACGGCAAGCAAAAATCAACCGCACACTTTGTGATAGAGCGTATGATCTGATGCATTGCTGCACTCCAGCAATTTATATGCTAGACACAAAGCAATCTACCTCCAGTCCTTATATCACCATGTCCCATGATAAAATTCTTCATGCACAAACACTTTTCCTCAGAGTGAAGGTACAGTCAAAAGCATTTCTGCTATTAAGATTATGTTGTGCTTGTGTCAGATAAAATCCAAACAGAGAAGGTTCCCTCTTTTTGAAATACTACTGTACTATTACGGTGCCTTGAAGCAAGACACTTATTGAATCTGCGCCTGCTCCAGCAGAGCTGTTTGGTGGTTAAAAGTACAAGAGTGTGTTTTTATTGGACAATGTGTGAATGTGTCAGATGGATTTAGTTTAACAAGAGGAGGAAGGGATCTAAATCACAAGGGCATGTCCACGGGTTTAATCAAATCCAAATCTGCCACAACACAGAAGCACAACATGAGCAATCTCTGTCACAGAACCCAAGAGTGGTGAGAGCTAAAGCCTGCACTATATTTTTATTTCATGCCAAATCAAAATTGCCTTACAAACAAAGTGGCAAGAGTGCAAACCAGAGAGTGTTGGGTTTTAGTCACCACACAGAGATCATGGCTGTGTTTGCGCCTGCTAGAAGTTCCTTATAATAGGATGAGCTTCACTCTATACGTGGCATCATGAACCTGTTACTCGTTGTGTCACATCCTTTTTCCTTCAGCAACGCCAAAATAAATCCTTTCAGGAGATGGTGGTTCCCCGAACATCAATTCAGGTTTAACCTTTTTTTTTTTTTTTTAACATCAAACTACTCTGGCCCTCAGAGTTCAACAGACTTCAATTTAAGCCCGTAAACACGTAGCACTTGCACAATGCATCAACTAGATGTAGACATCACAACCACAGCACTGAATGCAAAGAACAGAAGTGCTCCAAGGGGAAACTATGAATAAGGCTCTGCCTCGCATGCATGCTTCATGTGTCCCTGGTTTAAGACCTGTGAGGTAATGAATCAGACTCATCCAGCTGAACATCTAAAACATTCTACGGCTAAGATTTGAGAACATCACTTCCTTGTGTTTTCATATTTGATTGATATTAATTACATGAGAGTGCAAAGCTCTCAGGGGCAATCTTTCTTTAACAGCATGATGTAGTAGAGATAACACAGGTTAAAGCAGATATAACTGAATGACTGAGAAAGTTTGTGTGGATCATCATTTTCAATTTTCATTATGAACAACAGTGCTCTGTTCGAGTGGCTTTGTTCATTTGAAACCACGCCAAAAAATAAAGTGGTTGCTTAGGGTCCTTGTAAGGAGTTGTTGGCTAGTTTTGAAACAAACTGAAATGAAATGTAATGTATTTTTATGACTTACAAAAAGCAAAAGAATCAAGCAGAATGTAAAAATCAAGCAGTATGAGATATTTTGTTTAAAAAACAGCACCATCAGGTGCAGGTTGGCCTCGCAGTTTTAGTGCAACCAGTGTGCAAATGTTTGAGCCCTTGTTGCAAGGCACTGGTTCAACTACTGACCATGACCCCTGCTGTATGTCTTTCACAAATATCTACTTTTCACAATTCTCGTCTCTTTTCAGCTGTAACTGTAACATAACTAAAAACAACCCCCACCGACCCCCCCAAAACAACGGTACTTTCACATGTACAAGTATAAGATACTTGAAACAAGATGTACTGTTTTGTTCATAGGGGGAACCAAAATTGACACAAACCACAAGTTTACTTGCAGGAGAACTAAGAAAATGTTAAAACTGTACTTGAACTTCAGCACATGACCCTCTTTCTACCCATCTTTCAACCCTAACACAGTCAAGGCAGGTTCCGTCCAACATGAGTCTGGTTCTGCTCGAGGTTTCTGCCTATTATAGTAAGTTTTACCTTGCTATTGTAACTTTCTAAATGCTGCAAAGTGTTCTGCTCATGGTGGATTAAGAGGAGATAAGATCGAGTCCTGTCTATAAGATGTTTGGTCTCATAGAGATGGCTGTCTAACATGAGTCTGGATCAGCCCTAGGTCTCTGCCTATTCAAAGGATGCTTTATTCTTGCCGATGTAACTTGCTAAATGCTGCAAAGTGGTCTGCTCGTGGTGGATTAAGAGGAGATCAGACTGGGTCCTGTTTATAAAATGGGACTGGATCTTAACCTGTCTTGATGTTGGGTCTTTGTTAATAACATAACAGAGTACGGTTGAGACCTGCTCTGTTTGTAAAAGTATCTTTGGATAACATTCGTTGTGATTTGGTGCTATATGAATAAAGTGACTGAATGATTTATTGATATGAGAAGGAACCCAGAGATAGTTTAAAAAAAACTTGTAGAATACAGACATCTGCAGATACAAGGTAGCAATGGTTATTGAGTTGAAAGAAACAATCAATTAATCTTTATTTGTAGAGCGCAAAATCACAGCAAACATTATCTCAAGATGCTTTTACAAACAGAGCAGGTGTAGACCGTACTCTATGTTAAATTATTAACAAAGACCAAAATCAAGACAGGATAAGACTCATCTCATCTTAATCCACCATGAGTAGAGCACTTTGCAGTATTTATCTAGTTACAGCAGCAAGGAAAAACTTATTTTTAACAGGTAGAAACCTCGAGCAGAACCAGACTCATGTTAGACAGTCACCTCTAAAAAATGTAATAAAAAGAACAATTTGGCCGGCTGTGGTCAGAGTCATATTTTTGTTTGTAGAATGTATCAAAATGAATAAAAAAGACAAATATATTTTGACATTTGCACCTGATGGTTACATGTGAATGTCAGGTTTCTGCAAGAAAAACAATTTATAAGGTCAGGAGAAGCTATCGGTCATGCTGAACAAGACAACCTTTTGTTGGGGAGTAAACAGACCGTCATAAACAGACCTAAGAAAGGACAGTTATCTATGCATCCAAGGTAAATAGAATCAACCTTTACCTTGAGCTCAACATCTTATTTACTCTGTAGTGCTACATGAGTATTCATATACTCCCTGTGGGAAATCTATCCATGGTTCTTGTTCTCTGAATAAGTGCTTAACAGATCCTGTCCTCAAAGGTGACCACATAATGGTGGTTTGAAGAAGTAACAGAATTTTCAAGATTTATATTTAGTCTTTGCAGATGTTGCCTCTCACTTGCTAACTCTCCATCTCTCCTCCCTTCTCTTTATGTGCTTCATTGAAGTGTTACAGCTGGGAAAAAAGAAAAAAGCGTTAACACGCACATGCACACGCACACAGAGACACACACACACACATATCAAATGGATGCAACACCTGACAACTCACACCCCCTTGTTCTTTGACTACTTCAGTAATTGTCCTGTATTCATTGTTTTGTTTTCCTCATGGCATACAGTTCGGTCTTTTGTCTTGTAATAAAGGGAAATAAAATGCATCAAAAAGCAGTGTGCTATTTAGGGGATTATGCTTAGAGGCTTATACTCTGTTCTAGGATATCCTTGTGTTTTGTAAAGACAGAACAGCTGGTCCTTTGCAGTCAAAAACAGTAAATGTTCAATGTGTGTTTACCAAATCGGAATCTCAGCCGCGTGAATTGCTGATGAGACAGATGGAAAACAGGCAATGCTGTGTTAATGTCAGGCCTACCTGATTTTCTTTCCCATCAGAGCTGCAATCTATCACATCAACAGCCCTACTAATGATCTCTGACAGATTGACTAAAGTGCTCTTTTGAGAATTCTCACAGGCAAACATGCACATTCAGAAATTCAGTCCCTCCCAAATCCAGTTTGAACAAAATTGAGTTATTTTGAATCCTCTGAACAGTTCTTTTCTTGACCCGACATCTGTGTTTTATCAGTTATGTTTTACTGCTGTGGACTTAGCAGTGCATTAGAGTTAAATGGCATTGTAAAATCTCTATAACCATATTAGCTTCTCTGTCATATATGGTGTAGATTCCCACTGCTTCTCAGATGCCCCTGTATCAGAGTTTCATGCTGCGTGCCAGTATCAGAGGTTTTATGTAACAAACCACAATCAGTAATCTGAAAGGTAATATGGCTAAAATAGGTTAGGCTGACAGTAATTTGGAAACCCATCGACAATCATTGTCTGACAACGAGATACGATGTATGCTTCTCGGAACAGATGGCAACTTTTTAGTAACTTCAATGAAAGCCAGCAGCCCTGCAAACGCACTTCAAGCCTGGACTTCCCTTTCTGTGCTGCATTTAAAGCTGGGGTTGGTAGTCAGATTTAGATACACTTTTTGTTATACTGGCTAAAATGATCTCCATGTCCTGATGGCAATCAATACATAATGTGTTCTTAAAAAAGAACACATTATGACTCAGTCTACCCCCCGCACCAAAGTGGTGGGGGGGTAGACGGAGTCCTGAGGACATGCTACAGTCAAATTCATGCAAGTTTTCTGTGACTACAAACCCTAGCTTTAAGCGGTCTTTCTCAGTCCATTACATTTCCAGAAATAGGGTCCGTTCATCTGTTACCAGTTCCGGTAAGTCTCAGTTCAACAGTAGACACAGAGATGCTTCGCTCTAGCTTACTTCAGTGGCATGAGTCTGAAAAAGAAACCTATTATTTATTGGTTTAATTACAATTTAGGGGTATAGTGTTTGCTGAAATAATGGCATCTTGATTAAGAATTTTAAATAGTAACCGTTTCAATAGTAACCTTTTCAATAGGAAAGATGCCAACTTTTTAAATGGTTGTTGGACCAAGGTCAGATCCATATTTTTTGGTGCCAGAATTTGGGTAATGTAATCTGATGGGCTTTCGCCAAACAGCGTGGAGCAGATTTTTTTCTCAATTTGAAATTTATGATCTGGAACGTTTTGTTAGCTACACTTACATGAAGACATCTGTTTATAGAGATCAATAAAGTCGGCATCAAAACCACTGACGACTGGACCCAGGATTTCATCATAGCCTGCTTTTACTCTCCATACTGACTGTTTTCCATGCATACATCAAAGCCTGCTAAAGCATGATTGGGCTGTACTGCTCCGACTATAAACGGGAACCAGTATATGGTGAAAATCCAGACCCTTGTGTGTAGATTCCTCCTTTATGTGTCTGGTAAATCTGGTAAAAAAAAGATTAAGCTGACTTTTTGGAGCACTGAGTGCTGGCTCATAAGAAAAACTTCTTCAGGCTGTTAAAAGCACTTACAGTAACAGAAATAAACTTTCTTCCCCCACATTAAAACAAACGTTCAGATTTCAAATAAGAAGTGACACACCTAACGTGTATGATTTGATCAGCAGAGCTCCAAATAGCGTCCAGCTGATGAATATTTTATTAGTTTGCACAAAACAAATCAGACACATAACAATCTGACTTCTGTGTACTTTCACGCTGAAATTGAAATGTCTCCAAGCAGAGAACACAAAAGGCTTGGACTAAGGATGCAAAGCTAATGTGACAGAAATGCTACAAAGGAAGGGAAATGGTTTCACTTGCAGGCTCTGCTTTAAAAGGAGACATGTGCAAAAAGGCCACTTGCTGTTGGGCATTAATTGTCCTGGAAACTGCCCTTCACTCCCTCATGAGAGGCTCAGGGCTGATGTCTGACACTACATCAACGAGGAAACCACATTTATGCACAGTAATTGGAAACAGATCAGAACAGTCCCAGCTCAAACAGTAAATATGTAGGATTTCTCTTCCTATATGGTACCACAATACCTGGGCAAAGTCACTTCAAGGTGATACCTGGGAGAATAGGATCCTGAGACCTATTGACTTTGTTCATTATTAATTCAGTTTCAAGCTTACAGCAGCGCCAGCATCATTTCAGAAGCAGAGATGAGAAATTGGAACAGCTGGAGGTGTAATACTGTGGCTTTTCTCTCCGGCCCACCTGTCAATACCCACATCGAAAAGATAGAGGTTGCAGCCTACATGTCGGGTCAAGAGAGAGCGCTTCTGGAATCATAATTCTTTCTTTGCCCATGAAAATAAACTAAATACCGAAAACTGAGTTGTTTTTAAAAAGTTGTCACTCAAGTAAACAGAGCTCGGGAGGGGATCCAACTTTGTTATAAAGTAAACTTCCTCTCGCTGTGTGACACATTATTCACTATTCCTCACACACCAGACAAGACTCCAGAAAGCAAACAATACAATATGGCTGGAAAAGTTTATGACAGAGAAAGCCATTATCATTTTGCAATTAGATATTTTGTCTTGTTGGGGAGGAGGCATTATTGAACACTGCCAAAATGTATGGTGCCAAAGCGTTATTAAAGACTGTAGCAGCAGCTGCCACCACATAAAATAAATGTTGCATGCATAGCCATGGATGTTTTGGATTGAAGTCTTCCACTGGCAGCATTGATTTCACAATTTATCAAGGAAAGCATGTCTTTTGGATTGCAAGACACAAGCTAAGTATAACCTGTGACCGTAATGCCCACTAAACAGAAAACCAAAACTGTGATTTGATTGTTGTCAGGCTGTGATGAGACAGGCAGAGTGTAATGGCTGCCTTGGACAGTCCTTCAACAGATCCATAAATGTTATTACTGCTCAAGACAAAGCAATGTCAATAAAAGGGGACATATGTGCTGCTCTAATTGCATGTCATCTTTCTTGCACACCCCTGTTTTCATGAAAGTCCTCACCTTTCACTGAAGCACACCTGACAACCTAAATCTGCCTGCTTTCCTCTGTTATCCTGATGTATCTTTTTTCTCTTGCAAGAGACAGTGAGGCACTAACAAGCTCAGCCTGCAGAGCATCATCTAATTGTTTGACTGTTTCAGTATCACTAAGCATCAAGTTCTTGAATGTTGCATTGATGAGCAGTAACTATTATACACAAAACACATTATTATTATTATTATTATGAATTATTAAACCTTTATTTAACCAGATAAAACTCATTGAGATCAGGATCTCTTTCACAAGGGTGACCTGGCCAAGAGGACAGCAGCACATGTCATAAAAAACAGTTACAAGAAAATGACAGTACAAGTTAAAACATACAATTTATAGATGCATAGTGTTTTTCAATAGGAATAAGAGGTGCAGAGGCTGTAACAAAACAACAAACAATAATTTAAGGTTTAAAACACAGGCACTTTTCAGTGCTCTCACGCTGTCTGTCCCTCAGGATAGAACGGAAGGCTCCAAGTGGTTTACATCATACTATAATGTGATTGTGAACATATGTTAGCGCAATTGGAAGTTGAATCCCAGCTTTGATCTCTGATGTTATTGGGAAATTAAGCTATTTCATTATTTTTTGTGACTAAAAACAGACTCAAACTTGAACACCAGAGACTAGGTTCTGGACTCAGTCTTGAGGTTTGGTGACTTAACTACAACACCGGTTCACACATGCACAAAACACGTGAAATTCTCAAAATATCAGGTTGGGCTGCATGTGTGAATAAAAACAAAATTTTCACCCTTGGTTTTTTTCTGCCAACCCCTTAGTAAAATTTCCGCAAACACTTGTGCACAGCAGGGATGTGAGCAGGGGCGATGTTTCTATCATGCAACTGGTACAAAACCGAAAGAGCAACAAGAAACAGGCTAATTAAATCATCCAAGGTTTGAGAAGGAGGTATATATTCTAAACTGGAACAAAAACTGTGTCTTCACATTCATCTGTTTACACGTGGCCTCCGTATTAAAGCTGTCATCAAAGCACTGGACTTTGTCATGTCTTGCCTCCCGAGACTTACTGTATCTTCCCCTCTCCTTCCACCTCCCCAAGGGAAGACTTCACGCTGTGAGGGGACATGTGTTAACAAGCAACTTTGGAAAATTTTAAGCACAGTGTGTGTGAAAGAGCCTTGAAAAGGATATGTTCTCACAATGGGAAAAGCAAACAAGCCCTAAGTAATGCAGCTATAGTGTGGTCAGCAGTGAGTAAAGAAGAATAGCTGTCAGGATTGATATGCAATCTCTGATAAGACATTCTGCTACAGAGGAATCCAGAAGTTGTCAGTGATGAGAAGATTACAGTCCTCGTATAAGGCTGACATCTTTGACAACTCTGAAGTGATGCGTTTGTCCAAACACATCTCATAAATATTCAGTAAGGAGCTAATCTGCTTTGAAAGCTGCTCAGCTACGACGTATAAAGTCCAACAAAGGAAAATGTCAAGGAAGATTTAATAACAAATGGATATGGAAGGAAAAAAAGCTGATGTTAAGAGGTTAAAATAGAATTTGTTAGGATATAGGAAGTTGAAAGTGTGTATTCAGAGATGTTAAAACAGCAAATCAGGAGTGCAGGAGGTCAAAACTGCAACTGACGTGTGAGATTTACCCTAATTGATTGAATGACATTGCTCATTTATTTCTTTTCACTGTATTATCTTCAGCAGTATAACTGACAATGTTAAAATTCAGGATTAAAAGTAGCACAACTAAACTGTTTATGACGCCTTCAATGAATCCAAAACTGTCAATAATAAGAAATGTTAAAGCAGCATTCAGTTGATTCTTTTACAATCATAAAAAAGTCAAAAAGTCAGCTGCGACCTCCTTTTTCAAGTGATTGAATCAAAGCTAAACTGTGTCCTAACTTGCCAGTACTGGGTTGCACCACCTCTACGTCATCTAGAAAATGGTGTGACATGAGCATAATGTAACTCCAGAGAAGTACTCCATCACTATACGTCTGCAGATTAATGGCCGCAAATGTCACAGGGAATAAGGTCACGCGCCAAGAGACCTGGCTATGAAGAGACATCTGAGTACTTCCAAAGTCTGAATCTCAGCGCCATGGTCCACTGAGGAGCCAAATGTGCTGCTGACAAGCTCTGGCTCGCAAACACACATACGCACACAAACACGCTTCAACAGCAACACAGTGTGGCCTCTGTGATGAGGGAGGACAGAGACAGGGAAGACTCTTACATGGAACATTAGCCATGATTAGAAACCATTCACTGAAATGCCTCTGTCACCTCAATGGCACGGCGTTACAGCCAAGGCGAGATGGCAAGTAAATTCTGCACTGCTAACCTGATGTAACACTACCTTAAGTTTGCTACAGACACAATGAGCTAGTGTCAAACCCAGTCATGCTTCTTATTTTTAACCTATCTTTCCATGATAAGAATACAATTTCCTCTTTAAAATCATCATGCTTTTCTTATTATGTTCTTGTGTTCGGGTCATTCCAGGACACTGATGGTTGGCAGCGCTGCGTAGCCCCCAGCCAACTGTCCACAGTTAAACGAAAAGAAAAGAACAAAGTTGCAAACACCATCCATAGCTGTCATCCCTTTGCTGTAAAAGATGCTAAAGGGTAGCTTCTGTATCTGTATGGGATGCCAAAGGGGAGTGACAAAGCATTTGTATTTAAAGACCCCAGGAAATAGAAGAAGGGACTGAGAGCAAAGTGAGGAGAGGCAACAAACAGCAGGCGGGAAGGAGCATCAGAGACCTTCCTGCAGAGTTGTGATGAGGTGTGAGTGATTATTTTGGCTTTGTAACAAGACAGAAAGGAAACAATAAGGTCTTCTTTTTTTCCTCACCTTTGCTCGAGGTTTCTCAGGATCTACTGCTGCTACCGCCTGCTGCTTTGCATCCTGTGCTTGAACCTGGGTAGCGCTTTCTTCAAAGCTTTGTGTTTTTTAAACAGCGAATGCTAATTTAACAAAGATTGTTGAGGATTTTTAACCAGCAGTGTGGAAAAAGTACGACATATTAATACCTTTACAAAAGCACTAGGACACACCACATCCAGAGAAAAGTCATCACTCACTAAGGGTTACCTAATTACAGTTTGTTCATCAATTGTTTCTCAGAAATATTGTACATTTGTTCTACTTAGTGTGAGGGGCACCCACTCTACTTTTCCAGTTTGTTGGAAGAATCATCGCAGAGCAGAGTCAGGTGTGTGTGTGGCTGATTAGTCCTGATTGAGACCAGGTGTGAGTAGTTTATATATTCCTGTGAGTGTCAGTGATCTTTGCTGACTCCTTGGCTGTTTTTGAAATGGCCTGCTACATACTACCTACTAATGTAGTAGGTAATGAGGTCAACCTATTGTTCAGTATGTTCAAGTTGAATATGTTCATGTTCAGTCTTGTGCAGGCATAATTTTGGAAAAAATAAAATAGTTCCTTTTGCTGCGGAAGACTGTGTAGAACTACTTTTTTTCCCCTCAAAAAAATGCTCAGGAATCGTTGGGAGAATTGATAAGGAATTGGATCAGTAAGCAGAATCGACAATAGCATTGACATTGATAAAATCTTATCAATTCCCACCCCTAACTGGTAGTATAGTAGGCCGTTTCAAAAACAGCCCTTGTCTCACCTTTAAAGATAATGAGGTTCCTTCTGTATGAAAATTCAAAGTTTGTCTGTATAAACTGCAGAAGATCTTTTACTGCTGGTTTGAAAGCAGTTTCTAATTTTTATAGTACAGTAGTTTGTTGTCGCTGGGCCAATTTTTCACCATAGCATTTTTCGTTGCCCCTATAAAGCCCCCTTGGGCTGTCTTTGTGTTTCCTAAAGGAGTGTTTCTGGGTCTCCCTGACATTTTGCAAAGCTTGCAGTTTATAATATCAAACTCTAAAAGTCTAAATACTCTTGAAACTGGGTACTATTCAGGCAATGGGGACTCGATTAAGACTTGGACTCGGGTGACAGGGACTGGCCCCCCTAATAAATTTCAGGATTTATTGTAACTCGCAATCACCCAGAACTTAGGACTGGACTCAGACTTGAAATTTGGTGACTTGACTGAAACAATGATTCACATATGCAGAAAATTCCTTTAAAAAAAAAAAATATATATATATCAGGGTAAGCTGCATGTGTGAATGAAAACACAATTTTCACCTTGTTTTTTTGCCAGCCCCCTGCAAACACTTGGGAAATGCACAGCAGAGATGTGAACAGGGGTGATGTTTCTAGCATGCAACTGGTACAAAACTGAAAGAGCGGCACAAAACAGAACGAATTAAAACATCCAAGGTTTGAGAATTTGCTTTTTTGTCAGCCTTCTGCAGCGGTGGTTTAGTCTGCCTTTCCCCAGTTTTGTTTCTTTCTTTCTTTGTTTCTTTCTTTATATTTATTTATTGTATTATTATCTTTTCATCACTTGCGATATTAGTGGTTATTTCTTTTGGATAACTTTCAGAATCTCCTCTCAGCCTACAATTGTGTCCCACTCCCACCGCGTCCTGACAGCTTAGTACCAGATCATAGATGCTGATAACAAGGGGATCAGCTCATGTACACTTTGATTCAAACAGAAATATATCCACAGCAAATTAGAATAAACTGCATCTATTTATGATTTTGAGGACTTCAAAATCAATGCAGCATCCACACAAGAATCTGTAACTTGGCATACTTACAACCTGAAAGTTGTATAAATGACCTCACCTTACTTTAAACAGCAAGTTATATACCTCTTTTCTAGCAAGGCTTCTGAATAAAAAAGTGAGGGTTATAGTGTTTGTCCTCCAACATCCTTCACTTAAATTGGAGTGTGTGTCCATGAAGCTTATAGCAAAGTTAAAGTAATACAAACTGCCAAGATAATAAGAAAGTGTGTTTGCAGTGGAACGGGGGGCTGCAATATCCTTTTGTTTGATTTGGCACAAAACAGTGGCCGGGACATCAAGGCAAAAATAGAAGAACAATTCAGCTTAAAAGTCTGAAAGTCAGCCTGAACTCTTACACATTGATTAATAAGCACGTTCCTCTAAACCAGCGTTGAAAACTCCACACCACCTGCTTCTGCCCTTATGGCATGCCACCTGGGACACCCCGCAACAAGCCTCAATGTCAGCTGCCACTGGTTTTCATCAGACACACACGGTACTGACAGACGGACAGATAGAAAGGATTACTTAGAGCTGGAGATTTGTATTTAGTCAACATGAGCAGATTCTAGAATACAGCACAGGGATTTCCCCTGCCAAAGCCTGCCACTCGTGGTATATCAATTTGCATATCATGTATTATTATTGATATTATTAACAAATGATCCTAATGATTAGACTAGAAACTATATGAGTTTTTTTGTTAGATAGTAAATCAGTACTATATTCTATTCTTAAAGCTATGGTTGGTAGTCACGGAAAAACTAGTTTGGATGTGGCATTTCCTCAGGACTGTCTATGATATGATTATGATCTGTTTCAAAGCATGCATTAGTGACTGTTTTATACTGAACCTTACTCAGTTATTACACTAAAGTGATGTTGTGAAGTTCTCCCTTGTATCTTTGCCTCTTGCTCCTCCAATTCTCCTCCTCTCTTTTAGATCATCTTTCCTCTGCATAGAAGTTTGGAAACCCAAACTACTTAAGGTTTGATGGAGGACAGAGATATTATTATTTAAGAGAGTTGGGGTGCAGGCTAAGTCTGAATTGAGTTTAGAACATTAAAGGGCAAGAATGCTCACACTTCATGTTGTAATAAAAAAAACACTGTTCCTTCCGTTGCAACTACTGAATGATAATGAGCATGCACTTCGCTGTCCATGGTGCTGAAGAGAAGCACAGTGACAGCTGTCCCTCAGAGTGAGAGATGCACATCATAAACAGCTGATCAGTTTATTAAAGACACCACAGCAGCAACAAACTCTGCGACAGGTCAGCACCACTTGCGAGCCCGTTTTAATGCAACTTCCAGCTTTAATGTTTAATATTATTATTTAATTGATGCGTTTTATTAATTGAATCACACACTGCAGCCTCTTGTTTCATAAAGGGATATTCTATAAACTGAAATCTAAAGGAGAAAAAAATACTCCAAGGTATTTGATTTGTACTAATTATGTTGATGTTCTTTTTATCCAATATCTATTTGTCCAAACCATTGTGGATAGCTGTTTACGAGCAATTTTGCCCGAGCCGCAGCAACAGCTTTATCAATAGTTCCCCTTTGATTGAATTCCAGCCTCCACAACCTGCAACAAATCAGCATGTGCAGACTCCCACTAAGGAAGAGCATAATCATGTTTGGACTGAGAAAATCAAATTCTCAGTCAATTATCTTGTCCTCAATGGAACTGATAATGGTTGCTCTTAAGCTGTAAATTGGCACAGTTTAAATGTAAACACAATATTTCACACTGAATGTGTTGGCTGTGGATCAGGTTTCCATTTTCTGGTCCAGAGCCACTTTTTCATTGGTGGGCAGCGGTGGGGGTGGGCGACAGGATGCTGGTGTTCAAAGGGATCCTGGACTACATTAACATTATCAGTTAATCCTATCACAGTAACGGAGCAGGAAACCGGATGCTGTGGCAAGGCCCCAGTTAGTTTTGCTGCTGGCATGCTTCACACATCCACATCTCAAAGGCTGTCACGGCAGCACTGAAGATGATACGATGTCTTCCAGTCAGTCAGGATGACAATGTTATATAGTTTGACACCTACACAGTCTTAAAATACACGCCTTCGCTGTCAAGTGTAGCAACAAAAATGAGTCCATGACAGTCTTCTGAGTGTGAAAAATGTGTAGCACTGCTGTACATGAGGTGAACCCTTAAATCCAGACTGGTGAGGCTTTCAACAGAGAGTATTTCTAAATTTGGAGGATAAGGCACTACTTTTTCCAACACGGCTCCCTTGTTTCGAAATGTTTTATCTATCTGTGTACAACTTTCTGTACAACAATGTAACACAAAGTCCTGTACATAAAGAATAAGAATGAAAAAATAATCAAAACTGACATACAGAAATATGACTGATGAGCAAAGAGTCATTATTATTACTATTACTATTATTATCATTATCATTATTATTTAATGTTTGGGATGGGATTCTCCTAGATTTCTCCAGAATTCTGAATTTTCTGACCTGAAGAGGTGACCCACATGAATTGTGAATATCCTTAAGTTACAAGCTGCAAAGAAAGGAACATTTTAGGACATCTTGAGGCTTAAATGTTAGCTGATACATTGGGGAAAATAAGTATTTGATACACCGCCGATTTTGTAAGTTTTACCACTTACAAAGAATGGAGAAATCTGTAATTTTTATCGTAGGTACACTTCAACTGTGAGAGACAGCACCTAAAAGAAAATCCAGAAAATCACATTGTATGATTTTTGAATAATTAATTTGCATTTTATTGCATGAAATAAGTATTTGATACAACAGAAAAATAGAACTTAATTTTGGTACAGAAACCTTTGTTTACAATTACAGAGGTCAGATTTTTCCTGTAGTTCTTGACCAGGTTTGCACACACTGCAGCAGAGATTTGTGTCCACTCCAAATCATACAATGTGATTTTCTTTTAGATTCTGTCTCTCACAGTGGAAGTGTACCTACAATAAAAATTACAGACCTCTCCATTCTTTGTAAGTGGTAAATCGGTGGTGTATTAAATATTTAGTTTCCCCACTGTATATGTGTAGATGCTGAAATCAACCTGTTGTTTTTAAATAGACAGCAGTGATTTATGATAGCTGTTTGTGTATTTACAGGCTCTGATGCACTTAAAAATAGGATACGACATTAGTCGCCAGCTAAGCTAATATAGTTTGATCCAGTTTTGATCAGTGCAATTTCTCCATGTCTTAATAACAAAAGGGTTGGACCAACCTTTGATACCTCTGAGGTCCAGAACTCCTACACAGCAGGTTCTAAATATAACACTCAGTAAAAACAGGAGTAGACCAGCTAAAGACACGCTATCACAAGATCTTAATGAGGAGACACAGGAGGTATATAAATAAAACGACTAAGTTAGAGGTAATGAATACGATTATAAAATACTTAAAGATTTATCTCATGAAAGAGAAACTAAAAGAAAATACAGTAGAGGTAATTTATAAAAATCAACTAGAATAAGATACTAAAAATGATATATTTAGACATGTATATAAGAAATCTACAATAAGTGAGTTGTGTGTATATATGAGATGTTAGAAAATACATAAATATTAAATAAATCAATAAGTATTTAAATAAAGTTAAATAAGATCAAACATAATTTAATTTAGTTTAAAACTGATAGGTATGAGTTTGCTCTTTAAAGTATTGATATTCTGTGCTGCCCTCAGGTCTTCAGGTAGGCGTTGCCTCAGACGTGGGCCGTAGCAATAAAAATCTGCCTCACCGTGGGATTTTAATCTGACTTTGGGCACCAATAAGAGACCAGAACCAGACCTGAGGGCTCTCACAGGATCATAAGTTAAAAGCTAATCTTATCAAATGGTTGGAGCAGGATAATTTCAAGCTTTATTAACCAATGAAAGAATTTTAAATTAAATTCTAAAACATAATGGTAGCCAATGCAGAGAGTTTTAAATGGGTGTAATGTGGGCTCTGATTATGTTTTTGTCAGCATTGTTGCAGTTGAGTTTTGGAGAATGGGAAGCTGCAACATTTTCCTTTTAGGTAGACCAGAAAGGAGAGCTTTGTTAACCCCGTAAGTAATAAAAACATGAGCCAGTGTCTCTGCATTGGCTTGAGAGAGAAACTGTCACACTGGTCAAGTTCTTCAGGTGGTAAAATGCGATATGTGATGTGATATCTCTGATATGTGAGTCAAACTGAGGTCTGAATCAAACATCACGCCTAGATCCTTCTCCTGCTGACATGGGTTAAAAAGACAGCACTTGAGATTTGTGTTCAGTTTCTCTCTGAGCTTCAGTACCAATGACTGAAACCAGTAGTATGTCCTGGAAGGGCAATAAAAAGCTATCTGCCTTCAATGACAACATTTCTAAAATACAGTTGAAAGGGGAAGCATTTCAGTAACCAAATCTGACATAATTAAGAGACTTTAAATAGAAACCAATCATTAATTTACCGGATCAATACAAATTTAAGTGCTGATACCTTTTTGTTTACGTTTTCATGCGCAGCTGGTGAAATATTTCTAAGGCTGAGGCTACACGTATACAGATATTTAAAAAAATAAAATAAAATATGTGATCCAGTTATTTAATAATTCCGTGTCCACATGACAACACAGAAATGGTTAAAAACACCTGCATAAGTATGCCAGGCCAGTAGGTGGCAATAATGTGTAATCAGTCCATTGTCAAACACCATAGAAGAAGAAGGGTGATTGGACCTTGAACTGTAGCATTATCCATCACCTTGAAAGTCCTGTTTGAGCACTGCTCCAAACATATCTACATGACTCAGCAGAGACCCGAAGTCTGGAGGGCAATTTACAAATCTGTTTTCAGTGACCTGTGTGGCGACGGACACAACTCAATAAAAAACAACTATCTTTCAAAATGGTCCACACAGTATGTGTGAATGGGGCTTCAATTAGGGAATCTTGTACCCTACTATGAACTGGCTAATTTGTGTCTCAGTTAGCAAACATTAAAAGATAAGCATTTTTTTTTTATAGGTTCACACTCCCAAAATACAGACAGTAAAAAAGATGACAGAAAATCTCCACCATGGCATTTATTCTTCCACACAACTATAACTTCACTACAGCAAAGGACTTTTTTGAGAAACTTGAATCCAGCACCCACTTTGGATTTGACGTTCAACACTTCTTTGGATTTATAATTGTTCACTGAAATCAGATTTCTTACAACTTTAAAGTTTAACCTTTACTTCCAGTAACATTCTAAAACAGTTTTCTTTCAAGAATAATGTTCTCAGAATCATTTTGATGACACCATCAAAAATAAACTAATGGGGAGAATGCCAGCTCTTTCATTCCCCACCCACGCCTTGTTCGTGCCCTGCATATACAGCTTGGATCTAGCGGGTGTGACCTCTCACGAGAAGTGTAACACACTGTTAGGCATAGCTTTCTGGCTGAAAGCCCTGAAAGCAAACTTTTGGCATTAACAGCTGTATTTCAGTATTCCTAGTGCGGACATTATGGCAAAGGCAAAAAGACCAAAGATGATATTACAACAGGAAGCCAAAAAGAGATGAAACGAGTCATTGACAGAGGAGAGGCTTACAAGACTGAATTTCAAACCAAATCTTTACATAATACCGCTTTAAACCCTTCTAGAACTCCCCTTTTTTTAACATTTGATACATTTTTGCTCCTGCTGTTGCTGTATTGTTCTGATGTAATTCATATATTAGAAATTCTCTAGCAAATCTCAGGCTTCTCTCTTATTTTATTTTCCTTTAGCAGCTAATACCCTAAAGCCAACAAACCCCCTACCTTTGATATTCTTACTGCCAGTTTTAGCAGAAATAATGAGGCTTATGTCAGCCAGGAGAGATAGCCATTTGACTCATCTGTCAATATTATAGCCTCAGGATCATTCTTGTGTTTTTCTTGCTCTGAATGAATCCCATTGATTCTCTCAGATGTCCTACTTCAACAAATGACCTGATCAAGCTGTAGAAAAGACCTTTTCACGTAGGCAGCGTTACACCCTACAATGCACATTCACTCAAGAGACATTTGGTCCCAGGCCTGATCCTCTTCACAACACCGGTTAGAGTTATATGATGGTGTTAGAAATGTAGATAACCACTGCTCGACTTAAAAGCACGAAATCTTCATCCAAAGGCATGTGAAAAGTTCAGACTATTCATGCTAATAGCAGGGCTTTGCATGATGTTGTTTGTTGTTATCACTGCTGCACATATTGCAGTGATCTATGACCACGTTGACTGCAGAGGCTTCAGTCTCCTGCTGCTCTGGGCTGATTGAAATGGTTCACATGCTCAGTGTTTCAACATTCTTTCCCTTCTGAGAGATTTTTCTTTCTTCACTTTATTACAGCTTCATTCCGGCTGTCCTAATGCCCTTCCTCTACTCCTCTGGGTATTTGCTGGGATTAACAGTTCACTACACATTCTATGGAAATAATGATATCATACAGGAAGGGCAGGACTCGACTGATTCGTACAGATTCTGTACGCCTTTCTGAAATTTTCCAAGCACAATCCGCACAAACAGTAAATGTGGATGCAGACATTTATCAACGGCTCAAATTACAACGTTATCTGACCATTGCTGTGTATGGTCTCCATCACTACCATTACTATGATCTAGCGGGAACCGACTGCATCATTAGGTCGGTCAAAAGGTGCAAAATCAACATTTCAGCAGCAACTAGCTTAAAGCTGCTGTTGGTAGTCACAGAGTAACAGCTGTTCAGAGACACCGATCGGCATGTGCAGTCATGATAGTGTCGGACTCATAACCAATAGGAGGATGTAGTAGGGGCCGCCCCTTAACCAATCAGGACAGAGGATTGGAGATTAGCTATGATTGGTCCATCATAACGGGAACGAGGGGAATAATAACATTGCTTGATACAAAGGCATTGGAAAAAACAGAGATTTCGCAATAGTCTCAAATTACTTCACTTACCGATGAGTACTGATAGGTATTATGAACTTTTCTCCAAACCCAGCAGAACAAAGTAAAGTTTTTACACCATTCCTACCAACAGCAGCTTTAACACAAACATTAGGCACCAAAACCACGGGATAGGCTAGCAACACGATATCCAAGCTAGATTTAGGGCCTGGATTGTCTCCTTCAGCGATCAAGGGGGCATGATCTGATTCAAGTGATCCTCAAGTGTATGATGTCAGGATGACTACTTTTCTGCTCCATCCCGCATCAGAGCCTACCCGATCTGGAATCCTAATATCCAACATGTCTAATATTTACGATTCCTGGTCCGACTGTCTCAGACAGAATATCTGTAACAACCAATGAGAGGAGCGAACTGGGAAACATCATATACCTGAAGTTGCATACTTTAGTAGCTCACATTTATGACGACAAACTTAAACACAAACGTCCCCAAAGCCGTGTTTGTTTATCCTCTGAATTCCAGTTTTATCACGTGAGCTTCTGTGAGATCTCATGTCTGTGGAATTGTTACTACAATCATTAAGTGTGTGGTCTAGAGGTCTTATGGAATCATCTTATGTGTGTGTCTTAAGGGACAGCCTCCAGTCTAAAAATATGTGTCCAATGAGGAAACTGCAGTTCATGGAGGATCCGCTTGAGGCTGGCTCCGGAAGTACCGGAAACCACATACACACCAATTCAAAGAAGCCGATCTTTACAGCAGAAATAAACATGTTTACAGCCTGGTTCAAAAAACAAGTGTAGTCTGGATAGCTAATTTCCCTATCTGCACACACTGTATGGGGGGTGATTTTTTTTCTAAGGCAACAATTTCGAAGATATTTAGATTACGTGTCTTCCAATGAGAGGCACAGCTGACTTGATTGACAGGTGAGAACACTGTAGCTGTTGGCTAGGAGGCTCAAAGCCCGCCTCTTTACTTCACAATCGCTCGACAGCAGCAATATGGCTGCCAACGACAATTGGCCTCAAAACAGCGCTTCAGAAACAGATAGGTGATGTCACAGATACTACATCCATATTTTATACGATCTATGGTGTGTGTGTGTGTGTGTGTGTGTGTGTGTGTGTGTGTGTGTGTGTGTGTGTGTGTGTGTGTGTGTGTGTGTGTGTGTGTGTGTGTGTGTGTGTGTGTGTTCAGAGGATTGTAATGTTAAAACTAGAGGGAACTGTCCTTCTGTGTGTGGTCTATCACAATTTTAAAAGCTGTTAAGATCTCAAAGTCATCTAAGGCTGAGACAGTATTGAAGAAACTATATGAAATACTTGTTTTACCTACTCTGAACAAAAATAAAAATGCAACCCTTTTGTTTGTGCTCCCATTTTTCATGAGCTGAACTCAAAGATCTTAGACTTTTTCTACGTACATTGAAATAACTCAACTATAATTTTTGTGCTAAGACAGAAGATTGAACCTATAAGATGGAAGCAAGTGCTGTGTTTGACTCTCTTTGACTATACACCACATGTGAATGCATACTTTATGACTTGTGCTTCACAAAACAGATTTGCGGGCGTGTATTCCAAAAATGGGATGCAGATATAAAATGTTAGCTGAAATTCTCAGTTTGTTCCAAACAAAAAGCACTTCTCTAGTCTCTATGAACTGTTTTACAAAAGAAGGTTACTTCTACTTCCCCAAAAGAGTTAAAAAAACTCAGAGAAACTAAGCCAAGCTATGATCAGAAAATCCGTTGCACCTCGCCCTGCAAAGAGCAAAGTCCTCATTTCAGCTCACATGCCGATTTGCTCCAACCAGCTGCTCCCGACAGCAGCATCAATTAACTACAGCAGGACAATTAGAGGCACAGATATCCTGACCAGCTAGACAAACTCAGAACAACATTAAAGGGAGAATCTAAAATATATATGCAAAAATATATATCCTGTTATTTCCACAAAATGATCTAAATAAGGCACATAGCCTCAAATTACTGTATGGCTTGAACACTTGTTTTTAAGTAACTCCTACTCTGCTTTCTCCCGTCATATCTCTGTTCAAACAGCAAAGCTATGGTGTTATTTAGTGCATCCATGGTTCCTGAAACAATACTCCTACTACTAAATGATCTGATAATAACTGAAAGTGACAAACCTACAGAGTCATCACTTAATTGTCGATTTAGCTGTTTGCAAATTTAGTAGTGGCTCTTGTACTGCCATTTCAAGGCGTGACACTTAAGCCTGTAACAGAATGGCGGAAAGATGGGGGCAAATGTGTTGCCTCAGAGCCAGTAGGGTGACACAGCTCCATGTGTAACAGCATGTCTGATTGTATGTGTATGTGGTGCTCCCGCTGTGTTTACAAGCTTCGCCAACAATGAAAAACACTTGGACCCCAGTATTATACTGTGTGCATGAGTACAAAGACGTAGTGATAGCAGAGCTCATTGGCTTGCAACCTTCAGCATCAGCAGTATTGTTCTCACCAAGAAAGCACAGACAGATCATCTTTATACAACACGACAATGTAAGCAATGATCTGAGATTAACATCAAGCATCTAACTTTGAAGACACAGATGTATCTGTCAGGAAAAAAGCAACGTGCCATTTACATTAGTCACATGGCTAGACATAGCCTGCCCTGTTTGCCTTGTTTACCTTAAGGACTTGCATGAGTGTAGGCGTATTCACTGCTAATTAGACCTCTCCTTGGAGGGCTGGGTCATGCTGGAATAAAGTGAGGTCACTAAAGTCAAGACACCAGTAAGAAAGAAAAGGGCATCATCCTACCCCCACAGGTACAGCAGAGTAAGGGAAATGGATTACCAGCTGACACATACAGCAAAATGTGCATACTACCACTCAATACATTATGCACTCCAGTACAAAGCTCCTTTACTTCTTGTTCTAATATGCGGTGCTAAAGGATTAGTCATAGGTCATAAAATTAACTTTTTGCCTCATCTGCCATTGGCTAATGACCTCCAAAAGTTTACCAGCAAAATTTAAAAAAAACATGCCTTATTTGATTTAAAAAAGCCTTGTCAATTTTCCAGTTTTCTGTTATACGTCGTATAGTGACATTCCTCCGTTTAGCTGTCTGTTCCTCTTCTTGATCGTCTCCTGCCTCTTTGTTTATCCTTTTTGTTCGTGGTGGCTTCACGCCGGGAATGTGTCGCCACATCCTCCTCGAAACGCTCTTCCCTCCGTGCTTCTTCAAGCAAAGGGAATGGATAGAACTCCAGTAGCTGACGTCACGCCGTTCCCGACGTACCAAATCACAACACAAGTACAGCGCACCACAAGGGTCAAAATAGCCCGACAGTTGGCAGAAATGGGCGAAAGTATGAAAACAAATCACAACAAACATTATCTCAAGATGCTTTTAGAAACATAGCAGGTCTAAACCGTACTCTATGTTAAATTATTAACAAAGACCCAACATCAAAACAGGATAAGATCCAGTCCCTTCTTACTGACAGGACTCAGTCTGATCTCATCTTAATCCACTATGAGCATTACACCTCGCAGTATTTAGTTAGTTACAGCAGCAAGGAAAAGCATCCTTTTAACAGGCAGAAACCTCGAGCAGAACCAGACTCATGTCGGACAGCCATCTGCATTGACCGAGTTAGGGTTGGAAAAAGGGATGGAGGAGAATAAGAGGAAGAGAGAGAGATGATAGTGATGAGACAAATAGTCGTAGCTGTTGCCGCTGAATTCTACCACGTCTTTAGCAGCTGGAGTCTAGAACGTCCACAACAGCTGGAGTCTAGAATGTCCACAGCAGCTAGCCGTCTGCGGCAGCAACTCAGAGGAACCTAACTAATGGATGGATAGATGAAAGGGTTTTGCCAGAATTTGACATTTCAAATCAATAAGTTAATCTTCTAGAAGCCTTCTTTCCCTTGTTCCAGTTCAGCTCAACTCAGTAGAGTGTTTGTAATAGAATGTTCACTTCCCAAGTGCCAATGATATCACTGTACTAACAAAGACATTGTTCCTGTGATTTCTCTCTCACAATGCTCACAGCATGATCTTTCCCACACGCAGCACTTACAGTACACTCCTGGAATAACACTGAAGGTGAGTCAATCTTTCCATCTAACTCAAAGGGACGGATGTCAGGGTTCAGACTGTGGAACATGTCAGGTTCGCTGCAGACATAAAAATACATACACAGCCTACGGCACACTCAAGGACATGGCAGCTGTCATTAAATATTAACATGAAAAGCTTTGATGTTACTTTATGCATATTGTTTTTATATGCAATTTGCATAGCAAAACATTCTGTCAGTGTATTTGATCTGAATATGTACACTCGTGGAGCGTGGTGTTACTTGGGGGGGGGTTAGATTTTCTAGTTTTTTTAATGTTTTTTGTGCTTCAGGTGTGATGTCACTTTCACACAGGCAGGTATCCTATTCAAAAACAATTAATACATAAAGATGATCCAATGGTTATACATTTGTTCCTGGATTATATTTTTTAAAAGCTGGCAACATTGCACAAGAACAATAACTTTTAAAATCTCTATTAATAAAAATACAATAATTTTTTGTTTTACATGCATGTCTATTTCATGTTTTGTATATGTGTAGGAGTGAGGTTACCAGCAGACTACTTCTTCATTGGCATCCTTGTGCAGTAATTGTGAAACATTATTATTTCTTGCAAATGATCATACAACTATTTGTATTCTGCTAATATATGGGGACGGGCTTTGGAGAGTGTTGCCAACTTAAATGAAAAAAAGGCATGAAACAGAATATGTAAAACAATAAAATAATGAGTAGTATTTGAAAAGTGATAAAGAGTGTGAATGTATTGTGCCTCCTACACTTTTGGATAACTATCATGTGGTAGTAGAATATATGTAAAGGTTATGTTCTTTTTTGATCATCATCATAATTACTGTTGGGACTTTGGGATCATTTCTCAGTAATAATTACATGGCATAAATAGCCATCCTACTTTAACAGTTGCATTTTGTCAACTGACTGCAATTGCTAGCCTGTTTGTGATGAAAAATGAGAGAGTTAAAAGTTACAAATAAAATGTCATATACACAAGTGGCATTACACAATGAAAGTCATGATACAATTTTAAATATCACTGTACAACAGGCTATATATTTACTCTTTGGTGGTAAACGTTGAGTCCAGGTGAGCTACATACAGATAAGTTATTGTCTTGAGTGTACATACACTTGAAGTGGTTTGAGCTCTCTGAACTGCAGCTGATTTGAAGGTTTTGATTCTGCAGTTCATCAATAAAGTTCCTATTGAATAGTACAAACACAAAAAAATCCAACATTAGCTTGTATTTCAGCAGCTCAGTTCATCTGTTAAAGTCTTAATTTCGTGCCTTTAGAAAACATTAACAAAAAAGGTGAAGAAAAAAAAAAATTATGCACTCATTAATACAACTCCACTAATGATGATACAAGGAGTTAGATATATTATACATAAACTCCCTAGAACTCTTGAGAACAAACTGTAATATAAAAAGCTACATCAGTTCAATAACAGTATTTGTTCCCTCATCAAGGACATCATCTAATTGCAAGTTTTCTGTAATCTACACATCTGTATTTTTTTAATGCTATATTTCTCTGTATGAGTTTTGACAGTATTGAACACGTATGTGTATCTGTGTGTTTCAGGGAGACCAAATACACAGGGGTCCAAATTTGTGACTAAATCTTCAGTTTTGGGGCTCAAAAACTCTGCAATTTAACACAGCTTGTTTGGCTAAGTTTACAGTTACCGACTGGCAGCATTGTTACAAGCAATTAGTTTATGATTGCTGTTAATATCGCTTTGGATAAAAGCGTCTGCTAAATGACATTGTAACATTGTTACCTGCAGAAAACACGCTTATGGGAGATGAAAGAGATAAAACTCAGAGCAGTGTTTGATAAAAAGTAACCATACACAATAAAATATCAACTCTTTGTGATCTGTTTCCAAAAGTCAGCCTAACCCCTACACAACAATGTATTCTAAAAGATGTAATTTTCTTCAGATTTTTCTACAGCTGATGACCTTTGTCCATGAACGCTGCCTTCTTCTCACTGAGACCCTGCACAGGGATTTAGCAGCATTGCATTGATTTTACGTCCTGATGATATATTTACCACCAATCCAAGGATCGCATGCAGTCCAAACCATCAAGGATGATCTGAACAGATCAGCTATGATCCGTAAATCCACTACTACACATGGTCCATTTTAGCAGAGAAGTGTAGCACTGCATCTTGGGAGACAATGCTAGCAAAGAAAAAAATAGTACCATTAGCTAGTATTTAGCCATCCCTAGTATCAACCACAGCTTCCCGTTCAGTATCAAAGTCTCCCCAAATGTCTAAGATGCATTTGAAACCAACAATCCAAGTCAGAGTTGTATCACAAACCCTAAACATTTGCATACCAAACAAGCTAGCCGGCACATCAACTCAAGCAACCGAATTAAACATGCTAACCAATTTAACATTATTAAACTTTTTAAAACACAACGAGACAAAAGCTATGTTAACCGGTACACTTCATAAAACTACAGTAAGCAGCCAGCAGTGACTCAGATTTCATTTTATTTGAAGTTTCAGACACCATAGTTGAAATATCACTTTAATATCATCCAGCCCGCAGGTGACACCATGTTACGTGACTTTGGGTAATTTACAACGTGTAGCCTATTCCTTAGGCTATTGTCCATAAATCATTAGAACACTATTTGATCTGCTCCTTATCTTAACTTGGCCCTGTTTAGATGATAATGTCCTCTGTTTTAGGAAACCCTGATATAAAATCAAAAAAGTATTTGAATAATTTTCCAGGACAGCACAAAATCTACCAGTATGTTTGACTTGTGCTCATTTTCCATGACTGAGCAACTGTTTTCCAAGACGTGTGGGAATCCTGGATGGATATCACATTATTATACAGTTTCATATAAGTCTTGGTAGAGGTCAAGAATGCAGAGAATTATAACTTACAGGAAAGAAACGCAGAAAATGTGCTGTTGAAAAAAGCAATAACTTAGCTTGATGAGGCTTTAGTGGTGAACTATTACGTGTAAAAGCCCTTGATGAAGAGACACCGATGTTGAATACTTTCACAAGGATAGATTACGTCCTGAAAAAACTTTAACAATATCATATTCTTTTTGTAACCTTCTGCGAGTTTCCACTTAAGGTAAGACTTTTATTCCACACTTAAAGGGGGTATTATGATGTTAGAGATAATGTTGGACTAAAACATATATTGCTTCTTTAATCTCACTGAACAATCATTAAAAAGATGCTTTCAGACTCTCTTTTCAAGTTCAGCCTTTTGTTCTCTACTTTTTGTGTCAGAATACGCATCAATATTTAATGCCACAAAAGGGCAATCCCATTTTCTCATCCAACCAATTGGTTTAAAAACAAGGTTGCAGTGCTTTGGCTGCTCTTCCAGATGAAGACAGAGAAAGAGCAAAACAAGGATGAGCTTTAAGCTGCGGCTCAGCTCTCTAGAAAGTCATTAGGTCAGAGAAGTGTGGAGGATGGTCGGTGAGGGGCCTTTAATAATGAAGAGCTTGTGTGCCACGGGGGAACACCGCCTGGAGCAGACATTCACACTGAATCGGCTATGGAAATAAAAGATCCTGAGGTGCACAAAGGTCCCATAATGCATGTGGAAGAAACTGTCTGGCTCACATGCCTTTAAATGATAGTTGTTTGATTTGGTTGACAAAATTTTACTCTGTGACATAATCACACCCTGAAGAAGTATTTGCACGGAATTAGTATTACCTGGGGACCTTGATTGTTTGCTATAATTTTGGAGGACGTCTCTCTTTTTTATCCTGCACAAATTGACCATGTCAGTCATTTTTAAACAAAAAGTCAAGGGGAAATCAGCTTCCATATTTAGGATCACAAAGGGGTCCTCTGATAATCATAATTCCAGTCTGAATTGGCATCTCAGCTATACAATTGTAATTTTATTTACAAAGGCTTTTTCTGTCTTTTTACCATATGACAAAAGCTGAGATGAACATTGTAAACAAATGTACTGACTAGGTTATGCATGTAAATTCAGCTGGATTATATTGTTACACAGTATGGAGACTCTCTATTGACTCTACTCACTATTGTTTTTTTATTCATCCATTGTTTATCTTGACTGATCAACAATGGATGAATAAAAAAAAACACGCAAATAAAACACACTCTAAAATGTTTAGCTAAGTCCATAACTGTACATGTCTTAAAACACTAAACACTGGTAACATATGGTATTATCTACCCCCTCCTTTTTGGTGCTTTAAATGAATTAAACATCTTCAATATATTTGTAGAATACAATGTTAATTTTTTGTTTAATTTATTGTTACTTATGTGTACTCGGTCAAGGCAGATGGCTGTCTAACATGAGTCTGGTTCTGCTCGAGGTTTCTGCCTGTGAAAAGGAGGTTTTTCCTCGCTGCTCTAACTAGCTAAATACTGCGAGGTGCAATGCTCATGGTGGATTAAGATAAGATAAGACTCAGTCTCATCCTGTCTTGGTTTTGGGTCTTTGGTAATAATTTAACATGGAGTGTGGTCTAGACTTGCTATGTTTGTAAAAACATCTTGAAGATTGTTTGTTGTGATTTGGTGCTATACAAACACTGACTGACTGACTGACTGACTGACTGACAATTTACAAGGCTGACATGGCTTTTCAGCTTAAGTCTGATAGTTGTTCTATATGGCCAGGATTCTGGAAACTGATGGAGAGCCATTTGCAGAAAGAGCAAACTAAAATCCATCTTAGGATTCAGATGTGGAAGAGTGATCAGATGGATGACATGCTTTTGCAGCAAGTGGTAAGGAATGTTTTATAGCCTTCAAATGAATTGCCTTTATGCTAAAAGTTTGTGTGCATTAAGACAATATCGCCTGCAACACATGAGGTGCATCACGTTGCCTTTTTTGCTTGGCAACCATAAAACCCCCTCAAACACACTTTCAAACCTCTGGGCTCAGTACAAACCGCTTTATTGCATGGTAGCTTATGAACTTTATGTGACACAGCGTTATAAACTCGATACTGTGTGTCTCAGTGTGTCCCTAAGTTTACCAGATGTGTCTTCTTTTTTGTAAAATTTCCAGCAAGCCGTACATTGTGAAGTGTGACGCTGCCCCCAGAGACTGGGTGGATGTCAAGCAGTGCCTCAGTTTAGTCCAGGAGATTACAGACTTTCCTGATTCAGTGCGAATGTGCCACACCAAACATTGATGCTGGGGTAAATTACAGATTACCAGAGGTCCTCAGGTGATACTTATCCCTGTATGAATAGTGCTTAAGCCTTACTTGCCAGTCCTCATAGTTTACTGTTAAACCACTTCAGGGAAAAGGTAATAAAACAGTATTTCTTGTAACTTGGAAATACTGCAACATATGAAGGCAATCATTTTTCCTGGTAAATGCTAATGATAATTTTGAAGATGCATTATTTAATAACGTAGTTAATTCTTTGTTCACAGGGTCTTTATAGCAACTAAATCAGGCACAGAAGGGGGCACCAGCTTAGCCTACTGGTTAAACTTGCATGCCCCGTGTACAGAGGCTACAGTCCTTGAGTTTGATTTGAAACTGCAGCCCTTTGCCCCATGTCATTCTCCTGTCTCTCCAAGTTTCCTACTCTATCCACTGTCCTATCCTCTCTCTGAATAAGGTATAAAAGCCCCAAAATAAACTGGAAAACATAAACCTTTGCATAGAGGTCTCCCTTTCTTCGAAAAAGACCCACTATTTATTTCAGCTTGGTCGTAAGTAAGGATTCCTTCAGTGTTCAATGTTTACTGGTGTTGACAAATTGGTATTGTGAAAGTATACCAAGGTGTCATCCACATCAAAATTGAATTATTCTTTGGACCACCACAGTTCACATCCAATGATGCTTTGATGTCTCCTTTTTTTTCTTCAGAGGAATATCACCGCTCTTTCGTCTGCTGCCAAAACAATGCCTCTCTCTGGAAAGTGGACGCACTCACTCCTGTGTGTGCTCAGTGTGGAGGCAGAAAACTGTACACTATCAGGCTGATTGATCCTGCCAAATCAGGTGAATCTGTCCACATCGTAGTCATATTATGGAAATGATTTACAGTGATCCCCTATTGACATCTGTGAATCTGAATAAGCTTTCAAATAAAGTTCAACAAAGCAGAATATAGACACTGCCTGCAGTTCTGTGCATGAAAATACTGGACAGATGCACTCCCCCTCTCTGGAGTCCACGGCTTTGAATGGGAATCCAAATTTAGGCCTTGGTAACACTTTAGACAAGAGGACCAGCAGCTCCACTGGCTTTTGCTCATATGGCACATTGTAAATTCTAAGACAGCTGTACTGCGAGACTCAATTCATGTCACAGTGTGAGCAACAGGGCTTGACTATCAGATGACACATTCATAAGCTCCTATCATACTCCGGCTGAACTGTGCAGTATGCTTCTTTTTTTAGCCATAGGTAAGCAGCATCATTCATATTCCCTTCAGTTTCATCTCTTCACCAATAAAAGCAGTGATTTATCAAAGCCTTAAGATCTGCAAAGGGCACTGTTATAATAACATTACTATTTTTTTCCACGAAGGATGCACTGATCCCACTTCTTCTGTCTCAACAGAGCCTCCGATATATTCCCTCAGGTTATTGCCTGTACTGAGCAGTGATCCGAGACCAAAGATCCTTTCTCTTTTAGATCTCTATACCTGCATGTGTGGAACTGAGTTGGATTTTTAATATGTATAAAGTAACAGGAGGGGGTAGCTACACATCACTTCTGAATGTTACACTCTGGCTGGAAAAAATAGAGTTTCTGCCCTTATGTAAGATGCTAGAGTAAAGAGTTTGTTAGCTTGCACAGATAGTTTGATTCATTTGTAGTACAAAATTGCTTTTGGCCTTTTTTGAATTGTACATTAAAAAACAAATGAGTGGTCTTTGCAAGTGTAGGTGGTGCTGTGTTTATTTTTTGCCTATTTTTTAACAGAACTGAGCTAGCATTCTTTGAGTTGTTAAGCTAGGCTGAGCTGAGCTAAGCTAAGCTCGACGTTTAGCCTCACCTATAAGCTCCTCCTCCTCACCTACAAATCCCTGCATGCCCTCACCCCCCAATACCTGGCTGACCTCCTCCACCAACAAACTCCATCCCAGAACCTAAGGTCTTCAGACCTGGGTCTCCTCTCCATCTCCCGGACTAAGCTTCGGACCTTAGGGGACAGAGCCTTCAGTGTGGCAGCCCCTACTCTGTGGAACTCTCTCCCTCCCGACAGCCGCAGCGCCCCAACCCTGGACACTTTGAAGAAAGTAATCAAAACGCACCTTTTCCTCAAGGCCTTTACCCATTGGATATCCCCACCTAACCCCCAGACCCCCTACCTAACCCTGTGAAGCGACCTTGGGTTTCTTGAAAGTAGCTATATAAATATCAGTTATTTTTAGAAGCATTTATTTACTGGGCATGTAACTTGTTTTGCTGTTTATTAAGACCTTGTCAGCAATGTACAAGTCAGATGTAGGGCCTCCGTGTCACACGTAGTGCATAGCATTTGGTAAGAAGTCCAAAAGACTTTCCTAGCTTAAAAATTCTGTTTCTGTCTATGTTAACATTGGAAACCTTGTTGTGAACTACAGCACAAACAACTAAAACACAACCCCCAAATAAAAACGCAGAGGTTTTTATGGACAAGGACACCTTAAAGATTGTTTTGGCTGACTGGAATTGTCAGCCGTATTTATTCAGGAGAGAGTAGCAACAACAGAGCAAGGACAAGGATGCAGCGAAGCATCCTGGTGCATTAGCAGCAGACATCAGCTTGGCTGGCGTCAAGTTTAAGTTCAATCCAGGCAAAGACATCTCCCTGAGGCCACCTTTGGGATACTGTAAGCGTAGAGATAAGCGACATGTCCTGCGTGAGGAGTGTCTCGGGGAGACAGATGCTGAAGCCTGACCTCTGATAACTGTGTCGGGAAACTTGGTTTCATGGCAGAGAAATCTGAAAAAACTGGTGCACTCAGAACAGACAGGCTGCCCAGAAATATCTTGACAGACTTCGTTTCTGGATTGTAGCTACTACATCAAAGACTTCATAGGGCTGATATGCATGTCCTGACCTAATGCTGTGAATTTTGAATCAGAGTACTGAGGTAAACTTGAGTCAGACATGAAAATGTTGGTTCGCCGAACACGATTACGGTCAGGAACAGGATATCTAAAAATGAGGACTGTCACGTCATGCTTGCCACGACTGATGATGACAGCCCTTGAAGCCCCTCTGTTTATTTTTAGAATTGATTTCTCTTATGTACTGTAGTCACTTTTAAGGAGCTTCACAGAAAAGACTCGACACACCTGACAGAAAGACGTACTTGTCAACACAGTTAATAGGCTGCTTTGGTGAGCTGTATCTCAAGAGAGGTAGCTCAGTTACAGAAGCCACTTGTCAGGTAATTTCTACCTCTGTAAGAACGATCAGGGTAAGAGTCACAAAGCCAATTAGTGTCATTAAACTGTCTCCTGACATTAATGCACTGAACACAAATGCATCATGGCTGTTTTACAGTGTCAGCGCTTAACAAAAGCTAAATGTAATTGCTGTACATTTGACTGAGCTACAAGACATGGGGCACTTAAAGAACAATCAGCGCTAAATCAACACTGTTGTCATGTTGTTCAACTTTATCATTAGGCATTGCTTCAGGATTTATTGCAGTGAATTAAAGTAAGGATGTAAATGTGGTAAGACTTTTATTGATTTTGTAGTTTGATTTATATCTGCTAGTAACCTGAGGTATTGATTAATGATGCTGTATTATTGTAATGTACGCAGAGTTGCCTTATTCAAAGAGATAAATACATTTTAGATGCCAACATTCAACCCAGGCTCAATCAAGTATTGATTGGATAATGACAGAACACCATAAGTGGGGAGTAATTTTGGTTGGTGGCAAATTGTTTAAGTAATTTTTGAAAGCAAAATGTCAAACATTCATCAGCACTGTGTGCTCGATAACAAGGATTTTCAGATGTTGTGTTATAAGTCTGTTGTGCACAACCTTCAGGTTTTTAACGGTAGGCTTGACAAATAAATAAAAAGGGGAAAAGAGAATTATGTTTTCTTTTCTCTATTATCTAAGTTGAATAAGACGTTAGAGAAATCCAGAGCTCCAGAGCTCACATCACACCCATCCTTCAGCATCTTCACTGGCTCCCCATGCAGCACCGAATCCACTTCAAGATCCTGATCATCACCTACAAAGCCCTCAATAACCTTACCCCCTCATACCTGACCGACTCCCTCAAACGCCACTCCCAATTTCACCGCCTCAGTTCATCCGATGCCAACCTCCTGTCCCCCATCACCAAGACCAAGCACTGCACCTTGGGGGGAAAGCCTTTGCGATCATTGCCCCAACTCTCTGGTACTCCCTCCCTCTACACATCCACAACTCTGACCCTCTTGACCTATTATTATTATTATTATTATCGGTTTGATTGGAAAGACTCAAAACAACGAGTGACCAGCAACTGTCAAAGTTTCCATAGGCTGACTATGGAACTACCGTACCGGTAGCAGGATAGCTATCTCCACATGGTATCAAAAGAACATGTGGCAGGGTATATTCCCTACCTGCACAAAGTGGTGAATCAAATCTTTAAGTATTAATCAACAATATGCTTGCCGTTAGGGCTGGGCCATATAGGCACACAAGCAGAAAGAGCTACACAATGCATAGCAAGTGCATGTCATTGGCCCTGCTAATATGATAGTAACTCTTATGCAGGACGGTTATTGTAATTTTCCCACCTAAGAGACTTAGAAAAAAACAGACATAAATAGGGATGGGCAATGATTTTCAAATATTTGTTCACTTTGTAAAAATCGAAGAGTTACTTAGAATAATTTCTCATTTCAAAAGTACAGTTTTTCATCGTTTTTACTGGTGCCTGGTTGTAATACAGTATTCCCACCAGACGGTGGCGATAGAGTGTCTTAAAGCTGTTTTGTAACCGCATTAAGTAACAGAAGAAGAAGAATGCTTATTGCATTAAATAGCAGAAGACGAAGAAACATTTGTGACAGATGATTTTCTCCGTTTCTGAATCTTACACTACTACACATATTTTCAGAGACTGATCATAGGTGTAAAATGTAAACACACGCCACGCCGCGTCACAGAAACACAGACAAAGATGGAGACACAGACGCTGTCAGAGCCCGCTACTAGCAGCACCTCGTCCTACTCGCCCATCCCTAGACAGAAACATATATACTGCACTCTATGTTAAATTCCCTCATTAGCTATTTGAAGCAGATTTTTCTCTTTCATGGAATCATTCATTAAATTCTCATTAACTTCTATTCAATAAACTGTCCACAGTGGATATAGCTTTAGTTTTCTTTTGTATTATGTGTGTTAGACAGTGCCCTGTGTTCCAGTAATGTGTGTTTGTGAGCTTTCAAAAATGCAGCCGAAGCATGCTCTTTATTGGTGTTATTCATCACCCTTTAATTATTAATCTTGTACACTGTGCATTGTGCTCTATAACCCAACTTAAAATAGCTTTGTGTGCTGTACCGTGGAGTCCATATGCATTGATATAACAATCAAGATTTCTTAAAATCCAAAGTAGCGTCTTGGATGGAGCTATTTCTTTGGAGAGACTTTTCACTTTCTAAAGATGAAGTTCATAATACTCCAGAAACATTGTTTAATATGACTGCAAATGAAAACTAAAAGAAGAGGACATCAATTAACCTTTTCAAAAGATGATCAGGCTCAGGTGTCCAGCTGAGAAGCTAGATATCTATCTTTCTTGTTACTTACTAGCTTTTTTCTCTGTTAGCATTTTCAGGTTAATGAGGATAAAGTGATTCTCTTATAATCAGAGAACATCAGAAGTCTCTGTTGGGATGCTTATGCCTCGCTCTTTGGCTTCAATGACTCAGACAATGAGATTTGACAGCCATGCATCAAACATCAATCTCCCCTTGATCAGAAAGACTAGGCGATAACTTTTTGTACATCGGTATGCACTATTTGAAGCCGTTACTTCAGAGGGGAGCCAACAAACATGAAGCTACAACTATTACCAACAGTGATAACATCTACGCCTCAAAACAACCAACATGCAATCTGTTGCTTCGAATAAGTGTGATACAGAGTGTATATCAGTATACAGTGAGTGTCATCCCAGCATGATGAAAGAATGTTACTTTTTCACCCCTTTCTTCTGTCGCTAAAATACTTTACTAGTGCTGTCTGTGCTACCTTCTGTTCAGCTGGCTCCACCAAACATAGTTTTTTCTTTTCTAGACTCATGCCTCTGATTTTTTTATCCACTCAAGCCTGTTAATTCATTGGATGGGGATGAAAGGAGAAGCAGAACATGAAAGAGAAAGGCAGACCAAAAGACAGAGCACATTAGAAAAATATAAGGACTCTACACTGTGTAAATATAACGACAGTGATGTCAGATAATAAAGGCAGTCAACAGAATTAACCTTAAAGAGCTTTGGTTAAACACAGATCAGATTCTACTTATAAAGTTGCATAAAATTAAATCTCGAAGTTCACATCAGTTGGTCACTCGCAGAAAAACTCAACGGTATGAAAAGAGTTTTTGTTGCATTTTTAAATGTATTCTGTTTGCAGACATAAATGTAACACTGTCATTGGCTAGTCAGTCGCCATGGTAATACCTACTTCCTCCGTTGAATACGCTAGCTATTATGCAGTAATTGTCAGGCACAGTCATCACTCTATTCCTCTCCATTTTCTTGAAGTCTGTCAACTTATGAAGTGCTGTCAGAATTTGTGGGATATGTCAACAAGCACCAAATCCCACCAATCAATCAGGGCCCATATATCCAACCATTACACAAACGGGACCAATAGTCTTAACGTACCGTTATGGAGCGGCCCATTTGGCAGTAACGTCAGCCGCATGCACGACTGCAAATAATTGGCCAATTAACTAATTGTGCCATGAAAGCGAGGCTGGTGCAAAACATCATATGTCCATGGAAACTCCTGGAAAACCACTATCCAACCAATTCAAACTGCGCATGCCTACTACGCATTAACAACAATAAACATGGCGAGTGGTACCGCTGTGACTGAGAGAAGATCAAGAATAAACAATGTTTCAGCAGAAGAAGAAATGGACATTTTATTACAAGAATATAGAATGAACAAACAGCTGTTATCAGCAAGTCAATCATCAAAGATAACAAACAAGGAGAAAGGGAAAGTTTGGCCGGGTAAATGCGTGTGGTGTTTCTGAGCGCACAGTAGAAGACCTACAAAATAAAATAAGCAACATGAAAGCGGCTTTGAGCAACAAGTACCGCCACCAACGTGGTCCAGGTGGAGGACCACCTGCCCCCCATTGAAGGATGAGGACTTGTTAACTGAGTTGTCTGAGAAGGATTCCCTTCACTGTGATTCTGGTAGGTTACCTAAGAGTTATGTTATAATTCATTCCTGTGAAATAATCCCTAAATATCTGTTGTCTTTGCATATTTCGTCTTAAATGGTAACACATAAGCACGATGTCCTCCATCCTTTAAACAGCCTAACAGGTGCAGTAATCCTGCCGGTAGCAACCTCCTTTAAATATAATGCTTTGTTGGGGTGTTAACCTGGCTCATGCATACCGCTAATCAATTTTTTATTTTTTTTCACCATTAGTGCAAACAGCCCATTTTCATCGCTAATGGCTGGACGTGCATACAGGCCCAGAACATTACAAAATTCAAAAAGACGCCTCCCCAACAGACAACTTGCACACAAAAGACTATTATGTATTAGCTTCAAAATGTCCCCCATGACCTCATGATGACTGCAGCAAGGAGCTAAAATGTTTCAAGTTGGTAAATCAATCCTGCCTGATCATTTTCTACCAATGGTTGCTCACCTGAAGTTCATATATATGCCTAATTAGCACCATATATCTTACTTGGAACATAAACAGCTGCTCACAAATACGTTAGCAGACATTTCTACACATCCATTGGCTACACCACTTATCCTTAGGGTTACAATCTGGACGGGTCAGCCGTCAATCTTGTAGACAGAAAACCTTTCACACTTTCATTCCTACCTACAGGCAATCAGACTCATCAATTCACCTAACTGCAGAGTATTCTGTGAAAACCGACGCAGGCGCAGGGAGAGCATGCTATCTCCACACAGAAAGGTTTTACAACATAACTGTCTCTTTGAAGCAGAAGGACAACACACAAATAAATAAAATGAAAAATAATTCAAGTTCTTTTCATTCAAATTTTACCTAGCTTGGGTCAATGAACTGAAATTATTTCACAACGATTTTTCAAAATGTGAGTCTGACTGGTGCAGAGTAAACAACACCGTCTCTGCAAGAAAAACAAAGGCGCTGATCTTGCAAAACCTTCAATGCTTCTTTTGTTTGGGAATTCAAAATCCACCGGTGTGCAGGTTTGGTTAAATTAGACACTGAAAAGTAGTGCATGAGACAGCCAGCTTTTATGAATGATCAAGCAATGAAATCCTTACACTCAAGCATTATTGTGATCTAGAAGGTAATGTGTGAAATATATGAAATATGGTGTCTAAGACACACTTTTGATACCTTTTTTTGTGATTTAAAAAATAAGCTTTGTCTGAGTCATTGGTGCGATCAATATAGCACCAAATCACAACAAATATTATCTCAAGACGCTTTTACAAACATAGCAGGTCTAGACCGTGCTCCATGTTAAATTATTAACAAAGACCCAACATCAACACAAAGTAAGAAGAGGTATTTAGCTAGATAGAGCAGCAAGGACAAACTTCATTTTAACAGGCAGAAACCTTTAGCAGAACCAGACTCATATCCAGAATCCAGACCATGTTAGATGTCCATCTGTCTCGACTGAGTTGGAGTTGGGGGTGGCATACTTTAAAGTAAATACAGCTTGTGGAGTGTTGGTTTGAATGAAAAGACTCTAAAATGTAAGACAACAAGTAACCAGTGGAGGGGGAGGATGGTGCAACAAACACAGCTGCATAGAAACTGCACATTGCTGAATGTAAAGGAAGTATTCAAACAGGAACATTATTAGTAGTAGTAATAATAGTAGTAGTAGTAGTAGTAGTAGTAGTAGGAGGAGTAGAAGAAGACTTGCTGTTGTTGGTGGCACTGAAACCTAGACTCATGTTCAATATACAGCTAGGAGAGAAATTACAGTTTTTAAATCTCCAAAAAGGAACAATTGTTTGTGTTGATTTTAGCGCCCCCTTGTGGACAAAGTGGTATGTCTTTCACATTGCAGATATTTTTCTTGTATACGTGTTAGCAGTGTTTTTCATCAAAAAAATCTCATCCTGTTTTCTTTCAAACAAATGCTTCCCACTTTCAGACTCCGGCCAAGGAGAAAAGGCTCTTTTGAAAGCGAGCACTTGATCACTTGTTTTGACACTTCCCCCCCTGGAAATGGTTTCAAACATTAAAAAATGACTGTATTGAAATTATCTATAGTTAGGCTGATGATCTTGTTTGCTGTTATAAGTCATCAAGAGGCATACATTCTCATTTTAGCTTTTTTCATAACCAGATAAAAACTACTCACAGGAGCTTTAAAACGAAAGAAAAACATACTCATTCTGTTACTGCAGAAAATGTTTTGCTGTTTAAAAGGTTGACTTCAGACTGCACAAGCAATGTATCTTCTGTAGCCTGCACAATATTTGAAAGAGAAATCAATATGAAATACTTAACTGGTGAGGAGAATAAAAATATGATTTAAAAATCTAACCACTTAATACTGGTGCTAATCTTTGATTTCTTGCATGTTTGACACCACATGAGCAGTTTTATGAGTGGACCAGATATGAGAGGCATACTAAATCTCAGTGAGGCCAAAAAGTTGGGTTTTTTTCTCTCCTACGGGTTTCTCTTCCTGGCGAGGGTTGTTTCAGAACAACTGGCCCTTATCGGGCACTGAGCAGAGAGAGATACCTGTGACAGCCGACATGTTTGAGGCCCAAGTGCTTAATCTCTGGTCTCTGCCTCAGAGCAGCGAGGCACATCACTAAAGCACAAGGGGGAAGGACTGCATGCGTTTCAAATCAACCGACACGAGGAAAGGGAACGGGAGGAAACCACGTAACATGAGCACGAGAGCGGCGCTCTAATTGCGGCAAAGTCTACAACAAACAAACAAACATTGGTGAACTGTGATTGATGGCAACACAGTTAATAGGACTCCCAATCCAGCGGTGTGTGAGAGGGGGAGCGTGGCAGGGACCAGAGATCAATAGCAGCTCGGAAGCATGTTAGGGAATCATACAGAATCAGATTGATGACAGCTGGTGGTGATGAATTTGGCAATCTAATTTTATCACAAAGTAACTCAGTGATAGCGCTGCCACAAGACTGAACTCAATCCTTGTGGGCTAACAGTATCACAGCTGTTGAGAGTGAATTTTGTGCTTGCTGCAGGTGTAAGTAGGGCCGGCAGTGCGGTTTCATCTTTGATTTTCAATTCATGCACCGTTCCATCAAAGTGCGTTGAATTATTCATCCTTAGTGGCAATCTCACAAATATTTTAGGCCCAAAAACCTCTTTTACTGCACTGTCAGGCTTAGATATACATTTAGACCTGCTCCTCCAAATTGATATTGAAAGAGCCACACTGGTAGATAGTCTCATGCAGCCAAAAAATTCATAGCTGTTGACAATAAACCAGCTGCACACAGAGATCTGCCAGCTCTACCAGACACAACACAGACTGGGCACAGACGTTCATTATAAAAAAGTATAATTAATGTATGTGTGCATGTGTCTTTCTGTGGATTAGCATGTTTTTTTTCCCTGCACGGTACACACTGAATACATTCAGCTTGTGTGGGAGAAAGTTTCTTTCCAGCCAAGAAACTGTTAGTGCTGTGTGCCTTCTGTAAATACTGTTCACTGCTGCACTGCCTTGTATCTTTGCAAAAGATCATTTCATCCCTTGTTTTCATCTTCTGCTTAATGGCTGAAATATACTGCAGCTCTTTAAGAGGCAACGGCTTGTGAGAATGATCGAAAAACAAATCGGGCAAAAAAGGAATAAAAGCTTCAGTTCTGTGGTTAACAGTTTCTGCATTAGCATTTTATGTCGAAATCCATAAAAGAAAATTATGGATTATCACAGAGGTGTACACTAAAATGAAACACTGCGATGGCTCAATATTTCTTAATTGCTCGGTGCGCCAATTTCTCTTTCAGGAAGGACACAGCACAGCATCACCAACAGGCCTCAGGTTTGTCAGCTGAATGAGGCTTGTTGGGGGACGGATGAATCCCTCCCCTGTTCTGCTTTTCTGGGCCAAGTCTGCATGATGGAGCCCTGAGCCCTCGGTCTGTGCCAGGTGGCAGCTGGGAGAGAGAGTCCCCAGCCAGGCTTCAGCACCCCTCACCCTGGTTCCTCTGGCCACCACCATTGCCACTCGAGGCTCGACACCGACACCTCTGACCTGCAGTTTGTTCAGGCTCCCCCCTGCAGTCACCAGTTTTGTTGTAGCATCTGTGTTTTGGCCGCAATTTATCCTACCATCCTGTCATTTTTTAAAGGTGTTTCATCCAGTGAAGCCTCGTTTTTAAAAACCAAGCCAGTAAATATTTTGCAAAATCATAATCCTGCAAAAATTTACTGAGATGATCACATTATATCTAAAGGCGGTGTTGCAACGCAGCAGAGCATCCATCTTCCAGCCTATTCACCTAAATTAAATTCTGCCGTGTCTGGTACAGACACTATCAGGATATATTCTCTGCCTGCACAAAGTGATGAATCAAATCTTTAAGTATTAATCAGCAATATGCTTGTTGTTGGGGCTGGGCCATATAGGCTCAGTGCACACAAGCTCATACATTAACCAGGGGATCTCTATCTTGCCAGTTTAATATTTGGAGGTGTGCGTGCCAAGAAATATAACAGCTTCTTCCAACAACAATGAGCTAACTATTCCTGCAGGATGAATTGCTCCCACCAAAGATTGCTACCTCACAGATAAGGAGAGCTGTTTTAAATGAACACTCTGTTTTATTGTATTACCTTGGACAGCTCATAACACTAATACAATGTTTTCTGTGCCATTTCGTCTGTCTGGACTCTTTAATAAAGTGCAGCAAGAGACAAAAAAAAACTGTACTGGAAAGATTTAGGTCAGCCAATTACATGCCAAGCAGTCAGCTCATCAATCAAAGCAGCTCTGTCCTTTCTTTTTGCAAGGATAGACAACAGACTCAAGTGATAAAAAGACAAGCCAGTTAAGTGCAAGTCTAACTGTAAAGTAGGAAGTTAATGCTCCAGCTCTTTTCTATATATATTTGAACACCTCTGCACCACCTATTCCCATGGCAACACAACCTCTGCAGGAAAAGTCCCTGCTTCCTCAGTATTTAGGTGAACCTTTGAGGCGTACCGCAGTGCATGTTAGCTTTTTTGTTCAAAAGCTTAAAAATTGGAGTTTAGGCTACAGTCGCACTTCCTCTCAGCCGGTCTAGACAGAACTAAAGAAGTGTGAGAGCAACAGTACGGTCTTCTTGGATACACTGCTGCTGTACTGAACGGCGGCACATGCTGAGTGCACAGCGTTATGCAGGGGGGCATCTCCTCAGGGTGCTGCCTCCAATCCAGACGGCGGTTCACCCTTTAAACTGACAGACAGAATTTTTATCCCAGACTGAGACACATTCCCCCCCTTCGAGGCATTTCCAAAAGGATGTGTGATCAACTCGGGGCTTCAGTTTTTCTCTCTCTGTTTTCCTTTACTCTGACCTTAAATATTCCGGCAGTCTGAGCTGTACCGAGGAACATACATGAATGTGTGGCATTGTTCCATATGTAGAAACGGTGTTTCATCGGACAGCGTTGCTCATAAGTTTTGCCTTGCACAAGGCAGATTTAATCAGCCTTACATTTAGAGCTGGGCGATATTGAAAAAGATGTTATCACAATCAATTTTTTCAAATCAGTTCATATTGATAATTATTAGGATAAATATGAAATCATTTAAATTTAAAGGCAGATTTTTGGACTGAGTGAAAGTTGATGACAGTTTGTTAGCTTGTATCTGGAATTTGTTCTCTGATAAGCTTCCTGAATTCCTCATTTTAGACAGTTCCTTGGGAAGCAGGTCTTCTGTGTAAGATGAGACTGAAGTTTTAGTTTATAGATTCTTATTTTTCTCAGCTTGAGACAATTAATTAATGTCTACAGGTTACGGGTGGAGTTTTAGAGTTTCCCACAGTGCAGTGAATGCATCATAGTTACTCATTGTTCAGTTGCGCTACGGTCGCTGTGGACATTGAACTTGTTCGCAGAGCAGAAGTTGTTTCCGTGCTCTTCTTTTACCCACATCCTGATAGTATATTCAATGAGCCTTTAAAGGCTGATTTATACTTCTGGGTCTCCCCTACGCAGCAGGGCCTGACGCAGACATGAGCCCCACATACTTGTGCGTCGGTGTGTCTGTGTCACGCAACAATTCTCCGCTGAAACGCCTGAGGGCAGTGCGGTCTCTCTGATAGCCGGCCGCCTGCTTCCGGTCTCGCTACGATCTCTGTTTACTTTTCCACAGAGATTCAGAGCGTGTTATGTTAATCTACAGCTGATGCATGTTGCTGTTTATCATACAGACATGATTACATGAAGAATAGAGAGGAGGGGATGAAATACACGGCCGATGTGCGACCGATGTCCGGGATCCCGGAAGTGCTGTAAATGCGGGAAAGACAAAGCCGCCGAGCGGACCAATCACAGAGCTTGCGGTCTGCGTCGGCTCTACAGGGAGTTACATTTTGGAGGAGGTGCACGTCAGCTATGTGCGTAGGCCTCGGCATAGGTACGGGAGCTACGCAGACCCCGGCGTAGGCTACGCCGTTAATTCAACGCAGAAGTATAAATCAGCCTTAAGACTGCCTATCTCTGACCCTGCAACATGATTGGCTGTTCAATGCTTTCCTCTTCTTCTTTTTAATGTTGGTTAGCAATTAGGTTACAGGTTTAAATGTATCGAATTTGTATCAAACATTTGTTATATTTATATACACCTCACCCTTCAGTGAGGAGAGGTTTATCTCATAACTGCTCTTATGAGCTTAATTTTTATTAGCATATTTGGCTGTAAAACAGTTGGGCTTTCCTCCATTAATATTTTATCTACTTTTCTTTTTTCAAGCAAGCAGCAGTTTCCACACACACCAGAGCCCAAACAGTGTACGCCTGAGTCTAACTTTTGAAGGATTGGGTTTCTCTGAAGAAAGACTTGTTGATTTATTATTTATATTTAAATTACGTAACATTTCATACAAAAAAATAATGAAACCCCCTGCCTCTCAGATAATTAAGTCTGCACAGATCATCAACACAATTAGATCATGTGGTTCAAAAATGTGGCTGCTCCAACCACTGGTAATCAATGCTGCAAGTCAATTTACAGCCAATGGCTTTCACAACCTGAGCCAATCCATTACTGATTCAATTGTAACAAATTAAGACTGCAAGAGGTGATATCAAAGGTGACACTCTCAAAATCCAATGGTTTATTCAATAACTTTGTAGAACAGAAGTCTCGTCCCACCGTCTCACTCAACACTTTAATGAGAAGTGTGGTTGTCTGCTTCACTGCTGCCTCCTGTAGCTGGAGGCTCTACTTCACCTCTGCCCTGAGAGAGATGTAAGAGCTCAATGACAGCCACACTTAGCTGACATCATGGGATAGATGTGTCAGCTGTTTTAATGTCTTTTCACAGCTCATAAAAGACTGAATGCAATCCTGCAGAAATGCTGTGTAAGCACTCCTCTAAAGGCAGACCCCTCGGAAAACCTGTAATAACTGGCATGATGTTTGGGGAAAAGAAAACACTGAGGTTTGCTCCAAGTGCTTAATCTTCTCATGTACAAACTGAGGCTGACCTTCTCAACATGCTACAAGCTGACAGGCAGGTCTGACGAATCGTCTGGTTTTCAAGCCAAGACAAACCAGGGAGGCACTCGTCAATAAAAAGCACCTGAAGTAGAGAACATGGGACGTGAATGAGTTCCAATAATAACACCAGCCTGCGCCCAGTGCACTCCTTTTTTCCTACACTGACTTCTTCCTGCACCCAGAAAAACTCTGTGCAGACTCATGCATCACCTCCTGTTCAGACCACCCTCTTCTTCAAACCAAGCCCGGCCTTCGCGGTATTTACTCTTTCCAAACCAGCTCTAACTGGAACCTGCATGTGGTTTCTCCAATCACTGGGTGAGAACAGCGTAGCCGGGTGAATGTGGGCCTCCTTCCGTCTTGAGAATCACCTATTGCTGAGGTGGACACTTTTGCTGCCGTGTCCGAACAGGATGTTGAGGGAAAATCAAGCTACAAAGGAGGCCTCACAGCTGGAGGGCTCACTCCAGGGTTTAATGCCCTCACAGAAAAAGACTTAAAGCAGCTATGAAAACAGAACTCAATCCAACCGTGGTAGGTCAACTGTTCCAATCCAGCAGTTCTCTTTTGAAAATGACAATCTGATCTCCTTCTGACACCAACTGAACGTCTCAGAAAGGCTTCAGGAACACGAGGACAGTAAGACGTTTTGTATTAATACTGCTAAAGGCAAGTGATTTACATTATCTGCATTGGGCTGCAATTTATCACGTCAGACTGCAATCTAGTGACCAATGGTGACATTAAGTAGAGTGAACATTTATTCAACTCAGCAGCACTAAGGCAGCAGAGTTACAGATAGTCATTTAGCAGACGTCAGAGATTATTAATGCCTGTGTCCCTGAATGTAGCTTAGTGCCTCACTCTGTAACTCCAACAGTCTGCCTTTGATTATATTTGCATTGTGGCTCAAAGGAAGCGGGACATGTTTCAGTCCGCACATTTATGATTGAATATCTGTTACTGTCATGATCCATTTGAGAAAAACATTGAAAATAAAAACATTAACGTATGTTTAGTGCCCAAGGAGTTCATCATTTCTTTCTGTTGCATCATTATTTTAGAAGATGTAGAATTTGCATTCAAATTGTGTAAGACATTTACCTGTAACACATTTACAAAGCTACAAGAAACCATTAGTTATATTATTTGATGCATGCTTTTTATATATTTCAAAAACATCTTCATTTATCCAAGTAATTTGAAGAAAAAAAAACACTTGACCCACCAGAAGAAAGAAAATAAATCCTGCAGCCTAGAGTTCATTATCTCCTCTCCAAGGCTTTTTTTGTCAGCAACTATCTCACAATATAAAAGGTACTTCAGATATGTAGTGTTGGATTTCTATAAAGCTAGAGGACCTTCAAGAGACAGATTTTGAAAAAAGTTTGGACAAAATTGAAGCAGCATGGACTAAAATATCCTGACCTTTATTCCCTATTATGAGTCAAGTTTCACAACACAATGGATCCCACCAGTGCAACATGAGGTTAGCACTGACAAACCTGAGCAGGGATCAACCTGATGACACAGAGGTATTTTAACGACAATAAACAAGCAGTTAGCAGACACAGCTATAAGTGTGTTTAAAGGTCTATTCATTAATTTGATCAAATATGGGGTTGAATGGTCCCCAGTAGCTCAGAATAACAGTATGCTGATAAAGCGGTAACCTCCGGACTTAAAGTATGAAGCCCATGCAGAAGTACTAAAAAACTACAGTTCATCAAACACCAGAAACCACGTACACATCCATTCAAATAAGACGATCTTTGCAGCAATAATAAACACGTTTACAGCCGTTTACAGAGTAGCTCATTTCTCTTAATGTATATTCTTAACTATGAACAGAAAATAGGTTCCTCTTTTTTGATCCAAACATATGTAGTTTCACTGAAATCGTTCTGTTAGACATCGACAGTACTGCTTCTTGATCACATTCAGTTTTTTTCATGCAACACCAAATTTGGAGTGAGTATCCAGAACAGGTGGTGACTCTTATTGAATCAGGACAGAAGCCAATTCTACAGGGTTTTAAATTAAGAGGACATGTAGGCTCCTTCATTATACTAATCTCTACCGGTCAACATTCTACTTATAGACACTGAATGACTTCTCCATCTAGTTTTTCTCCAGGCTTTACACACACTGAGAAAGGGAGGATCTCACATGCACGTCTATGATATGATCTTACTATCTCACTTAATTAGCTCCTAAATGCAGCCTTCCCTGCATTAGTGCACGGACCTATCTGCGTCTACTTCTATACCATCATCTCTTAAATGGGGTATACATTTCAGACAACCTTGAGCTGTTTGTACTGGACGATGCTTATCTGGTGCCGGGGTCACTGACAAAGATCAAGGGTATTTTGATTTTAAAATACAGAAAATGATAATACACAGGCGGCACTGTGGTGTGTCTAAACTTCTCAAGCCTGTGGTTTTGACAGATCAGCAGTGTGCTGCCAGGCCAGCACGGACAGGTCAGCCTGCTCAATGTTAGATGGACACGAATGATAAGGAGAGAAACACACAGGAGGCTCTTCTGAGAGATAATGACATTCTATGAATAAGCTCTGGAAACGCTTCAGATTCATGCAGAGAAAACTGAGGGTTTATAACTTGCGTTCAACGTAACAACACTGCTACCACAAAGCAAATTAGTTTCAGACTAATTATCCTAACAACTGGCTTTGGTGTGGGAAGGTTTAAGAAACATTATCACTGCAGTCTATTTAGACACGAGAGCTTTCATGTAATCATAGTGCAAGTGCAGAGCAGCAGCACGTCGCCTTACAGACAAATACAAAGGTCCAGACTATACATTTTGATCTATGTGTGTCTGTGTCTGTGTGTCTGTGTGTGTGTGTGTGTGTGTGTGTCAAAGAAGCTGTAACAAAAAAAATCTACACAGCATAAATCAATGCAGAAGTGAAAGGTGTGTGTGCAGGAATCGACTTAGAACAGCAGAATTGAGTTTGTTCGACTTTAAACGGAGATAAAGTCAATTAAAATAGCGTTACACCAACTCAGATGAGACAGTCCGATAGCACAAAATTCGTCACTTTGATTCAAGCTGCACTTGTACATCCTAGCTGCAACGCCACAAACAGCAATCACCTTAAAATTTCAGGGGCATCCTCAAGGATTTCAAGAGACAAGTTTATCTTTTCATTTCATGCACACAGCAAGCTGAACAGTGCTTTTCTTGACAACTGTGATTGCTTGAGCAGACTCTAAGTCCCTGCTTTTCATGCTGTGTTGGAGGTGACATTTGAGGCATTCTCACAACAAGCAAATACAGTTTGACACTCATTACTATACTGGGGACCAGGAGTGAGGGGACGGGAACCTCTAGGCCAGGACCAACAGCATTTCTTGAACTTTTTCTTTGGAAAAAAAAAACGTATTTCACTGCAATCATTTTGCGCAGGGACACAATATCAGCCTTCTTGTATTCAAATTGTAACCTTGAAAATGTATAAGGATAAACTATAGTTGAAGTATATGCTAAAGGTTCACTTTATAAGCAACATTTCCAATGAAATCAGAAGCGTATTGGTTTTTCCTCAATTGACCATCAGCTATTAGACTTTCTTTCAATTACTTGCCTTCAATGAATCTGTTTGTATTGGCAATATTGGCATATCTACACTCTGCTCAGGAATTTAAAAATAACTAACAGGCAAATTGAGATAGTTGGTTTCACCCTGAGTTAAGACATCTTCCCAAAGGACCTTATTGGGAGACTGTTGGTTTTGAAATTTCTCAGCTTTTCTTCTGCTGTTTTATTTGACACCATGAAATCAATTCCAGACGTGCAACAGTCAATAAATGCTGCTCAAAATTGAGTTCCTCAGCATTACTGTACAGCACAATGATGTTACTGTAGAGTTAACCGCGCACAACTAGTCTCATCAATTGGGTCTCCATCTGCTCTTGTGATGATCCTCTGTCAGAGAATAACCCACAGGCTACAGCCCGGGGAGACAAAATACACTTTGGCACAGGGATATTTTCACCTGCTGCACTGTAGGATAGCGCTGCTATACGCGCCTGCAGTCACACACTCTTCAACCTGCTCCTGCTCTCAACAGCCTCAAGAATGTTCCTGAAAATGCACAATGGCAAAAGCTGTGCTAAATGTGCAGGGGCAAGTTCATTGTGTCGTTAATAGTGTTTTAACAGCTGTGATGCATAAAGCCTGTAATACAACATCCTGAATGGTAACAGAAAAGATGCAGACTTGCTTTGTGGCATCCCGCACTGAACAAAAAGAATGACGAGCATTTTTAGGTGATCAACTCTTCATCAGTCATGATTTGTGCCATTTAGGTGGAACAAAAATGGTAATATAGCAACATTTGGCGACTGTGACAGCACCAGACTGCACTACACGGCCCACGGTGCCAAGTTTGATCTCACTGCATCCCCGACGGCCCGGTTCTTTCTTACCTTTCTCCTCGTCCGACACTGTGGAGGGCTCGGCGCACGGAAATAATCCCGAGAAAAGGGCTAGAAAGGCGAGTAGAAAAAACTCGGACATGATTTCGGAGAGCGGGCTACAAAGAGCCACAGTGCTTCTCCTGGTCCTGGTCGTGGTCCTGGTCCTGGTCCGGGTCCACTCTCCCCCTCCACCACCACCCGTTTGACGAGCGCCGTTATTCGGTGATGTCCAGCGGAACCAGTGCGCAGAACAGTGCAGCGCTCCCCCCGCTCCGCGACACATGCACACCGCCGCTCTACACGAAGAGCAGACGCATCATAGACGGCAGGAGAGATGAGAGCCGAGGCAGAGGGATGGAGGGAAGGCGGGGTGGGAGTGTGCGAGGATAAAGAATGAGTACGTTTCCTGTCTTTTCTCAATGATTTAATGCCGTCAAGGTGGCGCAGCTCGCCTCAAATTAATCACACGGGTTAGCAGGATAGTCAGAGGAGAGGATGTCAGCCTGAGGTCTGGGGGTGTTTGGAGGGGGGTCCTCTGGAAGGAAGAAAAAGTCAAAGAATGGATAATGAGTTATCTTTGCTCCTACAATAGTCTCCAACCTGAGAAGTTCAGTATTAAAGCTCCAATACAGAACTAGCTTCTTACTCTGAAATCTATAAGAAAAAAAGCAAAAGATGATGTTGTAATGAAAATTAACTGTGGGTCATTATTTAAAGCAGTGCCTGTTTTGCATGATCCAAACAGCAGGATATTCCTACATTCTACACAGATCCTTAATCTTATCTGATCCAGTTTGCTTCTATTGTTTTTTTTTGTTGTATCTCAAAAGTGCTTTGGTTGAAAGAACCTGCAGTTCATAGGGGAGCTAAATGGTCTCTAAGTCCCTTTATGTTGCTGTAAAACTCAGTAACAGAGGTGACTGTAGGAAATCAAGTGAAGCCAACACCTTCTAAAGTATAATTGGTGTGCTGCTGCGCCGAATGTCATTGGCTCATGACGCTGCTTCTGTAAATGTGATTATTTTTGACAAAATAATTGGGAATGATTAACTTGAAAGCACTGATCTTAAAGATGGTAATGAAACCCCATCATGTGGTCAGACATTGTAGCCTGCTTCATTCATTCTCAAAATCTCTTCCTGTTCTCATTTTGGAATTACTGCAATTTACTCAGTGTTTAATATCCTACATGCTGTATGCATTAGGAGTGTATTCTGATATTGAAGTAATTGCATACAAGTACAGCCTTGGCTACACGTGTGAATTGTTTCTTTGCTCTCAGCAGACTCATGCAGCTACAGGAGAACTGCAGATGCAAGGAGGAAAAGTTGACCCGCACCAACCCCAGCTGAAAGAGGCTTGTGATGTCTCGATACATCCGCAAACTCTAAAATTATCCCACAGTTAAATTAAGAGTCTCTGACAGCCCAAAATATTAGATAATCGAATATTTAAAAAGGTCAAATTTACTTTGAGGTTATTGGATTGGATGTTGTTTCTGTGAGACTCAGACTTGATGCAAAGGTTAGTAAGCGCTTTGACATCACGACTCGCAACTCCTGTTTCTGTTTACGCATGCTGGTTGTTATATTTCAGACTGAGCCTGAAGTAGCATTATTAAAAGAGTGTTCTTGGATGCTAGGATAGGATGTTTGCAATTATGACATGTAATTTGTTGGCGTATCATAAAGCAGCCTTAGAAAGAACGTATTGCAGGAAAAGCCCATTTAGCGCTATTTCAATGCATACAACTCGATATGTGCTTTTCTAGCTTGACCTCATTTCTTAAAAAGGTTCATTGTATAAGAGCCAACAATAGTCATGTGCTCTGCTATGCTTTATTTAACCTGCATTCAAATTTGTCTCCATCAACCCAAGAGAGTAATTCCTTACAGGTCTCAGCGTTACCTACATTACACATTCAAGTGTCTTTCAAATTTCACGGCCTTGAAAGCAGCATCACAATCTATTTCTCGCTCAGTTCCTACGTAATGTGATATTATCATCATTCCTTTAGCGAATATACAACTGTCAGTGTCAGTGTGCTGGTAAAGTTGCCAGCATTAGAGGCAGCAGCAGCAGAACTTTTCTGTTTGGTCTTGTTCTGTTCAATATGGATGCTACATCTCAGACTGTGAGTGTGGGGGGAACTTCAGAGGAGGAGTGTGCCAAAGCATTTCACAGAAGTGTTGGGACAAAAAAAAAGTGAGAGCTTTGAATGAAGATAGGAAAAGTAAACATCAAATAATTGGATGCAGTCTTACACTGCAGGTAGATACAATGCATTTCAACCCTCATTCATGACCTCAGAAAGCAGGTGTCCTTAGGGTCTTGGTCCTATCACAGCATCTTTATCCTTAGATGGAATTCACTCAGAGAGGAGCTCTCCAACAGCCAGGCCTTGAACTGAGATTGTTTCGTCAATTGCTGTTTCCAATGTCAAAAATAATACTCAGGATGAAGAAGAAAAGTTGGAAAACATTTTTTACTGTAGCAATATCCTTGCCTGTGATACCTAAACAAATCTTATCTGATCGGCCTCAGAGCAGCTTCCACATTTTCACTAAGATGTACCACACCATCAACAGGATGCAATTTAACAATAATGTATGATTAGCTGGTAGTTATGGGAAATAGAATCTTGACACGGTGCAGGAACCGGACATGAAGCGAAGGGGTCCTGAATCATACACTATCCTGCTTATTACCCGGCTACTAACTTAAAATACAAACACATTGGCAAAAATGATTGATTGATTATTTTATTGATCCATAATCATTTATGTATACGCAAAGTGAATCCACGGCAGTTAGCGATCCATGGCGATGGATTCTTATTTGCTTGTTGCGGTTGATTTAATCCTCCTATTATCCTTGGGGTCAATTGGACCTCATTCAATGTTTAACTTCTCTAAATTAATGACCAACATCATTTTTTTGGCTTCATATTTCATGACTTTTCCTAATTTTATTGGGACAACTCGGAAAATTTTAAATGTTGATATGTTCCAATTTCCTGTAAAAAAAAATTAAGCATCGTGGTTCCTTGGAGTCAGTTTGACCCCAGGCTGTTTTAGCTGTATATAACATAAGAAATATCAACATTTTACACACATTTGTTTTGGTTATTTTGAATGATATTGAGGTCACTATAACCAAGGACACTTCCACATGTGACTGCAGGAGCTGGGATCAAACCACCAACCTTTAGATTGAGATATAATATTTCCAGCCACCATGTCTCTGAAGACATTCAGTGATGAGTCCTGTGTCATGCGTTTTGGTAACATAGAAACAAGGCAGGGCCGACGGGAGCATGACAAACTCACAGCAGTTTGATGTTCTGTTTTACAAATAAAGTCCCTCTAAATGTTTTAAATTGTGTTTATGCTTGAAATATATGTACTGGAAAAAATTTTAGTGGATTGATTTGACATGATGTGTGATCAATTTGTCTCTGACGTTGCTCATATGACTGAAAGTTAATAACTGTTGTCATGCAGAATCAAGCACCATACACAGCCGGTAGATCAGTCAGAGAGCCGGGTAATAAATCTAGTTAACTGGAACCATAATTCTGAATTGACCTTGAACTTCTTGCTGTTGTTGGTTTGGGGAAGCTTATTAGGGGATCCGCCGCAGCTCCTGGGTACGATGAACCCCTCTTTCAGGGTTGTACGAGTGGGAGGAAAGAAAGACATGGAAAGAAAAGGAGTGGGAGGTAAGGGTGCAGGATGTGAGAACAAAAGGGGAGGAGGGAGAAAGGTTTGAAGTTCTGACAGTGCAGGTTGAGATGTGGTCCTGCTACTGAAACTTTACTGTACGGCATCACTTGATGTGCCAATTGCTTTAAAAGACATTTAAAAAATTGACAAAAAATTAGAAATATCAAATGTACAGTTTGTGTTTGCGGTGTATTGTTCCTTGCAATGCTGCTTTCAGAAAATGTAATACATGATTGATTCTTGTCTTCTTTTGGATACCATCCCACCTGTAATGTCTGTTAGATGGTGGGGTTTTCAACATCACTATATACACCAGGGATAAGTTATAGCAAAGAATGTAAGAGAAATCTTTTTGCTCTCTTCTGGACTGGTCGAGTATCTCAAGAGTGAAAGGTAAGTGAAGGGCAGTTTGAAGCCAGATGAAGACTGCCCACACACAGCTGCGGACTGCCTACGGCCGGGCTACAGGATTCTACCACACTGCTAAAATCCCTCAACAAGCACCCTGTGAACCCTCAGAACGGATTGTTATCTTCATTATTTTACTACATGTTGTGTAGCCCTCCGAGCAATGACAAGAGACTGAGTAAAAGTTCCAATGCTAATAGATGAGGACAGATGCTAATGAAGTCACTAAGCACAGTCTCTGTTAATAACTATCTCTTGACCTGCCATGGCATTGAGAAGCAGAGCTACATATTGTGAAATTGAAAAAATCCTCTGCTCACACATACTTTTAAACGTTTCTACTTAGTGATTATGGTCGTGCAAAAAAAAAAAAGGGTGAAAAAAAATAAAATTTCCACTGATGAAGCAAGCTGTTAGTGAATAGAAGCAGCCATGTCCTGTCACAACGCATAAATCAATTAAGCGAAACATAGTTTAAGGTGACAAAGAGATGTATCTAAGATGAGTTGGGAACATGCCTAACCTTCATGCGGAACGATCTGTCATGTTTTATTATTGAGTTGTCACAGTGAACGAGGAAGTCCAAGTCTTCAAGGACATTTCAGGCTAAGTCTGCTATTGCTTGCTGCCAGGATGGCAATGTTTTCTGCTTCTGAAAAAAAGGAAACAAATGAATAATTTCATGAAGCTTTCATTTTTTCCCCCTTGATTGCTGAGCGCGGGTTGTTTTTTTCCCATGACAAGCACAGTGGCTACATTCTGATTGAGCCGTTTCAACATTTTTTTGACCATTATAAAGTGTCCTACTTGTGTTCTGAATGATCCAAATGTACCAACATTCGAGTGGTGCAAGCTGCAAATGTGGCATACTTATCTGCCTCCGCTTTTCACCTTTGTCCTTAATTAGCCAGAGCCATCCCCCTCTGCACGTTCACATAAGTTACATTTAATACCCTTTGGGAAAATTTAAATGTTGTCATGCACAAAGTAGGTGTGCACCTGTCAATGGGAGTAATGACCACTGTGGTCCAGGCCTGGCTTTAGTGCATATGTGTCAGAGGGAATCAAGTGCTAGTGGCAGCTGTGCTTTTGAATGGCATAGTCGAGGGCAGCCTAATAGCCACTCGTGCCTTGTGTGTCACTCATAGCAGCACAGGTCTTGACATACAGGACTGAATAGGGGCCTGTCTGCTGTCAGGAGTATACACCAACATGCTGTTACAGAGTCTAACAGCGAGCACCCCATGCAACCTCAGGGTTGTACATCTGTTTGAGGTGATGTTCAGAGGATAGTCTTCTAGCACTGTAACAGTGCAGCTCCTCTCACAGAGTGACATGAGTGACGGCACTGGTGCTAACCATGCCAGCTCTTGCACTACATTGGGCAGCACTTAGCTACTATGCTCAGGGTGCTGATGCACTCCTCCAAAATTAGAAGAAGCCATTGACCCTGCTTGACCCTGTCATAATAGCCGGCTCATTATCAGGCTAATAACTTAGACACTGTGGGGTTTTTTTTGGCCTCGGCTTATAGCCTCAGCAGTCTCCCCAGCTGGGTTACCACAAGATTCCCCCCAAGAAGTCGAAAGCAATTTCACAAAACGAGGATTGAGCAAAAAACAGTCGATAGATCTGGTCTGACGTCCGAGTTGTTTCTTTTGACAGTTATTAGACAGAAAAGCATGGAGGGAACAGAGTCGAGGTTGGTTCTGTCCTGCTGCGGAGGCCGAGCGCTGCTCTGCCAGGGCCATAAAGTGATGAGGATCCATGGGTGTTCCCCAGGGCCTCAGTGCCTGTTAATCAAGCAGTGGGATGACAGGCTATTTGCTGCATGAATCACTGCACTCTCATCATGCTGAAAATGACTTGTACTTTCTGAAAAGGGGAATGTAAACTGCACCTTTGCTACATTCTGCCGGGGTAATGCAAGGGTAGAGCTGTTTTGTGTGTGTGTGTGTGTGTTTCAGGACAAAATACAACCATCAAAGTGATTTAAGAGCCTTCACTCACATCAGTCAACCATAGCCAAAACAATGGGCTGCTTTTCTGTTCCGGGCACCAAATATGGATGTTTTCTCAGCTATATATGACACAGAGGACATCAACTGCATGTGTAGATATAAAACAAAACATGCTATTGTATAAATCTTGATTGTTACTCAATGCATTGTCATGCACATCTCAGAGGGGATGAACATCATACATTTAATTCCCACAAATACACAGTAGCTGTGATGCCATTTCCTCTGTTTGCACTAAGCAGTTTAAGGAGCAATTTCAACAAAGCAATTGCAAGTTAATTGCCTTTGTGTGAGATCTGAAAAAAAAAAAAAAAAAAAAACCTTTCACAATCTGTATTTATTCATGAGTGAAGGAGAAACCCTGGTCCTGCACGTGGTGGGAGAACAGCATGGAACAAGACTATTGTAAAATGCTTTCCATTAAGTTTAGATTTATTTTTCGAAATTTTACCAACACACTATCAACCTCAAGGGAAAACAAACAAGCAGACACTTTTCTCACACACATTCAAAGACACTCTTCTGTTGCAGGCGATGCACTGACTTACTACTGCCATCTAGGGATACATAAGATTTGTGGTTAAGTGCTGCTATATGTGTATATCACAATCACATCTGGGGTGAAGCACATACCCTATATGACAGTGTTACTGTTAAATAACAACCCAGAAAGGGAAAGTAAAAAGCACATTCACTGAGTTCAAAATAAATCCTTCCCCATGGAAACAAAGTCAGTCTTCTCTACTTTGCAAGGGGAAGGAAAAAGAAATCTAAAATGCTGTCTGCTCATATGTGTGTAACAGTTAAAGCCTTTCCACTTTGCAATATTTTGTGCAGGATCCTGGTGGACTGCAGGGTTGGAGGAGTCACAACGCAGACAGAGCAGCTCGCCATCGCTCTCGTCTCACAGCTGGAACTCACTCCTACTGAATAATGAACTCAATCTCAGCTCTGCCTCATGGGGGGACCTTGGAGCCTCCCTCAGCTTAGTGCGGGGCTTTGTTGTCCATAAGCGCGTGCTCGCACATGTCGGCACGCATGCACACACTCCTTCTCGCTGTCACTCTTTTCCCTGCCACAAGTAGCTGTGTGAGAAATGCCCCACTGATTGGCAGAAGGGGAAGGAAAGAAAAAAACTGAGAGAGGAGAAGAGCCGGGAGACATCGAAGGAATCGTGATGGTTTTAACGTGGAGGAGGGAGATATGGAGGCAGCAGGGGAGACACAGGGAGATTGGAGAGTGTATGTGTTTGTGAGCTTGAGAGGTTCAACAGCAGTTTCTCAGCAAGTTTGCACCTTTTTTGGAGTCCAGTGAAAGTGTCGAGGAAGGAGGAGAAGCATCGGAAAAGACAGGCCGGTTGTTGATTGGTGGTCAGCTCTTCAGGGATGAGATGAAAGAGACAGCCGCTGGATACCAAGCTAATGAATGGCCACACTCCCCATCCCTGATGGAGATTTAAGAGGTGTGGGTAGGTAGAGCTGAAGGGGGTTAGCAGCAGTGGCGCGTCAGCTGACCTTTCAGAAGGCACCTTCACCTCAGCAGCCTCCACGTGGAGCCCATTAACCGTCGAAAAATGCCAGCTTTCCATTAGATCCAGCATAATTAACTGAGACACTAATGAAATTTATGGGCTGCTGTGTGTAGAATCTCTAAAACAGCAACGAGAACATAAAAAAGCACAATGCCAGAGAGTGAATCTGCTTGCAGAGTGTGAATATAGGCTGTCTGTTTTTGCGGCTTTGATAGTCCGGTTTAGTGTCTTGTTCCATTTCTTTATTCTATTTTTTTTTTCTAGTGGGCAGCCAGCCTGTGTCTCTAACTCTTCGTGACAGATCCACTTCATGGTGCTTCTTTTCACAAGCTGTGGCATCAGGCCAACACACGCGCTGTACCACACAGATATACTCACACACACACACACACACACACACAACTCCCAAGCAACATCTAAATAGGTAATTATCTGACTTGTAAGAGTGGGGAGGTGGCAGCCAGTATCGTCCACGTGATCAGCCTAAAACTAAAGCCTCTACTCAGCAAAGGAATATTAATTGCCTTTTCCAAGTCGACAGGCGGTTAAGGGGAAGAGGGAGAGAGTTGCCTATCAACAAGCCGCGGCTACCAACTTCCCAGCAAGGTTACTGAATGGAGGCATTGTTGTCGTCTCCTTGTTAGCGGGAAACAGCATGCCAATAATGTTGCAGGTTATGTCTGCTTCAACATTGGATTTGTGTCCGTCCTACCTGTAAAGACTGTGTGTTTGTTCTGCTCTGAAAGGGAGAGAGAAAGAGAGCCAGGAAAGAAAGAGAGCGAAAGAACAGCAGGGGAGGAAGAGAGGAGAGGAAATAATCCATTATACTGCAGGTTTTTGTGTGAAGGGTCAGAAATTGCTTGCTCTGATCAGTGGGAGAAATCAAATACAACAGTGATCTGGAAATTTTCTCCCACAGAGCTCCCAGGTACTGACATCAAAACAGCCTCGCAATGTAGAATATTAGCAATGTGCAGCAGGAGCAGATTTGGACTCTTTTTTTCCTCTCTTTGCCTAGGCTCATTTATATGCACCGTGCTTCTGCACTGATAATTGCCTGCTGAGCTCCAGATCAATTCTGTAATTTTCTATCAAAACTAGATGATGTCATGAGTTAGCAGCCTTATCAGACTTAAGTGGACCAAAAACAGAAAAGCCTCAATAGACGGAGAATGATGGGAGGTAAAATCAGAGAAAAAACAATGAGTATAAGGGCAGATTCAATCTTTTTTAATATATATCCCCATGTTGCAGGTTTAATTGTGATACAAAAATACATAATAGTGGCTTCAGCTAGGGTTGGGCAATAATTCCATAAAGATAATTATCATGATATAATTTTTCTCAATATGAGTGTTACAAATGTTAAATATATTGAAACCTGTGATTACACCCCCCAACCACTAGAAAGGGAGGGGGCGCTAAATGTGCCTTAGTTAGAAGACGGCATTGAACAGCCAAACATGTTGCAGGGTCAGAGGTAGGCGGTCTTAAAGGCTCATTAAAGGTGACATATCATGCAAAATGGACTTTTTAATGATTCTCTACCTGAAATATGTTTCCCTGGCATGTCTACAAACCCCCCGAGAATGAAAAAAATCCATTCTGCCCCTGTTTTGATTTCTACACCTTTCTGTAAATGTGTGTGAAACGAGCCGTTTCAGACTTCCATGTTTTTGTTACGTCACAACAATATCCGGTCTGTCACGGAGTCAGAGCTCGGAGCTTGTTCAGCCCATAGACTGTATAAAATAATACTGAATCCCCCCTCCGTTTTTCATTACCTGCACAAATGTGTGCTAACAAGGAGCTTAGGAGGGAGGCATGCTAGTTGTAGGCTGTCTTAATAAACACAAAGGTCTGTTTTACTCCCCACGTCTGCAGATTTGAAGATCTAGTGGATGATTTTTATTTGTCATGGATAAGTGCTAGCGCTAATTAGCATAGCCACATAGCTACATGTTCGTAGCTGTAGCTGTAGCTGTGTACCAAGACACACGTCGACATACTGACAAATAAAACAACAAGAAACACAGAATCTGTGACCAATCCTTCAGAAAGGTCCTGCTGCCTTTCTGGTAGAGGTCGGTTTTACTCCCCAGGCCTGCAGATTTGAAGATCTAGTGGATGATTTTTATTTATCATGGATAAGTGCTAGCGCTAGTTAGCATAGCCACATAGCTACATGTTCGTAGCTGTGTACCAAGATACACGTCGACATACTTATAAATAAAACAACAAGAAACACTAAATCTATGACCAATCCTTCAGAAAGGTCCTGCTACAGGCGCCTCTCCGTCAGGATCAGATTCTGGATCAGATTCAGAGGGTTGAAGTAACGTGATCTGTGAGCAGCCGTGTATATTCAGCCAACATGTAAACATTAGATCAACGTGCTGGACAGCCGAGGCACATCCACTTCCTGAGGGGGCGTGGTCAGAGAGAAAACAGAGTGTTCTGAGGAGGACTGAAGAAGAGGGGTTTACAGGCATGCCAAAATCTGATTTCAAAGTGTTTTTTTGAGCATAAACTTTAAAGACATGTTTTGGGGACCTCTCAGACCAATATATTTTGATGAAAAAAGCGTGATATGTCACCTTTAAGTATACTTTCAGGATGTGGGCAAAAGAAGAGCACATTAGAACACGTTAAATGTCCACCGCGACCGTCGTACAACACTGAGTAACTATGATGCATTCACTGCACTGGGGGAAACATTTCACCCGTAACCCGTGGTAATCTTAAAGGGGAGTGCACCACTCATAACAATACTCTACTGAGTTGCTACACAGAATACATTTTGATATATATCTGTTTTACATTTAGAGCAAAACAATAAATTTGTATTTATCCTGATAAAAAAAAAAAATTGTATCATGAGAACATCTTTTATAATATCGCCCAGCTCTAGCTTCAGCGGCGGATATGATGCAGGAACAGAGCTTTAAATCAGGTTGCAGGTTACTCCAGGTCATCCGTAGCTAAATGCCTGTTTTGACCTTGGTTAGTCTGGGATTTAATTAATTTTGATATTCTCCCTCTCTTTGTATGTGAATTTGTCATACTAATATAAAAAATGCCCTGCAGGACAGGACAGGTACAATTACTGTAACTATTTTTCTCAGCATTCTGACAAGCAAACAGACAGCAGTATGAAAACATAAAGGCCTCGTGTGACCCGAGACTGTGGGAAGATTTAAATTGCTCGGTGTTAATCAGCCAGACTGCTGCTGTTTAATCCATGACGGTGAATTACATACAGTGACTTTCAAGTCCCTGAGTATTAATCCATGCCTTTCAAAACACATCTCACTGTGAATGGAGCTATTATTGTAGACTCAGATGTTGAACATGCCGACGCAACCTGGAAGATTCCCGTGGGATGTGATGAGGGGGGTGAGGGTCAGGTCACATCAGAGTTTTTATTCTCGGGTTTAATTGGGGCACTGTTTGTTCACAAGATTCTTCATCAGTAATTGTTACAGCCTATACTAGGATTAATAACAAGAAGATAGTAGTAGAATGTGTCAGTGTTAACCCCTGAGGTGCTGCTTTTCATGCTGGCTGTATCGGCGCTGTCAGAGGGCGAAAAACTATGTCACATTTATTTCATGTTAAATGGATTACATGCTTAGAGGGCTAAATTTAAACATACCCAGTGTCACTTAAATGTCAGTCATTGCCACATAAGTAAATACTCTGTCACTTTCTTGTCTACTGAGAATATGCACATACCAGAGCACAGTCAGTGATGGTGTTAGTGAGACATTTTTTATTTTATTTTCTGAAGTTTAGAATTAAATTATGTTATGGTATTACGTTATGAATTGATGTTTTGGAACGTTTCTGGATTTTTTTACTAATGCCACAAATTACTTTTTTTTTTTTAGGATAAACACATACAGTACAGTGGGGCAAAAAAAAGTATTTAGTCAGCCACTGATTTTGCAAGTTCTCCCACTTAGAAAGATGAGAGAGGTCTGTAATTTTCATCAGAGGAACACTTCAACTATGAGAGACAAAATGAGAAAAAAAATCCAGGAAATCACATTGTAGGATTTTTAAAGAATTTATTTGTAAATTATGGTGGAAAATAAGTATTTGGTCACCCACAAACAAGCAAGATTTCTGTCTCTCACAGACCTGTAACTTCTTCTTTAAGAAGCTCTTCTGTCCTCCACTCGTTACCTGTATTAATGGCTCCTGTTTGAACTGGTTATCTGTATAAAAGACACCTGTCCACAGCCTCAAACACTCAGACTCCAAACTCAACCATGGCCAAGTCCAAAGAGCTGTCCAAGTACACCAGGAAGAAAATTGTGGACCTGCACCAGGCTGGGAAGAGTGAATCTACAATAGGCAAGCAGGTTGGTGTGAATAAATCAACTGTGGGAGCAATTGTAAGAAAATGGAAGACATACAAGACCATTAATAATCTCCCTCGATCTGGGGCCCCACGCAAGATCTCATCCTGTGGGGTCAAAATGATCATGAGAACAGTGAGCAAAAATCCCAGAACTACACGGAGGGACCTGATGAATGACCTGCAGAGAGCTGGAACCAAAGTAACAAAGGCTACCGTCAGTAACACACTACGCCGAGAGGGACTCAAGATTTCTTTCCCATGAGAACATTGATATTTGCTGTACTGTGGGTTGGGAAATATTGTCCTGTGAAGACATTGATGATTCACACAACATAGGGGTGGAGCTGACATATAGAAGAATGCACAGCTCAGTAAAATTTGAGGATAACAGGAGGGTTAAGACAGGACTCAGTCTTATCTCATCTTAATCCACCATGAGCATTGCACCTTGCAGTATTTAACTAGTTACAGCGGCGAGAAAAAAAAAAACGTCCTTTAAAACAGGCAGAAACCTCGAGCAGAACCAGACTCATGTTAGACATCTGCTGCGACTGTCCAAGTTTGGAATGGGATAGAGCAGGCAGAAAGAGAGATGGATATAGAAAGACAGCAATATCATCAACAACAGCTTGGGTAAACTTACGGTTCAAGTGCCAATAATAATGGTAAAAATATGCGTACAACTTGAGCAGAACCAGACTTATGTTAGACAGCCATCTGCCTTGACTAAGTTGGGGAGAGGAGAATAGAGAGAGTGATGATAGTGATGGGACAGATAGTGGTAGTAGTAGAAGTAACTATTGCCGCTGGAGCTCAGGGGCTCCTGAAATGTCTATGGTTAGTAACTTTAATGCGACAGGGAGGGTTAGTAAGGCTAGTCTAAGCCTATAGCAGCATAACTAAGAGCTGGTCCAAGCCTGAGCCAGCTCTAACTATAAGCTTTATCAAAAAGGACAGTTTTAAGAGTACTCTTAATCTAAAAGTAGAGAGGGTGTCTGCCTCCCAGGATGATGTGGTCTTATGTAAAATTTCTATTTAAACTGCTTACATACAATGTGTGAGTGAATAATAACTATGCAAGTTCAAGAAACCATGACATTTTCTGCTCAATGTTAACACGTTACACTCAACATGTACGTCCAGCAGACACTTGACTCAACCAATGCACACAAAGCTGATACAGAGGTGTTTTAAGCCTGTGTTACACATTAAACAATCTTCTCTGTCCTCTGTCAGAGAAGCATCAATATGGCTTCAATGCCAAAAATCTAATTACTCCTCTCACTTAAGCCAGAGCCCCTTAACATATTTATTTTTCATAGACCTCTGTCAGATTTGTTCTCTGATCTTATTAACACATGACACAAGGCGCTTGCATATACAGTACTAAACCAAACAAGGATATGCTGCTGAGACAGATAGTCAAGTCTGGGCAGCTCTTTCATCATACCAAAACAAAGGACTGAAAAGAAGGTCATGGTGCAGAGACGTTCACATGCATAACAGTGTTTGCAGGTCTTCACACACTATATATACATTTTTGGGGGGGCAATAAAGTCCTTCTTTATAGACACTTTGACTTATCACGGCCAACCACATGCCTTAATGTAACAATGCCTGTGCTCTATTAAAATGTCCCAGTAATCCATGACAGCGTGACAGTGATCCAGCATCCAACATCCTGCATACCCAGACTGTTGTCAGCACTTTCTCTGGCTAATCTGACCTTTGCTTTGGTCTAAGCTGGATAAAGCTATGCAGGGGGTTTAGGAGGGTTATCAAACTCCATGAACCAAAGAGGATGATAAAGGTTAAAGTCAGCTTGCCCCTAAAAATAGTAACAAAAAAAAGGAGGTAGAGAGGGATGTGAGCCAATAACTGTTTTTACACATCTACATGACTCTGAGACGTCTAATCACAGAGAAAAGAGCTGTATGAAATGAATGCATTATAATTGTAGTGCTAAGGTCAGATTTGAATGTCAGTTATACAGTGGGTACAGAGAGTATTCAGACCCCTTCACTTTTTCTACATTTTGTTGTGTTACAGCCTTATTCCAAATGGATTCAAATCATTGTTTCCCTCAACATTCTACACACAATACTCCATAATGACAGAGTGAAAAATGTTTTGTAGAAATTTTTGCAAATTTAATAAAATTAAAACACTCAAATATCAAATGTACATAAGTATTCAGACCATTTACTCAATACTTTTTTGAAGCACCTTTGGAAGGGGTTAGAGCCTCCAGTCTTCTCAGGTATGATGCTACAAGCTTAGCACAGCTGGATTTGGGGAGTTTCTCCCATTCTTCTTTTCACATCCTCTCAAGTAGTGTTAATTTTGGCAGCTATTTTAGATTTAGTGTTAGTCTTTTTTATTTTTTTTTTATTTTGTTTTTGCAGGATTATTCCAGTGCAACCAATACAGTGTAATAGTTAACAGTCTTTTTCTGTTTTTAAACACACACACACAAACAACCGTCCTCCCACCACCCCACTCCCTCAAACCCCAGCTCAAATTAACAAAACAGAATGTAAAATAAAATACAATACAATCAAGTAACACGTGGTACAGACATAAATAAATAATGAAATAAATAAATAAATAAATAGAAATAGAAGAGTTTTGTTTGCTGCTCACATCCCAGTCAGAAAGAGTCTAAATCGGGCAGCATTGTCCACATGACCCATGTCGGCTCCAGGCGCCCAGACTCCACCGCGCAAAGGCCTCTAATGGGGGGGGGGGGAGCAGCCACCAGGGACGGGGGCACGTAGGTAAGAAGTAAGGAGAAGGTACTGAATTAGCGCTGCGGTCTATGGGGTCAACTCCTTGGGAGGGAGGCGGTCTACATAATCAAGTAAAGGCCTCCAGTGGGTATAAAATTTATCCGATGAGCCCCTGATGGTGAATTTTATCTTCTCCAATTTTAGCAGACTTAAAACATCGTTTAGCCAAACTCTGAATAAAGGTGGTTGAGAAGACTTCCAAAGCAAAAGGATTCTTTTCCGGGCAACCAGGGACACAAATGCTATCACATTGTTTTGCGTTATAGTAGTAGCTAAATCAAGCGGGGCTCTGCCAAAGATGGCTATATGAGGAGATGGCTGAATCTTTAGGTCCAGGATGTCAGAAATTGCCAAAAAGAAGGCTTTCCAATACTCGCATATAGATTTAGTCTTAGTCTTAAGACGAATATGCCTGTTAGTTTGTCACATTATAGTCTTTTCAGCCCTTTATAGTTTTAGTCGACAAAAACTCAAAACATTTGAGTCTAGTTTTAGTCAGATTCTAGTCTTTGATTTTTGCCAAAACATTTTCTCTCTTTAAAATAATTCATGTAGTCGATCAGATATCAGTACAGGGTTATACCAAGTGTTCAAAAGTCAATATTTCACTCTTTTAACACTTTTGTGTAATATCTTAAGTTAAATGATTTAGCCTGCTAAAAAGTAAAAAGGAAACATTCTTGATGTGACCACTATGAAGATATTTTGATTCTCTTGATTCAAATAAAAATGCCATGGACACAATATAAGGGCTGTATTGCACTTTTACGACGATCCCTGAATGCACCTGGCAGCGACAGAGGCACTGGACAGTCAGTTCATGGCACTCTGGAATGCATCTGAACCTTTGATGACAAGGAGTTGATCAAAACTTACTAAATGTGTCTGATGTATCACCAAACTGGATTAAATCAAGCTTTTTACGGTTATAACAGCAACAACGTCAAATAGTAAACAGACGTCCCCCGGTTGTGTCTTAACGAACACCGGGGGTAAAAATCCTCAATTAAGATGACACAGATGCATGGAGGTGAGGAGAGCTGGTTCATAAAGCACACCTGCTGCAGGTAGAGACCAAGCTAACACTGAGCCCCTCAGATAATAACTCAGCCTGTCACAGGAAGTCATCACTTTATCTTTAAAGAAGCACAGCGGGGGAAACATGGATTCTTAATGTCCGACGATCCGCCACTAATGTTTTCGTCTCGTCATCGTCTCGTCAACGAAATCAAAACATATTTTCGTCTTAGTTTTTATTATCATGGATGCAGTTTAGCACGTCTTAGTCTCGTTTTCGTCATGAAAAAATAGACGTTGACAAACATATTTCATCATCATTTTCGTTAACGAAATTAAAACTAATCTCAAGCTTGATGAAGTTGGATGGGGAGCGTCAGTGCACAGCTATTTTCAGCCACCACTGAGCTCTTTTGGACCTTCAATGCAGCATAATTTTTTCTGTACCCTTCCCCAGATCTGTGCCTCCATACAATGCTGTCTCGGAGGTCTACAGACAATTCCTTTGACTTCATGGCTTGGTTTGTGCTCTGACATGCACTGTCAACTGTGGGATCTTATATAGACAGGCGTGTGCCATTCCAAATCATGTCCAATCAATTGAATTTACCACAGGTGAACTCCAATGAAGTTGTAGAAACATTTCAAGGATGGTCAGAGGAAACAGGATGCACCTGAGCTCAATTTTGAGTTGCAAAGCAAAGGGTGTGAATACTTATTTGCATGTGACAGTTGAGTGTTTTATTTTTAATTAATTTGCAAAAATGTCTACAAAACATTTTTCATGTTGTCATTATGGAGTATTGTGTGTAGATGTAACATAGCAAAATGTAGAAAAAGTGTAGGCGTGTGAATACTTTCTGTACCCACTGTATATAGCAGAAATTATGGTAGGATAAGAGTGATGCTTGAAGTACGACAACACTTTTGACAGTGTGAATCACACCTCCTCAGATGTCGAGAACACCACAAATCTGCGTTACAGAAAATAGTCTGACTTGTTTTAATCAAGCTGGTACCACTGAATCACACACACAACCAAAGCCACTGCCAATAGACTTTTACGTCACATTATAAAAGGAAACGTATATAAATAATTGTGCATAACACTAAGTAGCAAGTTAACCTCAATGTGCAGACCTTCACAAAGAATCAAGAGTGCAGGAAATATTATGCGGTACATGGCAACTGTCCATATCTTGGCAAGTTGTAGAAATACTGTAGTTCAATCAGGAGAGACACTTAGTGAAGTAAAGATGATATTTATTTCACAAAGCTCAGGTGATATTGAATTAATGATGTTGCACAAGATGCCAAAATACATTCAGGATTTATTGTCAGAGTTTCTTCGGCGATTGAACTCTACGGGGAGATAGGGTGATCGAAGAGTGTCTGCTCTGAGAGGCAGCAAAACCTGTCCCCCCCCATGGAGTTCAGACACTGGTGGTGGAGGTGGTGCTGATGAAGATGCCTGAGGTTGATTACATTGAAGGAGCTGATCAAATCAGTGAAGACTTGGTAGTGATGATGAGAAGGTTGATGAAGTCGTTTAAAGGCTGATTATGCTGAAGGACTGCAAAGACTGGTAACAGACGGTGATATTAAGATCAATGTCGTCGATGGTTGATGAAGTTGCCTAATCTGGGCGGTGATGAAGTTGCTTAATCTGGGCGGTGATGAGGAGGTGGAGGGTTGCACGCATCAAATACATGAATGAATGAACTGAAGGGGGAGAGCCATATTTAAAATGGGCAGCAGTAAAATGATTGGCTAACTTTTAGGGTGTGTTGAACTGCTATTGGATAAACTATTCCAGGTGATAGGCTGATGAACACGTGTGAGTGTGCATGTGTAGAGGAGTGAGCACAATGTATGAAGTGAAATTAACTGATAAGTAACATGCAGGGAATAGTCTTCCTGTCTGAACTTGAGCTAGAGCTTTTGTGTGCGGGGAGTCAAATGATTCATTAAATGACCAGACAATAACAAGCAGGTGTTGCGCTTTATTATGCTACCTGTAGATCTGCTGCATAAAAGCTGTAAACTTGTGCTGTGTTTAATTTAAGAACACCTGTGATTATCGGCTTGAGGCTTCGTGCTAATCACAGCCTGAATGTGACAATGTGTGAGCAGATAGCTGGCTTCCTGCTAAGTATAATACCTTGTATGTACTTTAATTTTACAAACATGATCAGATTTAAAGTAGTACTTGGATTAATATACTGGAGGACAACTTTCTCTTTGCTTTCTATAGGCTGGTATATTGTCAGAGCTAGTCTCACAGAATCTATCAAATGTGTGGCTCACTGAGGTAAAGTCAAACCTTGACACTGCTGCTGCTACCTACACCGTCCTTTTTTTTCCTCCTGGAAATGTTTGTATAAGTGAAAGTACAATCTGCAGAAGGATTTCATCTTTGCTATTATCCAGAATGCAACTACAGACAGACACCATCTGTTTCTCAAAATGTATGCCAAGCTTGGAATGCAGTCAAAAAGCATCCTTGAGATGAAAAACATGATCTTCATGTTGCATCTGCAGTGGCAAACACAGCCCATCATTCATACAGACTATCTCTGGATGACCACTTGCACTGTCACACTCAGCTTGGGCGTCAAGACCGTCCCTAGCTGTCTCCCCTTCCTTTTCTCCCATCTGCTCTTTCTGTTGTTTATCTTGCATGAGTTGTGTTGATAGCATTTATGGGAGCTGGCAGTTTGTGGTTGTGGCTTGCCGCCTCGCCTAATGGCCTACTACTGTATGATTGATGGATAGTTGGAGGAAAAGCTGAACATGTCTGGCGTTTTCTCTCCCTCTCCATCCCTCTTTATGTTCCCCTTTTTATAACATCCAGTGAACCTTGAACAAGGTAACGTTTGGATTAAAAACATGCAATTCTCAATCACAATTTACTCTCTAGAATAATATGTGCAATCCGCTGGACCTTGCGGCCACAAGGGCAGGGATCAGGGTTCCAGGTTTTGCAATACACAATGCTTGGACATTATGCATGGATCAGAAAAGCCCTCATTGTGCAGACCTGCTGCATAATATGGGTCATATTATGACCACTAGAAAAGAATACCAGGGTTGCAAGCACCCTTCACATGTCTTCTGCTCTTCATATTTTTCTCTCTCAGGCTGAGGTCGGACAAATCGGACTTGACAAGTGCTTTTGAGACTAAACAACCACTCTCGAGGAAATGCTTGTCATGCTGTGGTGAAGCTGTGCACACAAGACCACGAGAGAGAGAGAGAGAGAGAGAGAGAGAGAGAGAGAGTGCCTTTTAACATTCTACAACATACTTCAATCTGTACAAAGCAATTCAATGTTGGACTAATTACAAAGATACCATAGGATTGTGCTGCGGTCAATTAGTGAAGAATAGAAACGAATGCTTGTACACTGAATTACTGCTTTGTCATTGTGAGAACAACACTGAATGTCTACTCGCTGTCTTTTCATAGTGTATTCATGCACTGTAAATGAAGAATGACTGGTCTTTGTCATGCTGCAGGTGTCACGCAGCTATTTATCTAGAAAATGTATCTTCTTTATGATACCAATTTCAAAGTTCTTTTTCAGGGTATCACTATGGCCAATGTCGACCCATATACACAAACATAACAGTTTATTACAGACAACACCACTCAAGAACCTGAGCCAAAGCATCATATATTCATCTGTATGCTCTAGCACTAATGTGATAGGGAGAAACTTTTCTTGTATATCCATGTCGACAGTACAAACAAGCATTACCAAAGTGTAGCTGGCATGACTCTCTCAGACTGAATTAAGGCTGCTGCCATTTAATGCCGAGGAGGCGTGGGGTTGGGTAGATACTTAACATATTTATTGCCCAAATGTATTTATTGCACATTCCGTATTCTATTATTTATTGAATATATTTGAAGAGTTAATTTGCAAAAAAGATAACTCACTTTTAAAAAATTAAAAAGATGTTTCAAAAAACATACTTTTTCTATTACTAGCTTTAGGTATTATCAATCAATTGAATTTGGGTGGCTTCTACTAAGTCAAAATGACATTACTAATTTGCGGTATCTTAAAAATGTAACTATTAAAAATATATATTAAAAGGAAATATGTTTTTTGAAAATGTATAAAAACTGAGACATGTTTTGCAAATGAACTCTTCATTTGTATTTATTTGTTGTTTTTTTTTATTTATTTATCAATTTTAATTCTTTCTAAAAGGCTCTGCCTTTTAATTGAAAAGAAGTCCATTTTCATTCTAGTGCACTAGTTTGTATTGTTCTATTTTAACATCATATATCAAATATTCCATGTATTTGTAATCTATGACTGATACATTTGTTATTATATCATTGCTCATCATATTTAAGTTACTCAAAAAAAAAACTATGGAAAGTGTGTGTACATTTTATAGTAATTTTGGTAAAAAGTTAAAAAATACTAATAAGTATAGTAAAAAGGTCAGCAATGTTGTAGCTACCATGATGCCATGAGGTTCTATAATTTGAGTCTAGAGTGTTTTACAAAAGGAATGAGTTTTTTAATAAGTAATAAAAACCTTTGTAAATTTAATTGGTAAGTTGTATCATTTTCTAAATATTACGCATTTTATTCCATTGGCAGTTCTTCTCAGAGATCAAGATAAGTTAAAGGCATAGTTCTGAAGTTTAAGTAGGATTGTATACAGGTCTTGTCAATACTAAGTGCATCACTCACAAGAGACCCTAGTCTGCTCAGCCCATCAGCACTGAAGATAGACTTTCAATTTTCACCACTTAATTTAGGTAACTTAGCTTTTGTCCAACCCACACACTAATGTCAGTGTAAATGTACTCTGTTAAGAATTTATTCTGCACTTTCCTTCACTATTAGACAGCCTCTGATTCAGTATTATTTGCAGGCACAATGCATACATGTTCTTCCAGCTAAAGCGCATTGATCACCTGTTCGGGTCAAACAAGAACAAACATACAACCAAACAACAAAAATGTGTGATTATTGGAGTGATGATGGCATGCCATTTACTGTAGATCCAAGGGGGTATCTTATGGACTAGAGTACAGGGGGGGGAGAGCCTATGGCTGCATCATTATGCCAAATCTTCGAGAACATGAGAATTATGTGCAAAGATGATGAGGAGTTGCACATGGAAATTAAACAGCCATGCACACATCTCGTCTTTGCAGCGTGCAACATTTCTATGCGTGAGAGCAAATTTGCAGCTTTCCTTTGAGTGCATGCAGAAACAGATTTAGCGCAACATTGTTTTCCTTGTCCTAAGTACTCCCCTGCTCACGAGTAGTTTTTAAATTTGGTCAACGAGTAGACTGACGCAGTCACTATGGTATCCTTTAATACAACTGGCTACAGTAACACTGTCCTCCTCTTTAATGGTTGGACCCACTGATGAAGTCACTCCAACGTTCCTTGCTGCCCACTACAGTGACCACACCTCCATTTGGGTGAAAACGAGAGCTGTAAAGGTACTATCAATAGATACAAAAACATGAGTACCACCACTACTAATGTTGAGTTTCATATTATTCTATGGTAAATGAAAATAGTACATTCTTCCTCAAAGGACAATGGATGGTAAAGAACAAAAGCTGTGGGCTAAAAGCAGATACTATAAATGTGGTAAACTTTTGTAATGGAGTTGTATCCCTGCAGGCTGCCGCTCCTAGCGATCGCTGTGTTTAACAGCAGGAGATGCACACTGTGTCTGCTACTGGATTCTGTACAGAGGCACTACAGTATTAATGGTGATTTCCTCGTCACACCTCATTTATATTTCTCATTTATGTGAGTATTTATTATTTTATTACATAATGACACAACCCATGACCCATAAAAAAAGATCTCCATGTGATAGGGATATGTTTATTCCGAGTGATAAAATAAGTAAATGGTGATAGATAACAATATTAATTTGGTCAATGGCAATGGTCAAAAAGTAACATGATAATGAATACTTATTAGTTATGTCATCAAATTACACATATTCCCAGATCTTGGTTAGATGTTATCCAAGATAAGATAGTGCTGTGTACTGTGTTTGCTGCTGTGGATGTGCAAGACCCCAGCAGCAACAACTACTTCTATCTGTCTCTTCACAATCATCTCTCTCTTAATTGCCTCTGTCCCTCTTTTCAACCCCCAAGTCAGTCCAGGCAGAAGACGGTCTAACCTGAGTCTGGTTCTGCTCAAGGTTTCTGACTGTTTAAAGGAAGTTTTTCTTCACCACTGTAACTTGCTAAATTCTGCAATGTGCTTTACTCATGTTGGATTAAGATGAGATAAGACTGAGTCTTACCCTGTCTTACTGGTAGGTCTTCTTGAGATAACGTTTGTTGTGCTTTGGCACTATTCTAATAAAGATTGATTGATTGATTTGAAATAAACTTACACCAAAATTTACAATGTGACTACCGTTGGCTTAGCAAACGATAAAAATGATGAAAGTTTTATCAATATTGAATCATTGTTTGCGTGGGTCTTTATTAAAATTAGCCAACTTATATGGTAAAAAGGACCCTGTCTGCAGCAGTGTACACACTGTTAATAAAAAATGTTGTTTTTTGCGGCAGCTGTGGTTGCCAGAATTTTGCCGTTATAAATACAGTACAACTTTTTCTCCTTTTATGTTAAAGGGAAATTAGTACTGTTGGTTTTTCAGTAAATGTTGGAGTGTGAGTCTATATTTTACCATAAAAATACAGGTTTCTACCATAGAAATAAGCAATGTTTTGCTATATAAATAACATGGAAATACCCTACACTTAACAAAAATACCCTGTTGTTTTTATGGTAAAATACCGGCAGCTGTGGTTGCCAGAATTTCACCATAATAAATACGGTATAACTGTTTCTCCTTTTACGGTAAAAGGAAATGAGTGCTGTTGATTTCACAGTAAAAGGTTGGAGTTTAGCAAGTTAGTTTACTTTATAGCCTCTAACACACAACTACTCATCTGCCTGTAAGAGTAATAAAAATCATCACACCAAGTACAATGCAATATGAAGTTTAACTGATGTATGCAGAAGAAAAGTTCTGATTCTACCAAACTTTCTATTCAAGCATCCAAGCCCACTCTTGCAATCATCAACTGCAGCAAAGAGAGACAAACATGCTCTCCTGTTGAGTCTCTGCAGCCTGAGCTAGATTATCTTCTTTTCATCATTGAGCCCCCACTGTTACCAGACTGCTTTACAACTGAGATCCATTATAAAAGACTCGCAACCAGTTCAGAGGTAGTGGACTTCACGACCCTCACTCTGTTCAAGAAGAACACTTGGATGAGACGGTAAACATAAACAACACAGGGGTCAGCCCGAGGATGTGAAAGCATTATTCTCAACATTTCTTTGGCAGGGGAAGTTGTTGGTCTACATTCACTCCAGAGACTTTAAAGCTGATGACTCACCACGCTGCTGCAAGGAAATAAACAGAAGAAGAAAAGACATATCATCTGCTTCCAGGAAATGCTTTTTGCTTTTTAAAATGACTTTGTTCAGTAACATTTAATTGATTCACATAACTGTCGATGACTATCAATTAATTGACTAAACTTTTCAGCATTAGCAAAATTAGCTGAATTCTGCACTAACATTCCTTCTGTCTCAGTTAAAATACTATTATGTGGCGGGCTAATTCAGAGCAGACTTTCTAAATTAGTCTGAACTTAATTCCATCGCGATACAACTCAACATAGTTCAGACTTGTTTTTGTGTGTGTTACGGAAGAGATAAAATGAGCGAGTTTTGGAGTCCTACTGATGGATTTTTACTTTATGAGAAAATGAATGGACTTTTGGTGTGAAAACAGCAAAAATGCATGAAAAAATCTAATCAGTTTAGCAAAATTGTTCAGTTAACACAACCAGTGGATGTGCAAAAAAATGTTTTCAACAGTTCTGGATGCAGATGTTATTCACATGTGCACAAAGATAGACTGCAGGTTTACTCTTTTTCCTGAATAACATTGCAACAACACCATGCTCTTAGTGTCAAGTTATCTCATTTCCATGCAGTGTCCCACTCCCAACTTGAAAGGACAGACAATCTGACCAAAGGTGACCGGACTCCACTCAAAATAGCACAACATGTTTCTTATTTTTCTCCTTTGATTTGATTTATTTAATCTCAGAGTTTTTATGAGGCCGTCTGCACTATTCAGGTGAAAAACCTTAAAATAAAAGGAGAAAATACAAAAGAAATACCTGCATCAAATTATATGTAAATGCAACATAAGCACAGAGCTAAAACCACAAAGCAACGTCCAACTCAATTTAAATTAAACTGCCTATCATTGCTTTGTACCACAGTGAATTAATAAACCAATTCAACCATCAGGAAATAGATGAAAATACAAAGCTAATTAAATGTTTATATCTTATTATATCACATGAAAATGGGAATTTATTGATTAATTAATCGTGTATTATGTGTACTTTAAACATTCCTTGTATTTATAATCTTTTAATACAACATTTAACCAAACACCAGTCATGACGAACAACAAACATTTCAACAGGCGCGCAGAGCGCAGGGAAAGCACGTGCCCGAGCCGGCACCGCCGCAGAAGCAATCATCAGCTGACAAACAGAAAACAGTTCAAAACCAGTTCAAAACCAGCTCCTACCGGCTCCTACCGGCTGCCTGCTCGGTTTCTTTCAGATTGTCCTCTGGACCACCGGTCCACTCCGTACAGCAGTCTGTTTTAAGTGCAGCGTTTTGGCCCGCTGCTATCCAGTGCGCGCTCTGATTGACCTGCACCAGGTGCGCCTGATGAGACAGATCACTTCCGGGTACACGCTGTCAACAGCTGATTCCTCGTTGTTTATTTATCAACTTATATTAAATATTAACCGATTTATTCATGATTTAGTTTATTTATCTAGTACTTATTGTAATATTTTATTTGTCTATTTATCTATTTGTTAATTTATTTCCTCTGCATAGCAGCATACCTTTAGTTTTACTGAATAGATACTTATTCTCATAAACGTACCAATGACAAAGTTATTGATTCTATTTATAGTTATGTGAATATAATAAAGTCTTGTTAACTACTTTTTCTACTGTTATTTATTTTATTTTAACAGTTTGACTTGACACTTAGTTATGCACTTTACAACACAACACAAGCTTTTGACTACATATGTGTATGTGTGTTTTCCTCAACTGGTGATAAATTAATGGGCTGAACCAGCAGGAGCCAAAGTTCAGAGGCAGGCTAGTGAGGCAAAAGCCATGTAAAGAAATAAACAGCTGCAGAGATCATGACAAAGGTAAAGAAAACAGGAAAGCTGTGTGAAAAACAAACAGTTAGTCAAGCTTATCAAGGGTGGACTGCATTTAATACATATTTAATCAAGAAACTTACTGGATTTGATAAGTTAGAGAAAAACAGACCCATTTCTGTTGGTCACTCATCATCTTTCTCTGCCTGATTTTTGTTGGTCAAAGGGACGTTTGGTTGTATTGAAGTCGGGTTGTATGTTGTACTTGCTAGGTATGCGTCCTGCATCTCTGCCGTATTCACATCTAAAAGGACACAGTTCACTCACAAATTGTGCATTCACGGATGCACCTCATAATGCAGGCAAATCCTGCACAAATGTACAAACAGGTAAATGTCTAAGTGATTTGAATATCAAATGTTTGCATGGTTGTGTTTTGGACAGACAGCCTTAGAGGCCACATCAGTGTGTATGACTTGCACTCCAACACTCTATCCTTCTCCCCAATATATATTTGGGCAGGTGTGCAGACGTAGTATTGTCTAACGTTAATTACTTTAGGTTGAACAAACAGATTTATATGCTAGTCAAATCACCAGTCATGGTTCCTCTACATCCTCTACTTGTTTGTGCACAGGAAACCATGGCGACTGAATCAGAGCATGTCATGTTGGATTTGGTGCTCAAAATTTGAGCAGCAGTTTATCATCACTGCAAAGAAGAAAAGAGAGGAGACATCTGGGGAGATAGACGAAACAGCCACTTAAAAAGTGTAGGCTGAGGATCAGGGGCATACCCATGCAATGCAGGAAATGTTATGATACACAGAGGACCAATCACAGGGCTCGCAGTCTGTGCTGTTTCGACCTGTAGTTAAATTATTGTTGAAATGCACATCAAGCCACATAGAGAGCTACATAAACTTTAGGTGCATGCTATGGCGTAGATTCCATACCGAAGTATGAATCAGGCTTTACTTTGCTGTTGGTAAGCAACTTGGTCTTGGCACAATTTTCAGACGCAACACATGCACTGATGAGCTATGCCGGGAAAGACCTTACCTGTGTGTACAGTATTTTACCAAGTTGGCACGTATTTCACTGAGAGACCAAACTGCTGATCATTTCTGTAGTGCCAACTTTCTTCTTTGCCACTTCTGCAGGATGTGATGTGTCCGACTCCTGCTTTCGACAACAGGTTTACATGCACGTGGTCCAAAAATTAAAGGGATGCCGGCAGCTAACAAACAAAAGCCTTCCAGCGCACAGGCTCAGTTGCCAATTTGCTCCCATCAGCTGCGCTCAACAGCAGTACCAGTTAAATATAGCCGGGCAAATAAAGGCACAGATGTTCTGACCAGCCACACAAACAAAGAAAGAAATTTAAGTGAGAATATAAAATATAAACAAAAGAATTATGAGCTTAAGAAATGACTTATCCCCAATTTACACAGGATGCGTAGCGTTGCAGCCAATACGTCCCCATTGTAGTCAATGCTCTTGTGTACACAGGGCGCGGCGCCATGCGTCTTAACTCTGTCTTGGGAGCGGGCCTCTGCACCGCTCCGCCAGATATGAGTCTTTTTTCGACAGAGCCCGCGCCCGGCACGTGTCACTCTGCACAGAAAAGAACAACCTGGACAGGAAGTCAGGCACCTTGATCGCATGCAACATCCGCCAATTTCAAAATGAAACATCACATACAGACTCCCGACCGTTTAAAGATTGTTTAGATCAGAAATACTCATCGATTATGGATGTAAGCTACTAACAGCCACAGATCTGTGATCCATGTCGCATACAACAAGACTTTAAGATGATAACTGTGTCAGAAGGTAACAGGACAACAAAATAGAGCAGAATTATTCATATTAAACTCATCTAAACTTGCAAAAACAAAACTTTATAGTTATGCAGCATACTCAGTGATGATTAAAGCACAAAAGTAATGGAATACTATCCAAATGAACAGCAATTCAACCACAGAAAGGCTCTGTAACCTGTTGTTTGTATGTAGTTCGCAAGTCGTCGGACAGAGCGAACATGCTGTGCAGCCAAAACGCAATGCGTCACATCCTGTGTACATTAGAGTAAGTCTCTTATCTCCAAAAAAGTGAACCATTACTCTATGACTCTAACAGTTTCTGTTCTGTTGGGGCTTATGTTTTTTTCTGTGCTGTATAGCATGCAGAACCTACTGTTCAGCAATTGCAAAGTGGCATGTCTACCCACACTGGCTTTAACTTCCTGAAGAAGCAAGTGAAATCCTGAAGACGCAGTAATGTGAAATGACTGTGGTGAGGTTACTCAGGAGACCTCTTTTCTCCATTGTTCGCAGGTAGAGCTTACTCTGTTGGAGAAAACACAATCTCTGAAGGTTCAATAATACAGTGACACACTTGTTTTTATAATGTACCTGCTCCTAAATATGTGGTTAATATGAGGCAGCTAAACTTTTTGTGGAACCGACTCTGCAGGCGTTTAAGATGACACCTGCCGAGTCCTCTTCTCCGCTTGATGGTCTCCAGCTGTTACTGTGGCGGCTGGGGCGTGTGAGGAGGCGATGCTGCTGCCAAACACAAACACTGCCAGATATTCTACTGTTAACTGAGTTTCAACTGTGGATAAATCAGTGATTGTTTTAAAGGATGAGTCCCTCTCCCAAGTCAGCAGAGAGCTACAGCGCCTTTCAAACACCGGCAGGATAAAGACCGGAGTTCAAAATAAGGATACATATACTGAGACTGTCAGAAGGAGACAGAGATCTTCCCTCTGCAGTTAAGACAAAAACAAACAAATACAAGCATGAGAATAAACCATGCATCACATACTTTGTCTACAAAGTTTAAGTACAAATCTTACAGAGAATTAAAATGTTAAGGTTAATGTGAAGCTCTGCTGATAAACACATGCATAGTCTGTTTCTGAACTTTTATTTGAAATATTGACTTCATTACAGGGTTTGAAGGCATAAATCACTTTCTGGATGTTAGTAAGCAGTGTGGCGCAGAAATGATTTGTCAACTAAGTGATTCAGTCATCAAAATGAATGAACATTTTCAGTAGGTGATGAATTATTTAAGTTATTTTGTGAACAAAAATAACAAAGATTTACTGGTTCCAGCATCAGTGTATGATTTTTTTCATGTTTGTCTCTGTTTTGCATACATTTAAATGTAACATACTTGACTCTAAGAGTGCAATACACAATGAATAGGAGCAAATTTTCAGTCATGCTGCACAGCTTGTTGTAAGTCCACACCGTCAGGTTGGCACAGTTCACAGCAGAGCAGGTTCTTGTATTGATTTGAAGCAGACACTCACAGTTATGGAAAGTTCAATGACTCTTGTGTTAGCGCTGGTTCCTCCTCTATCCGGCTAATCTTTGCTGCATGAGCCCACATTTGCCGACAGAGCTGTCAATAGATCACCTTTTTAACATCACATATCTCATTAAAACTCAACTTTTTTTTCAAAAGAATAAACGCTTGCATAGAAATCAGCATGATTAGAGCTCACTGGAATGACAGATTGCATGCATTCTACAACCCTAATTCCATGAAAGTTGGGACGCTGTGCAAATTGTTACTCTAACAGAATACAAATATTTGCAAATCATATAGATCCTTTATTTAATTGAAATTTGTGCAAAGCCAAAATATCAAATACTTAAACTGCAAAATGTGATTGTTTTATGAAAAATAGAAGCAGTTTCTGGAGTTTTAAATGTTATCCCATTCAGGCCTGTCAAAACCAAAAGATTGGAGTCTCTTGTGTCGTTTTCTCGTTTCCTGAGGCACCAAATCTTTTCAATGGGTGACAAGTTGGGACTGCAGGCAGGCCAGTTTAGCACCTCTCTACAACAACTCTTCTACTCAAGGAATGCTGTTGTACAGACTGCAGTTTGGCCTTGTCTTGCTGCAAATGCAAGGTCATCCCTGAAAAAGGCGTTGGTGGCCAATGTAATGAGCAACTATTTTTATATAAAGCAAGAGAATTGTTCACTTTCACCATTTGATGTTTTTTTTCCACTGTTTTTAATTGAATAGAGGGCATGAATCAAGTTGCAAAATAAACAATCAAACAATGGGTTTTTATCAACATTTGAGCATCCCAAATTGGAGTTGTACATTTTCTAGTCCTAGTTTGAAGTTGTGTTTTTTTCATAATTAACAGTTACTGAAATTGAGTAATTAGTTGAAATTACTAGTTACTACTATTAGATTGAAAATGAATTTCAGACTGAGTTCTGGGTTATAAAAGTAATTAATTACCCTGGAAAGTAACTTAGCATTATTTATTTTTAATACTCTTATAAATGTGGCTTATACGTACACTAATGTACCCTGCTGTACCACTGGGACTCCACCAATGAGTTATGTGAATGCAAGCAGACTCAAAAGTTGATATGGAAAGCATGTCTTTAACAACATACCCTACAATCAGTCTGTTTAGTCCTTACTGGCCTACAGATTGTGGAGCAGGTGGTGATTTAAAATCAAGCATTAGTTGTTTGGATGGACTGGCTCCTCTTTAGTCTGCTGAGCTAACTTGAGTTGTACCTAAGTCCCCTGTGTTTGCAGCACAGGGCTCTCTGGCAACTAGCTTAGCGAGTTATTTGGTTGGGTGCTTCATGAGATTATGATTAATAGTTGTGGTGTTTTTAGGAAGAAGACTGCAACTTACCTCTATATTCTACGCTATTGAATTTGAAAAGTGCTAAAACATTGTAATAGTTACGACAAACAGTAGTGGAGTTACAGTAACATAACTAAGTTGCATACAATGCTGTATTTGACAGCAACAGTTTAAATGAGGATAAAAATCCAAATAATGTAAAATAAATCAGGAAATGAAACTCTGTAATTGAGAAAACTTCATTTCCTCCCTGAAGATTTTCTTGAGTTGATATATACAGTTGATGTTGTTAGTGCTGTTTACATTTAAATATTTTGATGGACTGTGAGCTTTTAAAAAAAGTAAGACTGCCTGAGGGTTTGTGAGGGACTGTCTCAAGATGCAATACAAATAGTTGCCTACCAATTGAAAACAAACCAGTTGTAGGAGATGACTTAGGTTAGTTTTAAAGTTGGAAGATATAAGACATGGACTTTATAATTACTGCCAGCTACAAGTTCAACCCACATTTTGGTACAAATGGTACGTTTGGTACCAAAGTTATACAAATTGTATGATATGTATTCACAGTTAGCGATGCATCATACAGTGATATGGGTGATGTTTGAAGCCAATAATATGTTTTAACATAAGATAACGTTCCAAACAGCTGCAGTTATATACAGTTGAGGTGTAAATGATCACATATCACACACAGTCTGAATCCAGTTCTTCTCTTTGGTGTTGGGATTCACTGTATACAGGTACCGTTATCATACGAAGGTGGGGCTGCTAAATCTTAGCCAGACACTCAGTTAAAGTAAACTGTGCTAAATGTTAAGATCAATGGGGAAAAAGCCAAGAAAGAAAGACTTCATATGGACAACTTTTGTTAAGCATTACACTGGCATAACTGGTTCAGCCCTCTCCTGGCTCTCATCCTACCTCACAGACAGACAGCAATTCATCTCCATCAACAACTGCTCATCCCACTCCATTTCAGTAACCCATGGTGTCCCTCAAGGCTCGGTGCTTGGTCCCCTCCTTTTCATTCTGTACATCCTACCCCTTGGTCACATCATTCGCCATCATGGACTCCAATTTCACTGTTACGCCGACGACACCCAACTCTACCTTTCCACCAAAACAATCAGCGCTGCCACTGTTTCCACCCTCACCACCTGCCTATCTGCAATAAAATCATGGATGACCACCAATTTTCTAAAACTCAATAGTAACAAATCTGAAATCATCATCATCGGCCCCAAATCCCTCCTACCCTCTGCCCAGTACTTCAAGCTCTCCATAGACGGTCACTCAGTCACCCCCTCCCCTCAGATCAAAAACCTTGGCGTCATATTCGATCAGACTCTCTCCTTCCAACCCCACATCCGTCACATCACCAAAACTGCCTTCTTTCACCTCTGCAACATCGCCCGCCTCCGTCCCACTCTCTCCAAATCCGCTGCTGAAACCCTAATTCATGCTTTTATATCCTCACGACTCGACTACTGCAATAGCCTCCTGTATGGTCTTCCCTCCTCCCATCTACAAAAACTACAATACGTACAGAACTCTGCTGCCCGGCTACTCACCCACTCCCGCTCCAGAGACCACATCACCCCTGTCCTTCAACAGCTCCACAGGCTCCCCGTAAATCAGCGCATCCATTTCAAGATCCTGCTCACCACGTACAAATCCCTCAATAACCTGGCCCCCCATACCTCACTGACCTTCTCCAGTACTACCACCCCTCCCGCTGCCTCCGATCCTCTGACTCCAACCTCCTCACTCCCATTACTAAATCCATGCACCTTACCTTGGGGGACCGGGCCTTTGCCATAGCCGCCCCCACCCTCTGGAACTCTCTCCCCCCACACATCCGTGATTCTGACTCACTTCATTCATTTAAGAAACAGTAAAAAAAAACTTACCTTTTCAAACAGGCATTCCCCACATATTAATTATTCCACCTCTTCCCTTGTCGTCTGCTTGTCTTATATGTCTTTATTGTATTTATTTATTGTCTCTCTTGTAAAGCGTCTTTGAGTTCTTTAAAAGCGCTATATAAAACTTGGGTATTATTATTATTATTGTTAAACTTGTTTGTGAATGGTTAGCATTAGCCCACATAGTATTAGCTTCTCCAGCTTATTTTGCTACTTCAGTTCTCAACAGTGTTGGATGACAAAATGCACTAATGAGCAGATGACATGTTGCTTCTCTACATTCTTACCATGTGTTTTGATAATGTACTGGCTTTTTATTCACAAGTGAGCCTACATAAAGGGAGAGGAAGTGTTTCCTGGCAAGCGAATGAGTGTTTGGACTCACATATGGGTTACATGAAATAAGTAAAGTCACACTTAAAGCTGCTGTTGGTAGGAATGGTGTGAAAAACGTTTTTCTGCTTGGTTTGGAGAAAAGGTCATAATACCTATCGGTACTCATCGGTAAGTGGGGTAATTTAAGACTATTGCAAAATCTCTGCGTTTTCCAATGTCTTTGTATCAAGCAATGTTATTATTCCCCTCGTTCCCCTTATGAAGGACCAATCAGAGCTAATCTCCAATCCTCTGTCCTGATTGGTTAAGGGGCGGCCCCTACTACGTCCTCTGATTGGTTATGAGTCCAGCACTATCATAACTGCACATGCCAATCTGTGTTGGGGGGTTATGAGGAAATCTGGTTGGGAGGGATAGTGTTGACATTCGAAGTCCCTCTCTCTGAACAGATGTTTACTCTGGACAACCAACAGCAGCTTTAACAACCATACTTTCACAACAAGTATGCAAAAGAGTAACCAGCTTAATAAGTGTATTCAATCTTATTCTATTAAAGAATATTTTTTAAACTTCATTGTGCAACCTGCCAATGTTATCACTTTGGAATATTCAAGCCTTTGGCAATGGACAGGCAAAAAGACAGTCTGCACGGGAGGTGTAGGTTTGTAAAAGGTCATCCGGTTATTGAGAGAGTTGAAATCTTAAACTCCACTCAAAAAACCTACTTTGCCTCAAAGGCAACCTTTAGTGCCCTTCCAGACAAACACACCCTGAGATTTGAGAACATGTCGTTGAACTTTGAAGTGGTGTTTGAGCATTTTGTGAGAGGTTTTTGTTTTTGTGTTTTGCTCTTTCGTTCATGTCAGCCTCCTTATCCCTGCCCTTTATCCACCTCTGTTTTTCCTCCTCAGTTATCTGTCAGCTGATTAACAAATTGAGGGAAAATTTCCATTATCTTGTCTTTCTTGTCTCAAATAATCAGCAAATGAATATCCTCCTAGCTACTCTCAATAGCCCTGCTGACATAGCCCCCCTGTTGCATACAGATCTAATAGAGAAGATAGGGATAGGGGAGAGGGTGGAGATACATTTTCTTGTCGTTATTCTTTCAAGCATGTGTTGTCCACTTGCCATTTAGAGCTAAACAGCCTTTAAGTAGCTATTTGGTGGAAGGAAATCTACTGGATGAGCAATCCTCCTGTTTTATCTCTTTAGTACAATTTGAACAGAAAACATTTCAAGGACTAAATAACTATAAAAAGTGAAAACAATGCAATGTGATTTTGACTTCTTTTTTAAGTGTAAACTGCAATAAAGTTGTTGTCAATCAAAAACACTTCCACAGAGTGAACATGGGAGTTGTCTAATCTTCATGTAAACACATAATGTGTGTTTTCCATGTGGTAAGATATTTATGTTTCCATAAAGTTGTCTTGAAACTTTAACATAGCACAAGCTACCCAGCACAACTGAACCTTCACAACTTCTGTGTTCAGCACTGGGATTTAGTCTCTTGGCAACATGTCTTCTTGTTTCCTTTGCTTCTCAGATGAAAAAAAAAGACCAGGAGTTGCTAAATAAAACACATCAGGTAACATAACCTAAAGGCCATGACTTGTTTTGGTAATATAGCTATAGGCTGCCAGGCAAGAGAGCAGTTACATAAAGTTAATGATGTTTCCCTCAACTGTGCTTATTTGCCGAAAACTACAGTATGTATTCCTCAGCAGTGACAATACATGTCTTTTTACTTTCAAAATAAAGTGTCATGGGTTTTAGAGGAAAGATTGTATAAGCTTCAACAGCAAAGTCAATTCATTATTTTCATTAATTCAGGTACTTGATTTGAGGTAAAAATATGTTTACAGTATTTCACAGTGAACTTTTACATAAAAGTGTGCAAAAGTTATTATTATGTATTTATGATGTTAGAATAATTTCTACAGCCTCTTGTAATCGATCCAAAAAAACATGCTGAATGTACCTCTGTGGTTCTCATTATAATAATAATAATAATAAACTTTATTTCTTTAGCACTTTTCTAAACAGAGTTACAAAGTGCTTCACAGAAAGTAAACAATAATAATAATAATAATAAATATAATCCCAACCCTTTTTCATACACATATACACATATACATATGTACACACATACATACATACATACATACATACATACATACATACATACATACATACATACATACATACATACATACATACATACATACATACATACATACATATACACACACACACACACACACACACACACACACACACACACACACACACACACACATACATAATAACATGTTAGCAAGTTATGAAGGCCTTTTTGAAAAAGAAAGTTTTAAGAAGTGATTTAAAATTAAGAATAGAAGTAGCACGCCTTATTTCAGATGGTAGGTCGTTCCATAGTTTGGGAGCCCGGACTGAAAAAGCCCGAAAGCCCTTGGATTTTAAACGGTCACTAGGTGTAACCAATAAGCCCATGTCGGCTGATCTGAGAGGGCAGGGAGGCTTGTACTGAGTGAGAAGGTCTGTGATGTACTGGGGAGCCTGATTGTGTAGAGCTTTGTAAGTGAGTAGTAGTATTTTGAAATCGATTTGGAATTTAATAGGAAGCCAGTGTAAGGAAGCCAGAATTGGAGTTATGTGATCGGATTTTCGTGAACCAGTGATTAATCTGGCAGCTGCATTTTGAGTTAATTGAAGGCAATGAACAGAAGTATGAGATAAACCGGAATAAAGGGCATTGCAAAAATCTAGTCTTGACAGGATAAAGGCATGAACAACCTTGTGTAAGTTGTGAAATGATAAGAAAGATTTGATTTTGGAAATGATTTTCAGGTGGAAAAAACAAATCTGCACAACCTTTTTAACCTGGGCATCAAAACAGAGCTCGGAGTCAAATAACACACCTAGGTTTCTTGCAGTGGGTGTGATATTAAGTGAGAGGGATCCAAGATGGCTGCGTATGTCATTGGTAGGGTTTGATGTGGAGAAAAGGATAACTTCAGTTTTGTCTTCATTGAGTTTTAGAAAATTATGTTAACATTGAGCTCTGATTGGTCAATTCTGTGACATGTAATTGAGTGATAAGGAAGTGTTGTTTTGCAGATGAAGTTTGGGTACAGTAAAGTGCTCCTGAGAAAGTTATCCATCTCCTTTCTGCTGTTTCTGTCATGAGTGGTTTTTCATCTGTCTTTAGATTCCTTTTTTTTTTTAAGTGCTTACCTTGTGTTTCCTAGTTGTGCTTGTATTTCCTGGCAGTATTAGTTATGAGTATATTGTGTCTCTTTACTTTTAACTGTGTGACTTTCTGTGGTCTTGTTGTAGTTTGTTTTTAGTTATTTATTTGGAGAATATACACCCAGTGTATTAAGTCTAGATTTACTTTCTGTGTTTTCCTGCCTTTGTTGATTGTCTACACCTGTGACTCGTTATTCTCACCTGTGTCTCCTTACTTGTTAACCACAGTCTGGGTATAGTCTCTGACTGTTTTCGAAACGGCCTGCTACATACTACCTACAAATGTAGGAGGCAGTAGGTACTGTGTTTGAATTTGCTATGTAGTATGACTGTTCTGTTGGATCTGGTGCAGTATGCTGAGTCAGACGTCACTGGATTTCCGGTTTCGGAAAGTGAAAGTAAACAACGGCCAAGCTGATAGAGAAACTGCTTCTTTAGCATTTGCTAATGATATAAAAAGTTAGGAAATGGTTTATGTGGAATTTAATAATTTCACACCACCTAAAAACTGAGTTCCCCCTTTAAAAAAAAAGAAGAAAAAGAGGAAGGAGCGCTGTGCATTGTGGGAAACTGTTTGCGAGGGAGACTGGTCCGCTGCATACTGTGACATTTCCCCAACTTAGTACGTCATCTGGGTAGTTTTGGCAAACTGCAGATTTTGCTCTTTTTCACATACTACATACTGAATTTTGGCCAAATCAGCACACACTGCTAGTATAGTAGGCAGTTTCAAAAACAGCCTCTGTGTTTCCTCCTGTCTGTCAGATCATTATACCTTGCTAGTGTCCTTGTGGTTTTCTGAGCCAATTTTGTGTTTAATACAGACATTGTATTTTTTATTTCTTATACATCAACCCCTTAGTCAATCAGTAATTGTATTGTAACTGTTTATCTATGCTTTTAATGAGTCATAATCAAAACTGTACTGATGGTTATTGCCATGTAACTTTTCACATATAGCAAATTCATAATAAAGGACATTATATGAGTATATGTAAATCACTTCTCAGTGCTTTATGAAATATTAATTAAGAGTTTGTGAAAAAAGAGAACTAATTCTGGATCCACTGAGTGTAACAACACAGCAAGCTGTGGAAAAGAAATGGTCAGGCTGCAGGGATTAATTTTCTTGGTACCACTGTTTAACTTTGATTAGCACTCAGCATGCTCACACCATTTAATTACATTGGACAGCTAGAAAGTGTGGCCAAGACCTTCATCTGTCAACCATTGTGAGCTACAGATACAGTCAGTTTTACTTTAACAACAGTAGAACATATACTATAAGGGCAGCTCAGGGTGTTATATTTCATAATAATGTAAAAAGAAAGATTCAGTTCTTTCTGCCTTTATTAGACATGACAACTGAATAAAGACAGGAAATTCTGGAAGTAAAGAATAGAGGAGGACTTGCAGGGAAGGGTCATGGCATAGGAGTTTGAAGGAAAAATGTGGGTGGGACAATGTAACGGGTTACCTGGGGTCATCCTGCAGAACATTTTGAACACTTTATGATGCATGTTAACATGTTTTGATTCTTTTATTTAGCTTTGGCATGAAATTTCATAATTGTATAAAGATGATTTTGCTCCCACGTTAGATCACATATTTAAGCTACAAGCTAATCCAAACCACCATGAGCAGAGTGCTTTTCAGCATGTGGCAAGGAAAAACTTAATCTTAACAGGCAGAAACCTTGAGCAGAACCAGACTCATGTTAGTCAGCCATCTGCCTCGACTGGGTTGGGACTGGAAATAGAAGGAGATGAAGAGGGAGAGAGAGAGACAGAGACAGAGAGAGAGAGAGAGAGAGAGAGACAGAGAGAGAGAGAGAGAGAGAGAGAGAGAGAGATGATAGTGGTGAGACGGATAGCAGTAGTTGTAGCAGCTGGAGTCTTTAACGTGACAGGGGGAGAGTCAAAGTAAGAGACAGAGAGAGGGGAGGGATAGGATCCCAGTGTGACAGTTCCCCCAGCAGTCTAAGTCTATAGCATCACATCTAAGAGCTGGTCCAAACCTGATCCAGCTCTAACTATAAGTTTTATCAAAAAGGAAAGTTTGAAACCTAATCTTAAAAGTAGAGAAGGTGCCTCCCGGACCCTGACTGGTAGATGGTTCCAAAGGAGAGGTGCCTGATAACTGAAGGCTCAACCTCCCATACTATTTTTTAGAGACTAAAGGTACATCAAGCAGGGCACTATGCGCTCTTTAAGATATAAAGGTGCCTGACCATTAACAACTTTGTAGGCCTTGATGCCAACTGCAACATGTAGTCGACCATCAGGCGTTTATTTGTAAAAGCTGATTACTTCTGGGACTTATCCCACATGTGTACAATGATTCAGAAGCACATTGGTCATGGCTGGAAGTCAAACCAGTGATCGCTGCAATGAGGACTATACCCTCGGGCGCACACTTGAACTTAGGCCAACCAGTGTCCCAATGAAAAGTATTGTATTACCGTCATCACAAAGTCTCACCTAGACATATTTTTGGCACAGGACTCTTTTATGCTCTCAAGTTTCTGGTGTAGAACAACGTAATACACTCAAAGACTTGCAACCAGTTTGAATATTTGTCACCAATATTGCACTGTGTGTAACCGTTGCCAGAACACACATTTTTGACACAGTAGGTGTAAGGTAACATCAACATCAAGCCATGTTGTCTGCCAAATAAACCCACCACAGAGATGCACTGTTTGACTCCTCAGTATCACATCAGAAGAGCAGGTTTGTAACCTGGACTAATTTGAGCCTTTGTGTTATTGAAACTTGGCTTATCTCTCTGTGCCAGACAACACAATTAGACCAGGTGATTTTTTTCCTGTACACTCATCTGACAGGACAGAGGATCTGAGAGAAGAAAGAGCAAGGTGTGTGCTTTGAGAATGGAGTGGCGTGAATGTGGGTTTATTGAAATGCTGCCCCTGTTCACTGAATCTGAAATCTTTGATAATACAATGCAGACCACACTTTTTACCAAGGAAGTTTACCTAAGTACTTATCACAAGGGACTACTTCCCACTACAGGCAAATACAGAGGCTGCCCTTCGATGTTTGCAAAGACTTGAACTGTGGACCAGTTATTCTGATAGTGCACTCATTGTTACTGGAAGCTTCACTCGGGCTTAACTTAATAAGGCTCTGCCTGACTTCTGTAAACATACTGACTGCACCAAAAGGAGTATAACCACACAGGATCACTATACAGCATGTAAAGATGGCTACATAGCAGAACTGCTTTGTGAGTTAGGGTGCAGGAACAATGCCACTACTCATGCAACCAGCGATGTGAGAGTAAAGACAATGGTCAGCCCAACAGAATGCTTACAGTTAGCAGTAATTAATAATCTTTAGCATATTCCAGGAAACTAGCAAAACCACCCTGTATACCATGAAAACACACTTTAGCCCACAATTTAAGTCTGGAAATTATAAAAACATTGGACTCATTTTTTTTTAAGTAGTAAACGTTAAAGCTGGGGTTGGTAGTCAGATTTAGATACACTTTTTGTTATACTGGTTAAAATTATCTTTATGTCCCAATGGCAATCAATACATAATGGGCCCGATCTACTAAAGGTTTGCATGTTTAAAAACACGTGCAAACTTGATAGCGCGCGCAATGCTGATTTACTAACTGGGAGCACTGAGGATTGCGTCTGTCAAATAAGCAAAATAAGACACTCGCTATCCATTTAGCGTGTTTGCCTTCATGAACATGCAGAATACATGTAGATCATCAGTACGCGCAAAATACTGGGAGGAGGAGGAGATGCAAATGTAAGCATTTAGCACACGCAATGTGATTGATCAAACCTGAAGCAGATAGCGAGCGCTGTTTTGGCGTCTATATTTAGCACGTTTGAAAGGCAGCTGCAAACTGGCACAGCATTATGCACACATGGCTGCGGTCACTGTACAGCTCATCATAACTTTACAACAACAGCGGGGCTTACAAGCATTACTACAGTTTTTACACACAGTTATATCATTTTGAAGTCAATAAAATGAACATGAAGTCTAACAAACCGAGAGAAAAACACAAATTCAAAGCAGTTCAGCACCACGGATAGCGACCGCATCATTCTGACACCCACTTTAACCGTTTCAACTAATGAGGGCACAGTAGGTCACTGTATCAACAGCTATAAAGTTTAGTAAAATTGGCACAGCGGCCCACATGCTCACATACTAACAAAAAATCGATATGAAGTACTCGGCCTACTCACCACTGTTTGAAGGAGCCTTAAGCTCCACGGACTTGTCCACGATGCGCTGTATGTCCGTTTTCTTTTATCTGTCATTCTCAATAGATAACATGACATGTCCACTCAGTCTCTCCTGTCCTACCGTGCTCATCAAGGGTTTTTAGTTAGTTTTAACTTGGAGAATGAGCGCTCAGAAGGTGCAACGTTGATGGGAAGAGTAAAAAATAAAAGCAGGGACAGGCCTCATCAAATTGCTCTCTAAACTCCATCAAAACACTGATTGTGTTTTGGAGTAGAGTAGATGCGTTTATTTCATCGGCAGATCTTCTGTTTTTTCTCACAGCATTCACCTTTGCTGGAGTTCACTGATATGTTTATTTCCCTCCTCCACAAAGATCTTCAACTCCATGGCTTCAAAATTAATTTATTGCTTAAGGCCACTCTGCTCTCTCAAACTCTCCATGGTGACTGCGGATAGCACAAGCAAAATACTCATTATAGGGCGGTCCGCACCACTTTTGCACTTGTTATCATTTGCGCACAGAGTCATAGTAGCTCACCCGCAACACGCCCAGAAATAGCACGTGCAAAATTATTATTTGCACACGCAAATTTGTGGTGGTTATTTGGGATCTTAGTAGATCAGGCCCAATGTGTTCTTAAAAAAGAGGTAAAAAAAGCTGCTATCTACAGCCGGAGTAAACCTGGGAAAACACCAACCAATCCCTGCCATCAGGAGCCAAATGATGAAACCAATCAAATCCCGTCCTGCCGTTCTGCCCGCCTCCTGCAAAGCGTACATTTCATGTTTGTTTGTGTTTTTAACTTTCACTATGAGAATGTTTTGGTGTTTTCTAACCGCTGACTGAGACATGAGTTGAAGTAGTGCAAAACACAAACAATGTGCTGAGGACCGGTTTTGAATCAGTCACCATCATATGGTCGTGGCGCTCGTGTGAATGGAGTCATTTTGGAGGAGCTCCGAGGGGAGGGGGGGAGGGATTAGACAGAGTCCTGAGGAAATGCTACATTCAAATTCATGCTAATTTTCTGCAACTACCAACCCTAGCTTTAAACAAGACAAAAGGAAGAAACTGGTGCTTAAATTTCAACGGGACACCCCCAGATGTTTCTGGTTTAACAGCCATGACGACATACAAGCCCACCTTAACAAGTGCTATAGCCACTTGAGCAAGACAACCGAGCAACTTTTGTCCTCACTCTGCGACCATCATTAGCCATCAAGCTGAAACACAGATGAATGGATGAACACATGAGCCTTTCACATCTTTGAACCACTATAAGCAAAGGATTTGGAGGGAACAACAAGGAACAAGACAAGATGAGCATGTCTTTAGACTTTGATCTGCATTGACTGCCTAGCACCAGATCAACAGTAATATTCAACTTCTTGTGTCCTAGAAGGCAAGACAAGCCTACCCAAAATAATAAAAATAATAGTGATAATTATTTTGATTTTTATGTTTATATAATTAATAATAACAATTATCTATTGAACACTTTTCAAAACATGTTTTTTTTTTTTTTACAAATAACAATGAAACTAAAAGACAATAAAATAGAAATGTGAGGAAGATGAATAAAATGACATTTTAAAAATGGGATAATAAAAACAATCAAAAGATCAGAAATCTAAAATTATAAAATCCTGCCAGTGATACTGCCTGAAAAAGAATAAAAACCTCTTTCATATAACAATTGCCCAGTAGCTATCACCTCTCTGGATGTGCAAGGCATTGCGTGGCTGGTAAGGGATCATATCCACTCATCATTACCCAGCACACTGGATCCATTTCTATTGCCCCAAGCAAATAGCAGAGGACCCACTCACACCTCCTTAACACCATCCTGTCAGCTGCTTAAAAAAGAGAAAACACCATTTCTGAAACTGTGAGAAAATCACCTGAAATCATTCACCTGCTCTTTTAAACATTTTTTTAATTACTGAAAAACTAACAATTGTCAACTTCAACTCAGTAATCTTTTAAATATAACCTTTAGTAAAGACCAGCACCACATCATTGAGACTGCACTCATACAAGTGCAAATTGTTCTAGAGCTTCTTGACAGCGCAGCCTTTGTAACAGTTGAATTTTTGGACCTTCAAGTAGTTTCCCTGAAGAGGACTTGATGAGCACTTGTGCCTTAGTCACACTGCAAGACAAGCAAGGTCAAATCAAGCAAATAATCCCAAACAAGTCATGCTCCAATGTTCTTTCTCTGATCATGCAATATGAGGATTTAACAGTGTGTAATCTGTGTAATCTGTGTAATTTGGGCACAAGTAGGATTTGCAAACATAAGATATAGGATAACTGTGAGTGAACTCCAACACAAGAGCAGATAGGAAAATGATTTCAGTTCTTGTGTTATTTCTGCCTTAAAAATGCACTTCACTTGACAACTGTTACAGCTCTGTAGACTGTCACAGAGCAGATGTGCCTCAGAGTGTATCATTTTAATAACAACACACCAACATGGGGATGTGTGAGTCACACGCAGCCCAAAACAGCAAGCTTTTATTTTTAAAAAAGTATGTCACAGGGCACTGCTGTTTGAAATTTCATGAAATATTCTTTGTGAATTGTTTCCTCTGGTGTTTCCCTTTTAGTTGTCTCTCTCTTTGCCGAATGATAAACTCTGTGAGTCACCCGGGTGGTGTGCCCCCCTCTCTCGCCGCCCTATAAGCAGAGGGATCCTCCTGGTGACACAACTCTAGCAGACACAAAATCATCCGGCAATCTTGTTTCATGGCAGTTCCACAAATGGCTCAGTTGATCTGGTGTGCCGTGCTCAGAGATGATATCCCCACAGGACATGAACTACTACCCCCCACAGATTGATAGAGGCAGGAAGCTTAGGCTTCTGGCTTTCTGATTCAAAGACTGGGCTGTCTGTCTTTATCAAGTCCTGAAACCAACAGTGGCCTTCTCATCACTTGCTCCTCAAGAAGCCTTTTAGCGCCACTGGCCTGTTCAAATTGAAATCCCTAGATCTGAACTTTTACCACCCTCTTCAGAAATCTTTCCCTTACTTAACTCGCAGTTTACTCAGCCAGTTTGGTGTCATACTGTGCTGAGATGGTCTGCCTTGCTGACACAATTTTGTGCCCCATATGAGACCTTACTCTTCTTTTCAAAGGCGCAGTTAAATAACCAGATGCCAGAGTCTGCTACCTGTCTTCACCATTCGATTTTATTTATTTAAGGTTGCCTTCTTCTGTCATCACTGTTTTTCCACTCTCCTTCACTATCTCCCACATTCAAGGGGTTAAAACATGGCCTCTACAAAGTCATGAAGAGTACTGCACAAGCAGACGCCAAGCAGACGCCAAAATTGCTGCACCCGTCTTGTTTATTCACAGATGGTAAAAAACCTGCTAATTTAAACATGCTGTTTCCAGCACTTGTAAATATATTATCATTAGCTCCCTTGCTGTGTTGACATCTGTGTAAGTGGGGAAGCAGGCAGGGTGGGACAAGGGTGTGACGTTTCTTGGATGTGTTGTGTTTGCGACCCATCTGCAGTTAGCTGATAAGTCAAAAAAGAAGTTAGCAGCTAGCAAACAGCAATAAAAAGTGGGTCTATGACGGCAGAGACAACAACGCCCAGATGCTCCATGCTCGTCAAGTAGAAAGAGAAAACTTTCAAGGACAGTAAAGGACAATTAGTGTTGTTTAAGAAGCATTATAGTTTCCTGGTGTATCAGTAAATCTCAGTGGTCATCCATTCCACTCTTTCCAGCCTTGAAAAATACAGAAGCTAGGTGACAAACCATATATTGTCTGAAAATTGTTTCCTGTTGTATAGCGGGAAGACTCATGTCATATCAGCTATCACAAAGCAACATTTGTCATTTTAATTGGTCTTAAGTGTTTGTAAGACATAGTTCCCAGCACCTGACCCCTGCACTCCTCATCTGTGCAGATTTACAACAATGACAGACACATGAAAGAAGTGGGTCCATGATGATTAAGAGCTGCCTGCCTCCTGAGGCCTCTAAGTCTCTAGAGACGCATTATCCTCCTGATAGTTTCTAGGCTGAGGTTTAGTGCAGCAACAGATGACAATGAGAGATGCACGTTTTTCTCTACCTTTGTCTGGTTAGGAAAACACAGAACTTCATTTTCTTGTTTTCATCTATAATGCTGTATGACTTCATCAGTGTGAGAATTTATGATATCAAGGCATAGACAAAGTCTCCCCTGGTATTAGAGGTGGAAGGGAATATGTTTCAACAGTCCTTCAAGAGGCCTTCATTACCTCAACTGAATGGTGGGGACTAACATGCATTTACACTTGTCCAGTTCATTGATACCACGCTGGTAAAATAATGTAAGTCTCCAAGGCTGCGGATGTATTTGCGGTCATTTGAGTAATGTGATTTGAGACAAGGATCGCTGGGAAGCAGCTTGGCATACAGAAGTCTCAATAATATTAAGCTGATGTTTGTATGGAAAAATAAAACTATAATGATGGCATATTATTTTTCAATTGAAGACAAAATTAATTTAAACCTTGTCTTTGAAATTTCTCACCAATGCAAATGAACTAGACAGTTGCTCCCAATGTCAGTTTTAATTCTGCAAATCAAATCTTGTGATAAAAAAAAAATCAGAACTTTTTCTTAGTCCCCAGCTTTAACTTCAACTTGTATAAAACGTTATCAACAACTACCCTTTGGAAATTTCAAGGTGAGAAGTGAAAGAAACAAGACTTGAGATTGGTATTTTGGCCAAAACAAGAACAATTGCCTTAAAATTGGCATGGCATTTGAAACTGTTCAAACAAAACCGCTAACACCAAACTGAAACTTTTAAAAAGGAGATAAACAATAACCAAAACCATAACCAGATCCAACCGGTCATCACATTTTTCAATGCTGGCTAACAAGGCCTGAGCTTGCCTCAGTAGGACCTGAACAGATGGTGAAGGGCTATACACCTCCTGGCAGACAGCTGCAACACGCCCACCTGTGTGACAACTCAGCCACTCCCCTCATTATGTAAATATATGTATACCTCTTAGCCCTGGTATAATGACAGAAGCATTTTCAGTGGGAGATTTGAGGCCTTGAATGTGTATTTCTGATATCACAATGGGCATTGAAACATTGGATCTAATGTAGATTCCTTGGCTTTTGGAGCTCAAGTGGACACTCTAGGAACTGCAGTCTGTTGCACTCTAACACTGGGGTTAAAAATGTCATAAATGACAGCCTGTTTTGCTGCTAGTTAATGTTAAAGTATGTCTACATTGGATGGGATTTGATTTCAATACAGTGTTGAGTAATTGATAGTTAGGTTTAGTCAGGATTTCTGATATGGCAACGTCATCATCAGACTTCATAATGGTTCTTCAGAAACCAATGGGTTTCATCTTTTAAACAGTCCATGACAAGGACTTAACTTCTCAAGACATATATCCATCTATACATCCATCCATCTATTAACGTGACCGCTCATCCCGTTAGGGGTCGTGGGGAGATGGAGCCCATCCCAGCTGACATTTGGCGGAAGGCAGGGTAAGACAGGTAGCAAACCTATCACAGGGCAAACATGGAAAGACAGACAACTATTCATGAAAACACTCACATTTATGGGCAATTTTAAAACATATATAATAAAAATGAATAAAGAAATAATCAAACACACAAACTCTTGGACATGAAAACACACAACTTTCCCTGAGCACCCTTGTCTCATAGGTTCCCCTGAATTGCTGCCTTAGATGGCCTGCTGCTGTGGAAGTGCCAATCTCGTGCTGCAACTACTACTATCCGTCTTACCACTATCATCTCTCTCTCTCTTCATCTCTCTCTATCCCTCTTTCCAACCCCAAAAATGTCAAGACAGATGGCTGTCTAACATGAGTCTGGTTCTGCTCGAGGTTTCTACCTGTTAAAGGAAGTTTTTTGCTGCAGCTGTAACTAGCTAAATACTGCAAGGTGCAATGCTCATGGTGGATTAAGATGGGATAAGACTGAGTCCTGTCAGTAAGATGGGACTGGATCTTATCCTGACTTGATGTTGGGTGTTCCTTAATAACATAACATTGAGCATGGTCTAGACCTGCTTTGTAAAGTGTCTTGGGATAACATTTGTTGTGATTTGATACTATAAAGATAAAGATTGATTGATTGATTGATTGATTGACTGACTGACTGACTGACTGACTGACTGATTGATTGACTGACTGACTGACTGACTGATTGACTGATTGATTGATTGATTGATCGGTCGATGGATTGATTGATTGATTGAGTGATTGATTGATTGATTGATTGATTGGTTGATGACTTTCATGACAGAGACTTTGAGAAAAAATCTGAGTGGTATCTTTATTTTATTTGTTGACCAAGGGCTTATGTGTTAGCGCCGAGGAGGCAGGCTTTCTGATTTATACTGCATCCAGTCTATAAAGGGAGCTCTAAATGTTTGGGCTTTACTTGAGGGAGCATTCATGTCATCAATCTTTTTATGAAGTCTATGGTTTAAACTCAGAGGAGCACCTAATTGTATACAAGTTGCAATGAGCTGTTTTTAAACCTGAGGAAGGAAGCCTTGAACAGTTTATATAAGCAAATGCGAGTTTGGGTTATTTCAGCAGAGTTAAGTGACCTTACCTGACTTCAGCATCACCTAACAGATCTCACCTAAATCCCAACAGTGGTTCATTTTAGAAGCATGCCAGCTAAAACATGGTGTTGCATACCTTTAAGATGCTATTTATATGAATGTTTAATAATTAATATCAAGCATTGAAATCATCCCTAAACATTCAGACAGGAAGCATGCGAACGTTTTCATATCATCAGTATAATTCAAGATTCCCAACCCCAGAGAGTGTTGTAGCGTGATGCCTTAAATTAATTCAACACAAGCCTAGAGGGAAGTCCAAGATAACACTGATTCCTATACATTTTTTATCACCTCTCTTGCTGCTGTATTATAGTTAAGTTGACAGGTCTGCTGTTGGGATTACACAGCCATTCGACTGCAAAATAAGGTTTTTAATTCCATCACTTACGCAATGTTTGGGAACTGGAGAACACTCTTCTTCAGTGGTGTTATTTACCATCTCACACATGCTCTCCTGCAGCAGTGTCACTATAATAAGTAGAATGAGAGTAATCTATCTTGAGTGCCCATGTCATGATCCAGCTGTGGATGGAATCAATGGAATTTCTGTGGATGCTAAAGAATAACCAGCCCATAATGCTGCTTGTTGCCTGTTTGTAAAGCACATTCAGAACCTTCCTCTGCATGCTTACAAGAGATGCCACAATTGATATGTCAATGCTTTTCATAAGGAAGGCTCTCACATCTAGAATTTCTCCAGGTACACACTCCATGCATTATTCAGTCAGTATAACTTCTTTAAATTAGTCTCTCAAACTGTAAGTGGTGACTCCTTTGAAATCCAGGCCATCTTGGACTTCAGTGCCTTAAAATGACTTCATGAGCCGAGCTCCATCTTTTCTTTTTTGATGTTACAATATGAGCTTGCTGAATGTTACGGGGAGTTATGCACATCGCTCTGACACATGATTAAGAGCCTCCCCCTAGCCGCTGTGTACATGTGAGAAGGAGAAGAAAGGTTTACACATTTCCCTCTCTCGAATGAATTACCTGTGCATTTTTTCATAATTAATTAGGCCATAAAGAGAGTGAACAAAAGAAAGGAAGAGGCAGCATCTTGTGAATTCACAAAGGTAATTAACATCTCTCCCTCAACCTGTAACATTGCAGCTTTCTCTAAATAATTGCCTCCCGCACCCACAGGGGCTCTGTGGTCCTGTGTTTACACTCAGAAAGGTAAGGCTGTGGGTTATATTTAGAGTAGGACTTGATATCAAAGACTTTGCTTATTTAACTAGCTTGTGCAAAAAGGTGAAAAAAAGTGCTTTGGTGTGCTTCACCTATGTGGATATTCTTTCAGTGGAGACCTTAACAGAAAACTGGAAGTCCTTATCATACAGTGTTCCCAAATACTTCTTATTGCAAAAAACTACCATGGATGAAAAATAACAAGGACTCTCTTGTCCAATATGTTCTCAAATGCAACTATCCTGCCTGTGAAACTTGTATTTGTCAGCAGCCTAGGGAAAGTTGTCAGAATGAAATGGTTTAATGCAAAATAGATGCATCCCCAATGGTTTGTTTAAAATAGCAGCAACCATTACCACGAAGGATTCAGCTGTGGAGCGAAAAGATCAGGGGAGTTAGCAAGTTATCATCCTTGAGCTGCATTCTCCATTTGGATTCACATGGGGCATCACCCATAGAAATATGGCACAACAAATTCAATCTAAAAATATGAGCTCCAAAGGCAAATTTGATGTGGACAAATTAAATATTGATGGGTCATCGAAAAAGCTGTGCTTTCAAATTTCTAACTTTAACATCTCAGGGTGTGATTTCTGTATGAATGATGGGACACAAAAAGCGCTAAATAATATATATGCTATTTTTTATGGGCAGCTTCATGAATATGAAGAGATTTATAAAACCCCAAGTGTAAGTGATTCAACTTTTACATCTTTGGAGTTCTTATATAGGCACTCATATCTAAGAAAAGAAACAACACTTTGCTGACAGACGCAGGCAGACTATTGAACCAGACCATGAGGGAATGGTTGGTTGTTTGGGAAATACAATTTTCACATGTTTTGGTGAGAGGAAGATGTTGTGTCTGTGTGATGAATATGAATAAAGCTTTATAGTTTGTGTTAGTACTTTTTGGGTAGATACAGTAAAAGCTTGGACTGACCAAAATCTGTCAGCTTGATAAATAATTGTTAAAGTAGGGCTGGATGATAAATCGATTAACGATAATTATCGTGATGTAATTTTTCTCAATATAAATATACACAGTTGAAATGAGCGACAGTGACACTGAAGAAAACGCAAAACCTACCATCTCAAAGCAGAGTCGTTAGTCTGACACTGTGCTGACTCTGCGTTAACTATTAACTTCATACACTTCATTAAATATACTTTCAGGATGTGGGTAAAGGAAGAGCCCAGAGACAACTTCTGCTGTGCATCTCGAACATGTTTAATCTCAACCCCGACTGTCTGAACACTGAATAAGTGTGATGCTTTCACTGCACTGTGGGAAACAACATTACTCCGCCTGTAACCCTTAGTAATCTTACGGGGGGGCACTACTCAAAACGATACTTAATATACTGATACACAGAATACAATTTGATATATCTTTGTTGTTAATCTAAATCTAATTATTAACTAATCATTAAATTGTGGCAGCAACCGCAGACTACTGGAAATATCAAATGCTGAAACCCTATCAGAGACGTCAGAGGCTCGGCTGCGACCTCCAGCAGGTAAACTTAACCTACGCTCTATCGCCAGCCGTTTTCTTTCTGCCTCTGTCCTCAGCCTCTCCACTGCCAGCTTCTCCCTCTCTGTCTGTAGGAGCTACAGCTCTCATCTCTGCTTGAAGCTCAGACCTGTATCACTGCCGTTAGACTCTTTCACATCTTCCACAATGGGACCAACCAACAGCATACATACCAGGCCCGAAAACACCCGGATCAGACAGATTGGCCTTGAGAATACCCTTAATGTTTTCCTTCATTCGACCTCTACATTGTAATGTTCAGCAATCAACTGTTCACACGAGCATCCCTCCAGAAGCTGCTCTGATGGCGCTCGGTAAAACTCCTCCACACTCGCCATACTTAACACTTACCTGTACACACACACAGACTCTTGCTACTCACCTACTGTGGAAAAAAAACAATACACGGCACACTGAGCTCCACACAGCCTCCCGTACAAAACCTCACGCGGCCCTGTCCCTGTGACTACCGAACCAAAACTAGCTAAACTCCCCTCTAGTCTTCAAGTGTTACTCACGGTGGGTAGTTATGCACAGCATTGACGGCAATAATTAAACTGCCTTCAATGACTATTACCAGTCAGCCTGGGAAAGCAACCATTACGATGAGAAATGTGCAAAATGATTACAAATATATTACAAAAAAGGAAAGAATGGTGCATAAATAAAATCTAGTGATGTTATGAGATGTGCCGAGGCTTCGAAGCGTGTGTCGAGTAACGGAGGGGGCGTTTCCGTGAAGCGTGTATCGAGGCTTGCTTCATTGAGGGGAGGAGCCCAAAATGATGACGTCCGAAGCCTCGCTGCCCGGCTGTACCACGTGACTGCTTCGGCAAGCGGTTCAGATTATGCTGCGAGGTTTGACAGCAATATAAACCCCTCAGGCTCCGTTCAAAATCTGGGTGTTTGATGGAGAGTTGCGGTCAGTTCAGACTTCGGATAGAGTTTTGATAGTTTGGATACTAGAGTTTGGACAGCGTTTATATAGTTTGGAGAGTTTAGAGAGAGAGAGAGAGAGAGAGATGGTTTGAAGATTTAGGAGTGAAAAGAGGACAGGTAAGACGGAGCCAGCTAGAAAGAGGGGAGTTAGGTGCGGACCTGTTGTGACTCTGGTGCGGTCTTGGCCTAATGGTTAAGTTGCACGCCTATGATATAATTGGCCCGGGTTCTAGCCAAGCCTGCAGCTTTTTAATCGCATTTTTCACCCACTCTCTCCCAGTTTCTACACTGTCCTCTCCTCTATAAATAAAATGAGTCAAAGCCCAAAAAATATAACTTTTAAAAGAAAGAAAGAGGAGGATTTCCCCTGTGTGGCAACATTTTGATTTAATAACTCCTAACTCCTAATAACACAAGCATATTCAGTGACCTCTTCCTAGTTCCACAATCACTTTCACTGTCCTCTGTCTGCTTAAGCCAATTCCATTTTCCTAAAGTGACAGATAAATATAATTACACAACCTGCCATATCATATGATACTACCATTTTGGGAAAATTTACACACACAGAATACATTCAAAAATATTGTATCATACACATATATGATAATTTATGTACAGAAATGATTTGGTCATACATTTTTTGTAATTTAGTCATTCCCATAACAGACACAAAAATTCAATGCATCACACATTATGTGTTTAAGATCCAGCAGCATGTAATGATAAACCTGGCCAGTAGGTGGTTTCGTGTGCACATGAAGCTTCGAGAAATGAACCCTTTCTCGAACCAATTGGCTCAAGTGGTTCGAAGCCTCATGAGGCTTCATCTCACCATCACTAATAAAATCCAAACAGGAGCGCTGTGGCGCAATGCCCACACAGGATGAGAACCGAGGTGTGCTCAATCAGGGGGAGCGCCACATGGCGACTGGGAGAGCCTTTATGATGACTGCCACACCGGGCCCAGGTGCAGCTCATCACCTTGATGACCCAGACCTGCAAGACACAATCAAGCAGCAACACATGCACACCTAGTGGTGTGGAGGGGTCATCACACACAAAAGACCTGCTTCCTGTTAACATTGTCAAAAATGAGAGATACAAAAAGCTATCAGAGAACTAAATCCTAGATACAAACTAACAAACCGTCTGGTTTCTACAACTTTCACTCATGATCCAAAAATCTGCCTTTAAATTTAAATGAATAAAATGGGAAAAGGAACTAAAGAGAAAAATAACCAAGGAACAATGGCATAATGTGTAGGACACAGTAGAACATCAAGCTCTAGAATGTGGAGGGAATATGGTTGAGATTGTGAGATAAAGGGAAAATTCTCACCTGTCCCACAGACTTGCTGGAGACAGTGTGGTGAGCATGATGTTGATTACACTCATGTTTTTTGGCAATGTGTGAAAATGACTGAATACTGGGATGAAGTGTGGAAAGGAATGACAGCGATTTTAAGTTATGAACCTCCTAAGACGTGTGAAGTGCTGTTTCTGGGGAATTTAACACAGGAAAATATACAAAGCAAAGCTAGTTACCTGGCTGAAATACTATTGTTGGCATCAAAGAAAGCAATAACAAGAAAGTGGTGTAAGGAGAAACTGAGAAACTGGTTGGACATTGTGGAAAAACTACACGATATAAAGACCTTTACACACAATTTAAGACTTCAACAATCTGCCTGCCAAGGGAAATGGAAAAAGTGGACCAACTTTATAACCCATCAAAAAGTCTGAGAATGGACTATTTTAAAGGAGGCTAAACTGACTTTTGACGTAACCCCATCAAGAAAAGCAAATCAAATATAAGTTAAAAATAAAGATTATGAATAATGATTCTATATTTATTGTGATAATTATCAATATCAACTGATGTGAAAATTATCGTAGTAACATCCTTTCAATATCGCCCAGCTCTATGTTAAATGCTTGTGTTTTTTAAACAGCTAAAATCTCCTCACAGGAGGGTTAACTTGATGTTATGTGAGAGACTTAATGTTGGTTATGGTGGTGGTGTTATATAGCTGTCAAACAAGAGAGAGTAATCTCAGCTATCATTGATATCACTCAATGTAGGTCAAGAATTGAATCCTCAAATTGCAAAAGGTAAATCTGTTCCTCAAAGACTGCACCCATACCAGATTGTAAAGCTTGTGACCATCTGTATAATATAATTAATACATTACATTATCTAATATATTCTCAGCCACTGTATGCAGCCCTCACAAACACTTAAAGTACCTTGATCAGACTTTTAATGGGCGTTCATGTTTCTTGGCACAATCCCCTGCTTCTTCAAGTGTCATACACAAGTGAGCGTGAAGAGTCAAGGTCAATAGCTGATAACACTCTTAACCTGAGACTGACCTCATGGCGGCTTGTTTCACTTGAGGGACGTCGCTGCAGTGGAGGCAATTTGTCATGTTCGCAATGTAACCGGCAATTACCCTGCATCCTTATAGGCATCATGTATCATTGACTCTCTGCAACTATCGGAGGACTGTAAAAATCCCAGATGATCCAAACAGGCCAAACATAGCTACCACATTAGAGTTTGACCTCAAATGTGGAATGGAATAGAAAAAATTAAGAACAGGCCAGCCTTGTGAGATTTATTCAGCAGCACACCCTACCCTAACAGCAATTCTCAGAGATTTTATATTGAGTCTGTTAAATGGACCCACAAGGCTAACTATTTGGTAAATAATTCATTGGTCTCAGTCATTACATTTTAAATATTTCATTGCTTTTAGTCAACCTAACTCTCACTTTTTCTAGCTGTGGATATAATCTTTGGATGTGTTACACCATTTTACTGAGCTGCTGTTGATTAACGCACAAAAAAGATGTTTTTTCCCAACCAGCTAGTTATACACCGGCAATATAGCAATTAAATGTGGCAGGGAAATCCCAGCAGCTTTCATCTTTCACACTGTTACACCTTCACACAGTACCTCATTCCTTTCTTCCTCCCCAACATCCTCCATACATCACCTTCACATACGGGTCTAAAGTGGGTCAGCCAATGTTTCCCTTGCTCTGTGGAAAAAGAGCATCCACATTTATCACTGTGGTATAAGCACTTTGTTTTAAGACACATTATCCCCAAACAATGGCACTCGCACAGAAATGTCTTTCTTACGTTAGCTTTTGGAACATTTGTAGACTCGGGGTGAACTACTTCTGACTTTTGTACTGATGTAGATGTAGCAGTCACAATGGTATGTTGCAATGGCAGAGTATTATGAAAAACTGTCTGTATTATAAAAGCAGGCAATGACATTAGGTTGTATCATAGACCACAATCCCAAACCCGACATAAAAACTGATACATACTCAACTCAACATTATTTATATAGCACTTTTCATACATATAAACATGCAGCCCCAAGTGCTTCACAGAATAACAGAGAGACAGAAAACAACAGCAATGGTAACATTATAAAAAGCATTATTATAAATAAAATACTTAAAAATAAAATAAAATCAACACAGTAAAACTAATAAAATATGTAATAGTGGAAAGAAAAGATAAAAATAAGGCAGTGTTAACAAGATCAGATGAATACAAGAAATAAATAGATAAATAGATGATTAAATAAGATAAATAAATGTCAAAGCAATGATTAAAATAATAGTATTGCAGTCCAGGGCTAAAAATAAATTACTCAAAATTAAAAGCTAGATAAAAAATGTAAGTCTTAATTTTACTTTTAAAAAAACCCAGAGAGCTCGCCGTTCTGATGTCCAGAGGCAGAGTGCTCCATAGCTTAGGGGCATAAAAACAGAAAGCTCTCTGGCCGGTGCTTGTGTGAGACACACGAGGAACGTTTAAAAGGGAAGCATTCGAGGACCTCAGTGATCGAGCTGGAACATAAAATGACAGGAGATCAGTGATGTATGAATGAGCAAGGCTCAGCAAATACACATGCTCAGCAAAAAAGCAGACATTTTAAACTTCCTCTGGTTAGGGTTTTACTCATGTCTGTATCTGTCTATACATGCCTACTCAACACATTGCATAGAAGACATATTAAAATCACATCACAAAACACATGGAGATGAATCGCATTAAATGCATGATCACTAAGGGTTTGCATCTTTCCTTTACAAGACAATTTGATCTGATTCAATGATTCAAATCTGATTAAGTGACGTGTCATTAAAAACAGAACAAATGGTTCCTCTCCATACAGTATGAGTTGATTTGATTTGATTCGAATGCGTCTGTTGCGATCTGATGGGCTGTATAAAGTAATGTAGTGTATCTGTGTTTAATATTCTGGTCTGCTTGGGCGGCAGCTTGCTAATGCTAGCATCTTAGCAAAGGTTTTTCAGTGTGATTTCATCACCAGATGGTATTTGCCTTTCCGTCATTGAACTTAATCGCTATTCAACAAAGTGTACAGACGAGCAGACTTTTGCATAATAAGTCTGCATTTCTTGATTTCTCAGGTGGAGAGTATGAATAGCTTTTTCTCCTGCAGACTTTGCTTCCTCCTTTTAAGCCAACTAGCGCTAACTGGCCATCCACTTAAGCTAACATTAGTCAGATGAAAGGTGAAAGGTCACACTCGGTGTCTGGCAAGATTGAGAACGCTGAGCACAGTTTGCAGGATAAGAAGCTAAACTTCAGTAAAGTGATTTGTAACTTTAAAACCAGGGCATTAACCAGTTTTAGTTTGTTTTTTACCAATCCATGCAGTGCAGACTATTGCACTTAGTTTTTACACCTCTAATAATTACTGAAATAATGTTTTGGTACCCACTCTAGAGTATTCACATTAAACTAAATATTTTAAATCCCTACATGGGAAAGTGAGCATGTATCAGAGAGCCGCCTGTGACGTAGCGCAGAGTGGCAGACTATGGCTGTTTCCGAAACGGCCTGCTACATTCTACCTACTAATGTAGTTTTAGTACAGTAGGTATTGCCTACTACATTGTGCGTTTGAATTCAGTCTGTAGTATGACTGTTCTGTTTGATCTGTGTTGCAGTATACAGGGATGTCAATTTCCGGTTTTAGAAAGCGGAAGTAAACAACGGCCAAGCTGATAGAGAAACTGCTTCTTCAGCATCACTTATGATTTAAAAAGTTAAGAAGTGGTTTAAATGGAATTTAATAATTTTCACAGCACCTAAAAAGTGAGTTCCCCCCATCAAAAAAGAAGAGGAAAGAAAAATTGAAATGAGCGCTGTGCATTTTGGGAAACAGTTCATGAGGCAGACTGGTCCGATGCATACTGTGACATTTTCCCTAATCAGTAGACATCTGGGGAGTTTTGGCATACTGCAGATTTTGCTCTTTTTCACATAATACTTTACATACTGAATTTTGGCCAATTCAGTACGTACTGCTAGTATAGTAGGCAGTTTCCAAATAGCCAATGTAACAAGACAGTAGCATGCATTGGAAATTACATCATCTTCTTATTTATAGTGCATAGCAGATTCAACTGACCTCTCTGCGGTGGAAGCTGCAATTTTGTTTTTTTATGAAAAGGCTGAAGCAGCACTCCTGTGTAGTCATCTTATGGAACTTACCCCATTTGTGAATTAAGGACTATGATTGGTCCAGTATATCTGAAATCGGTTGGGAATGGTTTAACATGACAGCGGCTCCAAACCAACTTGCCAGCAAAAATGAATAGGAGCCGGCTGATTGGTCTAGCAATGCCAGGCTGGAATTTTGAAAATGGCAGCTTTGTGTATTATGTTGGTGACTTTACAAGTTCCAAGTCTGGTACCTGAATTAAAATACAATCAAGCAGTGCAGGTAAATTAATTTAAGAGTATTGAGTACACTAGACTCCTGATAAAAATAAAAACTATTCATTTAGAAATAATTATGCAGCCTTTTCTGCTGGAGTCCAATCTTCTCAACCCTTCCCATGCAGTTGCATTTCTCAGCTGAAAAGCTGGGAATAGTCTACTGAACATTAAGTCCGCCAAAACACTGCAAAATGTTACTGCTTCTTTAGTTAGTTTGCAATTAAAGCAATGGCTGGAAGTAGAAAATCCAAGTGGAAATAGCCTGTAGCTCTTTGGAGCCAGCAACTCAGCATACATCGTAATACGCCGATGGTGGCTGGAGAGACATCAGATTTTGATGCTTGCCAAGATGCAATCAGATAGACTAAACACTGCAGAATTCACATTGTACATCTCACTCTGATAGATAGATGTGGATGAAAGTCTGTTAGGTTATGTGCACACGAGTGCTGACATTCCTCCTGTCATTTTTGTCACTTTGCAGCATGATTCTTAGACGCAATTACATCAAAAGCACTTTGGCTTGCAGGAGATGTGTTTTATAAAATGCGCTAAAAGCAATTAGTACAACCGCATGAGGCAGACATCAACTAAAGTTAAGACCTTAAAGAAATGCTGAATATCTAAGAGAACAACAACAACAAAGAACACTTTAAAAGCAGGTGGAGGACAACAGGCAGAAGATTATCCAAGTCCATGTGAGAAGAAGTAAGTGCAAGTCTAAAGCCTTTGAGATGCATAATTAATAAAGTCCACAGTAAGTGCATTGGAGGGAGTGAAATGTCCATAAGCTATGATGGGAAACACAGAAAACTGCATCTTGTCTGACTCACCAGTACATTACACTGAGTGGCTAATTTTCAAAGATTGGATTCCAGGCACTGAGAGCGCCATGTATTGCACATCTCTTGTCACCATGTATCTATATCTTCGCCATCTAAATGTCCAACTCACAAGGGATATTGCTCACATGATATTCCAATACAAACATGTCAATACAAGTTTACAGTTCTGTGTGCTCTGTGTGTGTTTGCTCTTAGTCAGTGTCTTGTTGAGTTAGCATTTTTACTGTCTTTGATACTAGTCCGGAAAAGTGTGTTGTTTCACAGCCAGATGACATCCTATCTATCCATCTTTCTATGACAAAGTGTGGGAAAACATAAGGACTCATTCATGGTCAGGTCTAAGCGTTTCACATTTATTCCTAAGGTGAAGTTCCACTTTTTTTCCACGAAGGTGTGGCTAACAGCAAGGTGTGGTCAAATATGCTGGGTCAGGCGTTGCTGGATTTCAGGTTTTGGAAAGCTGAAGTAAACAACAGCCAAGCTGATGGCAAAGCTGCTTCTTTAGCATCCACTTCTGTTTTAAAAAGTTAAGAAGTGGTTTATATTTTATTCAACTATTCTCACTGGCGTTATCTGTGAGATGACTTCACTGTACATTTAACATACTGTTAAACGTCTGATAGAACTCCAACCCAGAAGGTGGCGTTAATGCTCCCAAAAACAGGGTAGTGCTGTGCATTGTGGGAAACAGTACACAACGGTCACTTGTCTGCTTCATACTGAGACATTTTCCTGAATTGGTACAACATCCAGGTAGTTTTGGCATGCTGCAGATTTTTTTCTTGTTCACATACTACTTACTACATTCTGATTTTTTTGCCAAATCAGTACGTACTACTAGTATAGTAGGCAGTTTAGAAAACAGTCCTTGTCTACTCTCACTCCCTTGTAAATAAAATATTGTGTGATTTAAAACCTAATAGTATATCACCTAATAAACCTGCAAGTGTATAATTTCTGCACATTTTGGGATTTAATTTGTTAGACAACTTAAATAGACTGCTCTTCATGATGACAAATGAAGCAGTTATGAAACTTAATAAACACATAATCAGGTAAATGAGCAGGGCTTTTATTCATCATAACAAGGCTTCATTTTGTGCCTCTGAAAAGAAACAGACTGTTTCATTAACTCTACAGGCTCATTGTTTGCTCACATCGACTGACACTTGTACATTAACACATAATAGGCAAAAAGCACTCCCATGAGTTTCCCTAAAGTAACCTTTATCCTCTAAAAACACTGAAACGTGCTGTCACAGGGAAAATAATGACAAATATGAGTTGAACATCTTTTTAGGATGTTTTGCAACTAGGGCACCAAAAATCAACTTTGCAGTCTCTTTTCACTGCTGTAGAACCAGACCCGCCTTGTATTGTGCATGACAAATTGAGTATTGCAAATCCTGACCTAACCCTGATTTTGTCTGTGTCCTGGAGAGACATCCTCAGCCAAAACCAGAGATTATAACATGCATAATGTAAGGAAGTACACTTGTCTGCTCAGTTTCATCAGACTTGGGCCAGCAGGATGCCTCCCTGTGTAGCTCCAGGGGGGTTGTGTCTTCCCCATGCTGTCGTCATGCCTGGCTGTGAGGGAACATTTCCTTCCAGACAGAGATTCAATCCGAACCGCAGGGGGAGAGTCACCCCAAGGCAACAACGCCCCAGATGAAACACAAAATGGTGAGCTTGTACGGTGAAAGCGTTCTTCCTCTTCTTTCAGAAATAAACTATACAAGCGTGCAGTGACCAGCAGACACTGCTGGCCACACTGTGGCCTTCATGTGTTGTGCTTTTTTATGTCCTCGGTGGCCTGTGAGTAGGTTGATCTAAGCACAGAGGAATTTTTCAATAAAATGTCTGACATATCCGCTGAGAGTGATTCAAACTCAAGCGTTTGAAAACTGAGCTATTCTGACAGCTTCCACTTGTAACCTTCATGCTGCCCCTCTAATTAATAACATCCAGTAAAGATGTTTCTGAATAAAGACATGGCATAAGTCTGAGTATCAAATTATATTATTCAGTTCAAATGATAGGTCGGGTTTTTCATGTCGGCCTGTCAGTAAGAATTGCCTGCTCCAGTTCCTGTTTTATTGACAGCTTCCATATGAATAATATGAAGGCAGTGCTTTCACAGTCATGTCTATATTTGTTCCTTTCATTTAAGGTTTAAGTTGTATAAAAAGGAATTTGAACTGCTAATTTGGAATAAAGTGAAAAGAAGAAAATGTCTGCTTCCTCTTATTTTACACTTTGATGACTGGAGTCTGTGGAACTCTGAACATTAAGTAAAGGATAATGTACCCAAGATACTACATCATTGGCACAAAATAATGATTAATATTGGATTTTCTGGATTTAAAATTGATGTATGTATACAGCTTTTAAAAAATAGTCTCTCCAACTCCATGATAGTTGGCGTTCCATGGCAACAGATTCTTATCTCCCTATTGTGGTCACATTAAACTGAATATTTCAATTCACAATGAACATTTCCATCAACAGTTCAACCTGGTTGGCCATGTCTGTGTTGTTCTGGAATACTCTGCTGAAAAGAGACGTCGGAGGAGACGTAATGTACAGCGATTCCACAAGTTTTGTGAATTAAATTAATAAGATGCCACCCAGCGAATAAGCCACAGGGCATGCAGTCCCTGTTGTTCAATGCATAGTAATATTTGGGATGAGATGCATGTAAGGGTTCATTCGTAGGCTTCTGCCTTGAACAAGGGCTGTGCAGACCTAGGGCGTGGGCGACGGTATTGAGTTGACGCAGCAGTATAACCCAGGCTTAAAGGTGTCATATCACGCTTTTTTCATCAATATATATTGGTCTAAGAGGTCCCCAAAACATGTCTTTAAAGTTTATGCTCAAAAAAACACTTTGAAATCAGATTTTGGCATGCCTGAAAAACCCTCTTCTTCAGTCCTCCTCAGAACACTTTGTTTTCTCTCTGGCCACGCCCCCTCAGGAAGTGGATGTGCCTCAGCTGTCCAGCACATTGATCTAATGTTTACATGTTGGCTGAATATACACGGCTGCTCAGAGATCCCGTTACTTCAACCCTCTGAATCTGATCCAGAATCTGATCCTGACGGAGAGGCGCCTGCAGCAGGACCTTTCTGAAGGATTGGTCACAGATTTAGTGTTTGTTGTTGTTTTATTTATCAGTGTGTCGACATGTGTCCTGGTACACAGCTACGAACATGTAGCTATGTGGCTATGCTAACTAGCGCTAGCACTTATCCATGATAAGTAAAAATCATCCACTAGATCTTCAAATCTGCAGACGTGGGGAGTAAAACCGACCTCTGCCAGAAAGGCAGCATGACCTTTCTGAAGGATTGGTCACAGATTTAGTGTTTCTTGTTGTTTTATTTGTCAGTATGTCGACGTGTGTCTTGGTACACAGCTACAGCTACAGCTACGAACATGTAGCTATGTGGCTATGCTAATTAGCGCTAGCACTTATCCATGACAAATAAAAATCATCCACTAGATCTTCAAATCTGCAGACGTGGGGAGTAAAACCGACCTCTGCCAGAAAGGCAGCGGGACCTTTTCTGAAGGATTGGTCACAGATTCTGTGTTTCTTGTTGTTTTATTTGTCAGTATGTAGACGTGTGTCTTGGTACACAGCTACGACATGTAACTATGTGGCTATGCTAACTAGCACTAGCACTTATCCATAATAAATAAAAATCATCCACTAGATCTTCAAATCTGCAGACGTGGGGAGTAAAACCGACCTTTGTGTTTATTAAGACAGCCTACAACTAGCATGCCTCCCTCCTAAGCTCCTTGTTAGCACACATTTGTGCAGGTAATGAAAAACGGAGGAGGGATTCAGTATTATTTTATACAGTCTATGGGCTGAACAAGCTCCGAGCTCTGACTCCGTGACAGACCGGATATTGTTGTTACGTAACAAAAACACTGAAGTCTGAAACGGCTCGTTTCACACACATTTACAGAAAGGTGTAGAAATCAAACAGGGGCAGAATGGATTTTTTTCATTCTCGGGGGGTTTGTAGACATGCCAGGGAAACATATTTCAGGTAGAGAACCATTAAAAAGTCCATTTTGCATGATATGTCACCTTTAAGCTAGACAAGGTGAATGGGTCTTCTACAAAATTATAAACGTTAACTTTCATCCCTTCTCTGAGGTCTACTGTTGAAATGTCACAATTGTGAACCCTGCTGCGAATGTCACCACAACTCATGGTTTAAGTTTCTGTGTAGAGATCAGTAACTTAAAGTTGCACTCCCCAGCTCCACTGCCATTGCCAGTATTGCAGGAAAGAATCTGATATTTGAAAATCTAAGTTGTTTAGGCTAACCAATTAACATGCTAATGGAAACTAACAGGTTTGCCTCAGTGTCAACAAGCAGAAGTAAAATGTGCCAGAACTTTTTTTTTTCACTGCAGAGTGATTTGATTTGACGTGTCTGATCCCATTGTCTCTGGTTTTGATTAATCAGAATCAAGTATTTAACACACGTGGTGATAAGTAAGAAAGCCGTGTAATAAGGGCAAAATGATGCCATGCTCCACTTTGGCAAACTGTTTCAAATCTAAGGGTGACTTGTGCCGTCACAATCATACGCACAGTTGGAGAAATGGCCATAGATATCATAAAAATGTACTGACGTACAAGAAAGATAATCTAAGGTGAGGTGATCAACCCAAGCTGTTTGTAAGTGTAAGATGTAAGGGTGATTTTAATGGTGAAGACTGTAAAATAATAGAAAACCAGACAGTGAAAAATGTCTGACAGCCTCTTAATCAAACCACAACTTAATTGTTTTGGAAACTAGAGAAAATGTGAAAGCCCCCGTAAGGTATTCAAATGCAAGCTGAGTACAATAATGAAGCCTGGTAGTTGTTAAAAGTAACTCACTCAAACAGAACTACAAAACCTTCAGAAGAAAATCACTGTGAAGAAGTCTACTAATGATTATTCAACATATTTGCACAGAGTTGCATCATGCTTTCAGTGACACCTAAGTCTTCTAAAACTCTGTCATGGTGTGAAATTATTCCAAGTTATCCATCTCAAACAGACGATGCAGTCACAGCAATGTTTACACAAATATATCCAGGCAGGAGAGTTTGGTGACAGCAAGAACAAGGACAGCTTTGTACGCCTGTTGTGTGGAAGGTTGAAATAAAGGAACAAACTAAACAAAAATAAAGCAGAAAGTTTTCAATAAAGCCAGACTTGATTGTGAGTGACTCCAAAGCAGCTCGGTGCATCTAGAATCAAATGTATTCAAACAGTCTCGTTCAGTGCACATCAATTTGATGCAACACTGCCGCAATCATTCCTCATCGACATTCAGACAGTTTCACGTTTCAATCCTTAACATCATTGGCTCTGACAGTTTAAGCCTATTGCTGTAACAGATGACATCATGTGACACAGATGACTTACTTTCCCAACTATTGGAGTGAAGCATGCTGCTGACTTAATGTGACAGCACATTTAAACCTGCAATATGAGCTTATTTCTGTCCATTTGTTCTGACTGTAAACAACCCATCGAGTGAAATTCTGTCGTAATGGGGTTTTAAATTATCACCGTCTGAGCCAGACATAGCAACAAAGCCTCATGGTAAATGGATGTGTGTTAAATGTGTTGATTTAAATAATTTAAGTTGTCATCATTCCTGCAATGGCAGACCAGCATGCCTTGAAATGTAATTATAGAGTATTTGACAGGCTGATGCACAGCCATCACCACTAAACTACCTCCAAATCATAAAATTAACATCAATTCACTAGCTGTTATGAACCTTCAACATCATTTCCACACAACGCTTTTCCTCCCAAATCCAGTTTAGGAAATGTGTTGTTTTTTTCAATGTTTACATATTTCTTCTTCTGCAATGAAAGTATTTGTACATGACACTTTTAAAAGTCTCTGCAGTTGCTAATGCTCTAAAGCAGGGCTTAAACTCACAAATATCACACACTGTTGAAGATTGTTCATGTGTTGCATGGTCTACTACATGTTTGTTGCCCTAGTGAAATTTGCTTTCTGAGGTTCCTCACAGTTGTCCTTGTGATTGCCTCATTGTACCCTGATGTCCTTGGGCCTGTAATAACTCCATTTTCTTCTGGAGGGTTTTCTTTGAATGGCTCTACCTCAAGTCTTTTTCCATTTGTTGGGTGTATAGCATGTCTGCTTCTCTGATGGTTTGTGGTTGGTAAAGCATGTAGGCTGGAAGAGACACTACACTGTGGCTGTATTGTCCTGCTGTTCCGTTCCCACAAGAGTGTAAGATAAGATACTAAGATAAGATAAGAGACTCTTTTATTCATCCCGCAACGGGGAAATTCATGGAGTTACAGCAGCAAACAAAAAGGTGTACAGAACAAGAATATATATAGAAAGAAAATGTCCATCAGAGACGACAGATTGGCCATAATTCTCCTGTCAGCCACCACCTCCACAGGGTCCAGGACTGAGCTGGTCTTCTTCACCAGTTAGTTCAGTCTTGCTCTCCTGTATCCTGTCCGCCCACAGCAGGTTTAATCCTTCCAATGTGGCGTTCGTGTCCGGTGTTAGCTCTGTTAGCATGATGCTACTCTGCCAGTATTCCCTCTGTTGCTGGGTTAGCTCGTCCACCTCATTGTAGATAGATCTTACATTCCCCATAACGGTGGGTGGAAGGACAGGTTGATGTCGTCTTTTCTTAGCTTGCACCTCAGTACCAGCATGTCGTCCTTGCCTTCTTCTCCTCAGCTCGCAGGGAACAATGGGCCTAGCATTGTTAAGCATTGACATGCTACAGGATGCTAACAGCTGATCTCGTATGTAAACAATGTTGCCATGGTTACACAGGATCTCCGGACACACACAGGAACAAAAATAGTAAAAACACCACTGCAAACGTAGCCAGTTTGGTGTCCATGACCAACAAATGAGTCATTATAAGTCATGACAGGCTCCAAATACAAAAAATAACTAAACATATGAAGAAAAAAAAATCAAAAAGAACAACAAAGAGAGAGCTGCTGCAACAAGCAGCCACTGGAGCGGCACTTAGCAACAGAGTATATAAAATACTTGATAGTTCTCTCAGTTAAAAACACTTAGCATGCTTTTTTTTTGTACTAAACCAAAATGTCTGGTAACTAAAAGATGAAATACATGGAAAATACAGGAGAGGAGACATCAGCAGGGATTTTAATTTTGCATTGGAGAGTAACATTTATTTCCAGTAAATAAATCATATTTGTGACATATATCATTTTGTTATCCAAAATATATTATGAAAAACATGTTAGGACTGTTGTGTGTCTTGTTATCTCAAGACACTTAACAGAGCAGGTCTAGACCAACATGCTTATTTACAAAGACCCAACATCAAGACAGGATAAGATCCATTCCCAATATACAGCAAAGACTCAGTCTGTTCTCATCTTAATCCACCATGAGCAAAGCACTTTGCAGCATTTAGCAAGTTACAGTGGCAAGGACAAACTTCCTTTAACAGGCAGAAACCTCCAGCAGGACCAGACTCATGTTAGACACACATCTGCCTCAATTGCATTGGGTTTAAAGAGGAATAGATGGAGATGCAGAAATACTGATGGACAACAAGAACAGTTCATGCAGGCTTTTAGTATTGTGGTGGAAAATTACTGAGTTCCATGTTTCTGTAAGAGTGATAGAAACTGTTGCAGGTGCAGTTTCTCTAAAGGTCGCAGACGGGAGGTTTCCTGTACTCCCATCCTTTGCATGTAGCTTTCTTACGTATCATGTTATGCTCTCTCATGTGTCCTGTTTTTCACTTAGCCTATGTGTCACAGTTATCACCTGCCACACCTGCTCAGCCTCTCAGCCCACTACATTTCCACTCCCCTTCGTTTACCTGAACCACACTCTCCTCATTAAGCCAACACAAATCACCTGTTTCTCATTACCTGCTGCCAGTATTTAAGTCCTGGTTTCAGCTCACTCAGTGCCAGATTGTTCTCTCTGCAAATGCAAGACTCTCCAGCACTTTTCCTCGGACTGATCTCCCGGTTTCGACCCTGCCTGTCCCCGACCTTCCTTCCTCGTTTCTGCCCTGGTAACTACCTCAGCCTTCTGTCCCCGACCAAGAGATTTGCCTGCTCCTCTTCTGTTTCCAGCCTGATCCTCCACACAGCTAAACCAGCTTCTCAACAGACATTGTGTGACCGGGTTAGTAATGACTGTTACCTGCTGTTACCTCCGGGCTCCAGTGTGCTGCTTTTGGGTTCACCCTCACACCCGTTACACTATGATCTCTGTTAGACCATTGAATTTTCCCTTTTTTGTGAGAGCTTCATGTCAATGTACCACACCTGTTTTCTTCTGATATATGCTGTTTGAGCTCACATTTTGGGGCAGAAGACATCTGACAATCTCTTTGCAAAGAGTGTTGATGATAAAACTCGACAAAAGACAATCATTTGTTTCTCCATAAGTTTATTTCATCCATCACGCTGACATCATAACCTGAACAAGAAGTTGCCATTACAGTATTTGCAGGAACAGAAAATTAACGATGTAGACTGATCTTAAGGCAGTTAAAGTCAACAGGTCTCATATTGGAACCTCAGCTGCTTCTCCAGGTCTACTGAGAGCTGCCAATCCTGTGCAGCTGCCAGGATTCCTGCTGCTTCCTTCTTGCAAGCTGCCCTGGGCTGCTCTCCTACTTTGACGAAAGCTATCGTGCTGGTCTTGTTGGGCACTCGGCTGCAGCTGCTGATTTCTTTACTGATGGCTTCTGCAATCGGTTTCAGCACCTGGTTGTGGCGCCAGGTGTAACGGCTGAGCGCTTTTGGGCAGGAGCTCAGAATGCTGAGCACAGCTGGCAGTCCAGGGTCTTCATTTTCCCCCCAAGTCAAGAGGTTCACTGGGCTAGGCAGAACATCATAAACTGCTCGAATCAGGAAGGTGATGCAGTGAGCCTCAGCCTGCTAGAGATCCATCCAAGTGCTCAGCTGCTCTTCACAATACCTGATTTTAAATATTGTACATATTACACAGGAAAATCTGGCAAGATAATCTTTAGAACTAATTAAAAAATAAAAATTAAGAAGGGTCTGATTTTTTTTTTTTTTTTTTGGAAGGAGGAAATCTGGCCCCGAAATTGTCCAGATCATCTTGCAGTGTGCACCCATGGATTGTATATCAAAATGGAAGCCATAAGTGTTCACTTGCTGTTAAACCAAAAGATTTAGAGCTCCTTACAGCTGACTGGCTGAAGTGAAGGTCTTAAACCCTGCCTCCCTCAGGTTAGCAGATGGACTGGGGGTCAAGCTATAAAATTGAAATACATGTACGTGTTTCTCGAACATGGTTTCTATCTATATTAATAGTTCTTCTGCTGATTCATGTCCAAGTGTTCATTTTTCAGAGTAAGTTAAGTTATTTTATTCTAAAGAGATAATCATTCCACAGCTCTGTTGACAAATACAGCCTCCTGCCACGTTCTGTACTGGATTAGCAGAGTAGAAGAAGGATGGCAATATAAAAAACAAAGCTAACACTAGCACAAGAGTCATTTGATTTTTCCTCACCTGAAGTGTCAGCTTCAAATCACGAGGACTTGTTCTGCTGTTGACTCTACCCCCCTGAGGGATCTTTCATGTTGTACTGTTAGCTTTGTGTGTTTTAGTTGGAGGTAAGGATGACACACCAGTTCCCCCGCTCTACCAATCAGGTCGCATCTGGGCATGGCTTGGCTGCACCAGTACAATAAGTCAGCATCACATGAGGTGGTCTTTTGGCTTCAAAGCTCATCATGGACAGAAATGAAGACATGTTGTCCATTCTATACACAGTCAATGCATATACGCGACTTTAAGTGGCACCTAATAGACAGTTTGCAACCTCCTGTCAAATCAACCACATCTTTTATTATAACCCTCCTATGATGGTAATGAGCCATTATGAAATGATCCATTTTTGTGTGCCAGGCTTTATAGATGCTAATTTCTGCTGTAAAGTTTGGCAATTTCAAACGCAAGACAGCCTCAGACCTGCAGTTTTTGCCTTTTCTGCATTGCCTTCATTTTTCATTCCCACAGGGCTGTTCTGAACATCAGAGACTTTAATCTTTATTCTCATATCCCCTCAGGCCAACTCTGCAGGTAATCTGGATAACCTACGGGCTTTTCTCCCCCTCGGCAACATGACGAATTACCTTATTTCAAAGAATGCTTTTTATGATTTTAATACTTGTGGAACATCTGTGACATGTCATTGTTGACTGTCATTAAAATCATGTACATCATTATAAATACAAAACATCATGCTGAGCAGGAAACAAGGACTGTTTCTTTGATTTTGTTTTGATATTGAAATTTTAAACCTGGAGGAGGAGTTATAAACTGGTTATTAAAAAGGCGGAATTGAATACCTATTCAGCCGCAAACTTCTTCATAACTTAAGATTGTTCTATTGCTGTATGTACTTGAGTCACCAAACTTTGAGTTCAGCAGTATCAAGTCGGAGTCAGGTTTGTGTCACCACAGAAGAATTCAAGTAGAGTCTGCATCCAAGTCAGAGTCTCATTATTCATATTATTATTTATTATAAGGTGGACAGCTGTTGGTTTTCAATCTATTTAATCTGGTTTTATATAGCACTATATTTTAATAGGTATCTATTTATTTACTCCAAGACTGTTATATATATATATTACCTATCACAACATGAAGTACTTATCTAATGCAAAAAGACCTGAATTCTGCATTTTGTTCTCTCATGTTCACACGGTCAGAACGACAAATAAAGTATCCTTGATCCTTGATCCTAGATCCTAGATCCTAGATCCTATTCACTGTATGAACCTGAACTGACTGTGGTGGACCTTTTCCATGTGTAGAAAACACATTTCATTTATCAACATCAGATTCTGACTGATCCAGCTGGGCGTCATGTATAAATGTGTACTTGGGCTCTCTTAATGTGGAGACACACTCATCAATTCTGGTTTGGCAGGGTCACTGCAGGTGTCTAATGAACTCAAAATAGCTGCAACCCACTCACTGATAATCAGAACTTTAACTAACCAAACATCTAGGACCCAACACATGTAGCATCCAACTGCTCCAAACTGAATACATTATTAGGGCCTTATACTGAAAACAATAAAAAAGTTATCATCAATAAAATAAGTCTAAGTCCTCCTGGCAACCTTCTGAGTCTTAATGCAGTCAATGCATGACTCTGAGTCTAAGTCTGAGTCATCAGTACTTGAGCTCAAGTTGAGTCTCAGGTCCTGAAAATCAGGGCTGCTGTCAGACACGAGTCTGAATCCTGAACCCAAGCACCAAAACACTGAATACCTCAAAGATTTTCTGGAGGATGTATGTAGTACTTTAACTGAAATGCATTTGAAAAACTGTTTTGATTGCTTGTTGCACAGATTTAGTAAATGCAGTTTCATTAAAACTTTGCAAATGAAGGTGAATATAGAGAACACACTTAATCTTATAACTAAGTGTTGCATGATACTAACTTTAACAGTAATAATTACTATGTATAGCACATTTAATAACACATGTTTATAAAGTTTATAAAGCAAAGCATGGGAGGATTCAACATATTATGGCAGGATTTGAGTAACAAAATAAACCTTTGACAGACAGAGAGGAAAGTAGAAATTATAAGAATGCAAAAACAAAATATAATGCAAAAGATTTAAAAGAATAAACACAAATTAAACAGAATTAAGTGGTGAGACAGGATATCATTAAATCTAACTAAAACAGATAACTAAATAAAAATAAATAAATAAGTAAATAAAAGCATTAAATGACAATAACAGGTTTTACGAAGAAGGCGACATCACGAGAGAAAATGGAAAAGGATCAATTAAGATAATTAAATTAATACATTTAAAAATAAATAAAGCAATTAAAAACAATTAGTTAGATATAAAATACAAATAATAAATAAGAATGAAAAGCACTGAATAAAAGAAAAGAAAGCAAGTCTGTTTAAGTGGGTCTAAAGAAGGGATTTAAAAGTTGAACTGCGTGTATTCAAAAACAACATCCTCAACAAAAGTGGGATGACAATCTTTTCCTATTTTAAAATGATTGAGAATTCCTAAGATGAACATGCATGTTGCAGCAATTCTCTTTCAAAGATCAAAGTATGATCACTTTGATGAACTTGGTCTTTTATGAAGACCACGTCCAAATCACAGTCGGTCAATAGAGATTTTGGACAGTTGCGTCATATTGCTTCAGATCTTGGGTCTGTGTGTCAATAAATCTAATACCTGAGTGGATTAGGGCAATATCACCTCCCAACAGATGGTGCATCAGCTGACCCCCGGAGTAATGTGGTTCTTTATTTAAGGGAGATTGAGGATTTTAGCAGTGAGGAGCATTAAAAACAGCACATTTCTGCTCATTTCGGTCGCAGGGGCTTATTAATTGATTTCCATGTTGATACGAGTCAGGTCAATGCATTTGGAATTTGGTCTAAAAATGTTCAGAGCACATTTTTCTGACATTGCTCTGATTTCTTTATTTGAAAATGGCTCACACTCTAGCCAGGGTTCAGAGCACTCTAAAAAAGGTCAGCTCTATCGCTAACAGTGGAGCACTGAAGGCGAGGGCTGAGTATATGACCCTTTCTAAATGAAACAAATATAAGCTGAAAATAGACGTGTTTGCAACCTCTGACAAGGGTGTCTCTATGAATGTCATTAATATTTTTAGAAATTCAACATTTCATTCTCTCCACTCCTGTGGAAATGTGATAAACAACGAGTCTCCCTGAGTTCTAAGCAGCTTTAAACAGAGATGATCAGTGACGTTACCGTAGTTGAGGACTTTAAATGAAGGCAGAGGAAGTAACTCACTTTGCCAAAAGTCAATTATGTTTTTGTAAATGAATCCTTGGTGCAAAGGCAGTTATCTCCCAGAACTGAAGGTGAAGTTAGTCTCTTCCTTGCATGGCTCCTGACCCTTGACAAATTTCATTAGTCTTGGTAAATTAAAACATGTATCCCCTCCCCACACACAAACATGCACACGCTTAACTTACCACACCAACAGCCACCTCTAATATTAAAATTCTTGCTTTTGCCTATCTCGGTATGAGGGTCTCTTTTAAATAGCAGCCATCAACAAAAGCCCTGTATACTCTGTAATTTCCTGTTGGAAACTAGGCGGCATATTGCGCCTGTCTTCCCGTCCATTCAAGCTAACCTTTCTACAGAATCTACTGCTCAAACACAGAAAACAGTCAACATCCCTGAGCTGTTTTGAGATGGCAAAATGGAGGCATAACAGAATCAAACAGCCTGACTGTGGCTCCAGACTCACAGAGCAATCTCCCTCCACCAAATCCCTGCAGCACAATTCAATTCCATATCGCTGCAGGGCATCCAGGCCGTAATCTGACAGCCATAAAAGGTTAGCAGGGCACCAAGGATGAGGACACTCTCTCTAGTGCATAAAATAAAGACAATCCTTTGCATGTAGATTGATAGTTAGTGGCAACATTATAACAATAGTTCACTGTAAATAAATCAATGGGAATACATTTAAAATAACATTAAAAAGACAAGCAAGCTGTTACCTAGGAAACAAGCTGTTGTGAATTTGATGAAATGAATAATTATGATGTCTTTTAAGGGTGTGAAAATAATAGATATAAAAATACAGCTGACATCGATCAATCATTCAATCTTTATTTGTATTGTGCCAAATCACAACAAACGTTATCTCAAGACACATTTACAAACATAGCAGGTCTAGACCACTCTATGTTAAATTAATAACAAAGACCCAACATTAAGACAGGATAAGGTCCAGTCCACTCTTACAGACAGGACTTATCCCACCTTAATCCACCATGAGCATTGCACCTCGCAGTATTTAGCTAGATACAGCGGCAAGGAAAAACTTCCTTTTAACCTTGAGCAGAACCAGACTCATGGTAGACACACATCTGCTGACACAGAATTGGGGTTGGAAAGAGGGATAGAGGAGAATAAGAGACGGATAGTAGTAGTAGAAGTAGTAGTAGTAGTAGCTGTTGCCGCTGGAGTCTGGAACATCCACAGCAACAGGACATCTATGGCTCCTCTTCAGCTAGCCAGACTTTCTTGTAAACTAGCATTTTTTTAACTATGTTGTTACCACAATGGGCCTCTTCAGCAAATTTACCAAAGTGTTTGTTGACAGCATGCATGCAGCAGCTTGGTTATCTAATGTGAGAAAAGTATTATTAACAAAACTGTGTGTATTTTATTTTGGATGATATCAGTGGTCTTGTGTTGTTAATAGAATCAAATTTATCAGTTACCGTCACGTTGAGGGCAAAACAAAAAGAGGAGGACCCAAAGTGCAGACTAAAATCAAAGGTTTAATTAACAAAAAAACAAGAGATGAAATAAAACTGACCTAAACAAACCCACAGGAACACGAGAGCAACTCAATAACAATGGACTGACACAGAAGGGAGGGAACACAGAGGCTAAATACTAACCAGGGCAACCAGACACAGGTGAGACAACGAGACACAGGTGCAACTAATCAGCACACAATCAAAGTGGAAGGAAACACAAGGGCAGGAAGCCACAAGGAGCAAGAACTTCAAAATAAAACAGGAAACACCTAACTAAGAAACACAAGAGAATATACATATCCAAGGAATAAAGGACACAAGACATGAAACACAGGAGAAAATATCACAATTAAACACAGGAAGAAAAATAAACAAATCTTAACAAATGCAAATCATGACAGGTACACTCTGTTTCATTCAACCAACCAAACTAATTTGGACAAATATAGAGATTATCAACAAAAACACAATATGTTAAACGACATCAATGCCTCATTAAAAACAGAGCAGGCAATAAAAAAAGCCTGCAGGGCATTTGTTGATTGTCAATCTTGTGTTTGCACAAATTAAGTTCCTGACCAAAGTTTATTAAAGTTGAATTTAAACTGTCCACTGCCATTGTGCATAGATCTAAGAGTGTCAACTAAGACAACTGCTGATAATGCAAGCTACTGTTAGCAAAATACACATGGGGCATGGAGGGCAGGAGTAAAAACAGATCGATAGATGCACAGTTTGATTGACATGCAGAGCACACATGGTTTTTTTATATTGGGAAAATGGATGGCAAGTGCATGAGCAGAAAAACATGGAATTGATTTGAATCATTAATCCTCCTGTCCTGTTCACCCTCCTCCCCTTACTTTACTGTTTCCGGTCAATTGGAACCCCTTCAGTGTTTAACGTCTCTAAATTAATGACTAACATCATTTTTTTGGCTTCATATTTCATGACTTTTCATAATTTAATGGGGACAACTGGGAAAACATAAAACATAAATGTTGATATGTTCCAATTTCCTGTAAAAAAAATACGCATCAGTGTTCCTTGGGGTCAATTTGACCCCGGGCTGTTTTAGCTGTATATAACTTAAGAAATATCAACATTTTACACACATTTGTTTTGGTTGTTTTGGATAATATTGAGGTCACTATAACCAAGGACACTTCTGCATGTGACTGCAGGAGCTGGGATCGAACCACCAACCTTCAGATTGAGATATAACATTTCCAGCCACCATGTCTCTAAAGACATTCAATGATGTGTCCTGTGTCATGCGTTTTGATAACATAGAAACAAGGCAGGGCCGAGAAGAGCATGACAAACTCACAGCAGTTTGATGTTCTGTTTTACAAATAAAGTCCCTCTAAATGCTTTAAATTGTGTTTATGCTTGAAATACATTTTATTAAAAGGCATTTTAGATAGTCAACAAAGAAACATAAAGTACCTGACACATAAACCTGGGTAACAATCTGTTTCTGGAGGTTTAAATTGCTGGGGTTAAACTGACCCCAAGGATAAAAGATGTAACTAAATTTGAGGGTAACAGGAGGGTTAACTGCTCTTAATACAAACTAAAATTACACAACTTGAATGATTGATTTAAAAACATGGATTGGGATCTTTCCATGAAGCCTAATATCTCCCTTGCCACATTGTAAATATATGTTTATATGAACTTAACTAAAAGTTGATGTTTGATTAATCTTATTTTGTAACAAGTATGTTTTGATTGGACCTTGTTGTTGTGTGAGTCACATTTAGCACCTTGAGGAGTCCTCCTGAGTCTGAGTCCACTGATTTCACAGCTCTTGCCAGATTGGACCAGAAACCAGGTTATAAAAGGTGCGGGTAAACAGCATTCTTGTTAAGTATATTTTGTCACTGTAAAGGCTGTGAGGAGAGATACTTTTTCCTGTTGTAATCATTTTTCAGTTTTCCGAAAAGGTAATTACCAAATGCATTTATGTGTGTGCGAGTGTGTGTGTGTTCTTCCCTTATGTTCCCAGCCTGAACAAAAATTTGTCTCAGCTGAAGAATCCAATTTGTGGTGGTTCATTTTCTTCCACTCACACTACCTGCTATCCACAGTACAACAGATCACATCATTGAATTTGTATTGTTAAATCCTAATAGTTGCATAGAAACATTGAATACTAAATAGTAAAAGACTAACTTGAAATTGAATTTGTGAGTTTTACTCTGATTTCCCAAAAAAATAGACACATATACAATTAATGAGAAAGAGCAATCAAAAAAAAAAATCTTAGCAAAGCATCCATAGACATGTCATCCTCACCATCAGCCTCATGACTGCAGTTTTTGGCACCTTAGCCAACAACATCAGGTCAGGGCCAAAAGTCTTCCTGCGTGTAACTTTGCAGAGGATAAGGTAGCTGTCATAAGTCTGACTTCCTGTGTCCGGGCTTTTCCAGATGCTCTGACTGCCTCAGCTCCATCCCCTCAGGTGTTTCTTCTGGACTTGCCAGGAGTCAACCGGAGAACTTGAACATGTGTTCTGTTCTGTGTATAACCAGGTGCCATGACATGCACTGCCTTTGAACCTATCAACTATAAATCAGATGGAAAAACACCTCTGGTGCAGGAGGAGAGGATTTTCATAATATGGACCCAGCTGTTCAATTACTGGTGTTAATTTCTAAACATTCTGGTTTCTCAAGATCAGAGAAATGACTTCCCTTTTTTTCCTTGCAGTCACGTAAGCACATGTTTTGCTGTCTGCATCAACTAGAGTCAATTTGAGGGCATATTCACATTTTTCCAGCAGGTAGAAATGAGAAAGAAAGCTTTATTATTCTGATTCTACTACTTATTATCACCTACACTGCGTGCACAATTATTAGGCACATGAGTATTTTTGTGAATATGTTAAAAACAATATTAACAGTCGTTTTCAAATTTGTCAAGAAGTCAAATAGTGAATATATTTCTTCAACTGTGTGGTTAAAATGACGCTTTTCAAATTACGTCGGCTGTATTTTTAAATAAATGCAGAATCTGCAGAAATGAGCGTGCCAAATTATTATGCAAGTTGGTGATAAGAGCATATAACTTGAGAAAATTGAAAACTAGGCAAAATTTTAAACGTTCTATTGGTTGAAAATAATAATATTTACTACAACTGTATTCAAACTTCAACAAAAACAACTGTTTTCTTTACATTTGTATACAAAATAAAACTGTTAGTCTTTGAAACATTTCAAATCTAAAGTGTTTCTCAAATGTCCCATATAACCTCCTTTTCTTTCAGTGAAGGTCAGAGGTCACTGGTAAACTGATTTAGTTTCTGATGACTTCTCTGCTGACTCTGTGAGCTGTACCTTGTATTGCTTTCCAAAGATGCTCTTTTGAGCTGTATTTCTTGCCATTACTGTAAATTATCATCTTCAGTATTGACCACAAGTTCTCAGTCGGGTTGAGATCGGGTGAGCAGGTAGGCCAGTTCATGAGGCGATCCTCTTTTGTGTTTTCCTGCATGGAGGAAAAGACATTCAGCTAAAGTGAAAAAGATGTTAGTGTTCAAGCATGACAATGCACCATTCATGCCTCACGTTATTCCCAGGACAGGATGGCATCTCAGGGCTTTAAAGAGGATCGCCTCATGAACTGGCCTGCCTGCTCACCTGATTTCAACCTGACTGAGAACTTGTGGTCAATACTGAAGAAGATAATTTACAGTAATGGCAAGAAATACAGCTGAAAAGAGCCTCTTTGGAAAGCCATACAAGGTACAGCTCACAGAGTCAGCAGAGAAGTCATCAGAAACTAAATCAGTCTACCAGTGACCTCTGACCCTCACTGAAAGAAAAGGAGGTTATATTGAACATTTGAGAAACACTTTAGATTTGAAATGTTTCAAAGACATTAACAGTTTTATTTTGTATACAAATGTAAAGAAAACAGGTGTTTTTGTTATAGTTTGAAAACAGTTGTAGTAAATATTATTATTTTCAATCAACAGAACGTTTAAAATGGTGCCTAGTTTTCAATTTTCACAAGTTATATGCTGTTATCACCAACTTGCATAATAATTTGGCACACTCATTTCTGCAGATTCTGCATTTATTTAAAAATACAGCCGACTTAATTTGAAAAGCTTCATTTTAACCACACAGCTGAAGAAATATATTCACTATCTGACTTCTTGACAAATTTGAAAATGACTGTTAACACTATTATTATTATTATTATTATTATTATTATTATTATTATTATTATTATATTGTTGTGGTTATTATTTTTGTTATTATCATTATTATTACTACTAGAAGTAGTAATACTTGTTGTTCAGTAGTAGTAGTAGTAATAACAATAGTTATAAACATAAACATAATAATAATCATTATAAAGGTGATAATAATAATTATATCAAAATTAATAGTTCTACTTCTACTACTACTACTACTACTACTACTATTATTATTATTATTATTATTATTAATAATAATAATAATAATAATAATTACAGTTATTTTAGTTCTTCTATTACTGCAATTCTATAAATTAAAATTATAACAACCTATTATTATAACAGTAGCTTTAATGTGTGACTCACATTTTGTAAGTATGTGAACATGTTTATTTTTCCCTTCTTTTCGATGTCTTGAACAGCCATTGTAATAATTATCATACACATTCACCCTTCCTCTTTGCTTTCTAGAAATAGTAAATAGACTGTGCTTAAATGTCCTCTTATCGCTGTTGTTTCGGCTTTAGCAATGAACATGATTTTATAATTAATATCAATAACAAAAGAATGGCAGGCATGCAAACCAGCAGGGCACCCACTCTGAATCCCAAACTTATTCAAAGTAGCCGTTCCTCTAACTTTCAGCTTCAAACACTGTTCCTATCGTATCTTCCTCTCCACACTCTGACACATCTACTGACCAAAAGCCCCGCCTCCAAATCTAAGCATCAGTGCCAGAAACACATTCTCATGAAGGAGGTCTTTTTCTTTCTTTACTGATACAAAGAGAGCACTGACACAAGTAGTAAAAACAAGAAATAAACAAATAAATCATGCGTCATTTGCTACAAAAACACTCATTTGAACAATTATCTAAGCCTTGTGTAAGTCTATATGTTAAATCCCGTTTTAGCACTACTCCCTCTGGATTTCTGACCATGACCACCAGATCCTGCTATGTGTGTGTTCTAGACCGCCCGCAGCAGAGTTGAAACGTCCTTGTGATTTACATTGGGTCTCAGAGGAGCTCTGGATCACTGTCCCTTTGCACTCTTCTAATGCATAACCTGTTAGTGGTAATATATATTCTCCACCCTGCATTAAGACAGCAATTTGATTGAACTTTTTTTTTTACATTTTGATGTTTTCTTGTGTCATCACTTTTTGGTCATTTTGGTTCTTGCCGGTTCACAACTGTTGGCTGTTGGCCACATGGCTTTTATAATAATAATAATAATAATAATAATAATAATAATAATAATAATAATAATACAGTTCCAGGAAATTATAAAAGCATATTATAATAACAGTAGATTTAATGTTTTCTTGGGTCATCATTTTTTGTCAATGCTCAGAATATTTTCAGTCTGGTTCAGTACAGTTCATAGCTTTTGTTCTTCATTCACCAGCACCTATTTACATTATATGCGGTATTACGTATTATATATGCTAATCAACTTACATATAAGGAACATATTTCTCGTATTTCATCCCAAAAATATTCCCCTTTTTTTTTACTGCCGGCTCAAAATCACAGAACAGTTTGAATCACTACATAGAGAGCATTTTCCCTTTGTCCAGTGTGTTTCCATTCCCAAGGCAGCCCCCATATATATTCATAGGCTTGTTAAAAAGAATGAGTTTTTATGGTGAGCATAATTTAATAGCTAATTTCTCAAATAACCGGTAGTGAGCACATCCATTAGCAAGAAATGTCTTCTATTGCGTTCTCCACTTGTGCACAAAGCCTTTGAGAGATTGAGAATGACTCTGTTGTTGATTCTTTCAAATAAGATTAATATTTAGTCTGTGAATTATGTGTTCAGTTTTTGCCTCAAGTTAATCTATGGTTTCACTGAATAAATACATTTTGATTCCACTTACAATGATACAAAAAATGGGGAATGGGGGGTATTCATATAAAAACTTGTTAGTAATTAGAAATGGATTACCTTTGTGAAACCTGTAGACTAGTTAATTGGGATTTTTCATGGGATCACCTTATTTAAAAAGGGAAAGTGTTTAATGTGAAAGTCTTTAAGGAAAGGTCTTTTCTTTACAGTTCTTCAGCTCACAGCTCTGTCTGTCCTCTGCAGAGGTTCAAATGTGTAGAACATTTTAGCCGCACTCCAGGAGTTGCTTTTGTGAAAGTCTGGAATATTTCGAGCATTAATGCGTCTCTGGTACTCCTGCCTGCCAGAAGCTTCCCCTGAGAAAGAGCCCAAAGTCTAATAAGATAGGGAGTAAGTTTGAGATTAAAGAATGAATATTTAACATCCAAAGTGCCTTCAAAACTTTAAATTCACCGTCTGACTTCCCTTTTTAAAGAGATGTCATGATGTCATCTGTGGCAGTGAGGCTACCGAGAAGGAAGTCCTGAATTATTTCTGTCTCCTTCTCTCTTTTTAAAAGATTTTAGCTTTGACCTTTCTGCACTATTCCTACTGTTTACTGCACTTCTCTACCTCCTTGAAATTACCTGTTCCTTTCTTGCCAGGATGAAATTTACCTTGTCTTCTTGCGAGTTAATTGCACTAACAACAAAATAAATCCCATCTCTGTCCGATGTGGCTCTTCCAAACATGACTCATGAGAATTTCCTGCTCTGCCACCTTAATGATGATGAAGGTTTAGTGAGTTCTGGCAATTTATGGAATACAGTGACTCTAGAACAACTGATGATGGGGATCTTTTATCTGAAATGCTGTCCGGAGAGTTATTTTCCAAATGCCCTCTGGGCCATAAAACAGACCTGCAGGACCCACAAAGATCACTGTGGAGTGAAAAGCAGACAGAGAGAGGCTTTTTACAATGGACCCACTTACATCACAAGTTAGTAATAAACCCCCTAAGAGATAAGGAGTGTGTGCTTTTCTTTGAACAGAGACAGAGCAATGTTGACATGCATGCCAGTACCTCCTCTATGTAGGCATTGTCATGATAACAGATGCTGTACATAATCGTCCTTTAACTATTAATTCTGGATCAACACTCATCATCACTCTTAACTCCCTGAAGGTGTTTCGTGTCTTTCTGCAGCAGACAAAGTCAGACTATAATTAGGACGAGTGAAAAAGAGAAATATCCTTACCTTTAAATCTGTCTTAGTAAGATTACCCTCTAACTCTCTGACTAGAGCCCTAATGTTAGGGCTGGGCGATAAATCATTAACGATAATTATTGTGATATTATTTTTCTCAATATAAATTTAACAAATGTAACAAATAAAAATGTGATACATTTCAACATGTAATTACACCGCTAACCACCGGAAAGGGAGAGGGCACGTAACCCTTAGTAACCTTAAAGGAGAAAAAATCTACAAAAATCTCATTTTAACAAAATAGCGTCAAAAATGAGGGATTCAGGAAGCTTATCAGAGAACCAAATCCAGATACAAGCTAACAAACCGTCTTCAACTTTCACTCAGGGGGAAATATCTGCCTTTAAATTTAAAGGAAGTAATGATTTGTTATTTATTGTGATAATTATCCATATCGACTGATATGAAAAATGTTATTGTGATAACATCTTTTCAATATCGCCCAGCTCTATCAAATGTTATTAGCTTGACACTCCTGATGGGACCCTCTGCCTATCCAAGGCCTTAGCTGGCCCAAACAGTCTTCTGGGGTGTCTCAAAGAGAGAGGATGTTAAAAAAAGGGGGCCTGAGCTGCACCTGTCACGTCTGTGACTTAATTAATTTGTTTTGACCTTCCTCATGTGACATGTCTTCTGTTTCCTGTTTTATTTTAAAGATATGCTTTTTTCTCTCATTGGAGATCCCTTTACCTTCTGTCTCGGGCACTTGTGGTGGTCCTAATGTCTCTCACATGTGTCTTGTTCGCCCTGCGTCTTCACTGTATTTAATCCCTGTGTTACCTCCCTTCTTTGCCAGTATGTCTTGTCATTTATGTCACGTTCCGTTTTCTTGTGCATGACGTTTTTTCTGCGTTTTGGACTTAGCTTTTCGGATACCTATGCCTGTACTTTTAGCTCACATGTGTACCGACCACGCCACTTTTTCAATAAACGAACAAAGATCTCCAGATCTGTGAGTCTCACATTTTTGGTTCATTCCAGTGGTTTTGTGTGACAGCACCAAGCAAAGTTTAAAAGATCAAACTGCCAGAGACTGCCTGCTGTAAATCATTTGTTCATTAAGTCATAGTAGCTTTTAGGGGCTAGTTTGTGTGATCATGGTTACTACATGTGAATTTGTACAATGTAGTTAGTGGTGCAGTATCACCTGAATTTTAAATCACACTGTCTGATGTAGCAGTACACATAAACCTGATTATAACAGCCATGAATTGTTTTTGTTTAGTTTGAATTGTGTTTTAATCTGTCTTTGTTTTCCTGTTTCATTCGCCTTGTGTTTCATGTCTTGCTTCCACCTTGTCTGTTTAGTTACAAGTTATCCTATGTCATCCTTGTTTTGTATATCATGAATCTGTTTTGTGTTGTATTCCTTGTGTGAGTTATCTGTTAAGTATATTGTGTTTCTCGTTGTCCTACTGTGTGTCAGGTTTGGTTTTACTTCCTGCCCTTGTGTTTCCCTCCAATTTGATTGCACCCTAATAAGTTTCACCTGGGTCTGTTTGTCACACCTGTGTCTGATTACCTTTTGTGTATAGTCTCTGGCTGTTTTTGAAACGGCCTGCTACATACTACCTACGAATGTAGTAGGCAGTTGGTACTGCTACATACTGCGTTTGAATTTAGTCTGTAGAGTGACTGTTGTGTTCGATCTGTTCTTCAGCATGCTGAGCCAGACGTCACTGGATTTCCAGTTTCGGAAATCGGAAGTAAACAACGGCCAAGCTGATAGAGAAACTGCTTCTTTAGCATCACTTATGATTTAAAAAGATAGGAAGTGGTTTATATGTAATTTAATAATTTTCACAGCACCTAAAAACTGAGTTTCCTTCGTCAAAAAAAAGAAGAGGAAAGAAAAAGTGGAACGAGCGCTGTGCATTCTGGGAAACAGTATGCAAGGCAGACTGGTCCGATGCATACTGTGAAATTTTCCCAAATCAGTATGCATCTGGGGGAACTTTGGCATACTGCAGATTTTGCTCTTGTTCACATACTACATACTGATTTTTGGGCAAATCAGGATGTAATGCTAGTATAGTAGGCAGTTTCTAAAACAGCCTCAGTGTTTCAGTTCATTATGTTAACTCTAGTGATCCCTGTCTATTCCTGCTTCCATTATTCTCAATAACTCACCCTGTGCTCAGGTGGTTTTGGAAATGGACATTTTCCCAGTACTTTTTGTTTCACCTCTTTTGTATTTTTTTGGTTTGTTTTGTTTAATAAAACTTTAAGTCTGCATGTGAGTCCTCTTTCCCTTGTTTTCATCGCATGTGATGATGACTATATAATAACTACTATTTTCCAGCCGAATCTAAATCTCCTCTCCCTGAAGCAGAAGAAGAACATGACCCTAGTTTAAGTTATGCCAAACTCTATGTTTCTCCTTTAGAATTCAACACAAGCTTTGGAATTTGAAGCTGCAATCACAAAATGGTGTATCGTACTGTGTGTGTTTCATGAATTATAGTTTGATCTGCACCATGCAGAACAGCAGACTGGACTCCTTAACAAGCAGCAGCCCACCATGGAGTCAGTCAGTCAGCGCAGACTCGTGCTGTGCAGTCAAATATTGTTCAAGTTCATAGAACTTATTTGAAATTCTAATACAATTTTTAAAAAATACTAGAAAAGTTGGGTTGAATTTTGGTGAAACACAAACAAGATGAAAAGACAGCAACACAGCAGCTTTGAACTGGTGACATTGTGCAACCTTTAGAAACATGGAGACCTAACAACCAAGTTCATAATATTCATGTTTACAGAATGTTAAAAGTCTTGCCAGATGATGCATATGAAGCTGAAATTGAGTGTATATTAACACCCACACATGGACTGTAATTGTCTTTCTGCATAGGACTGTCCAGAAACCACCTGTCAATCACAGAATACTGCAAATGATGTCTCTCACAAGGATGGCTGCACTGCACACACAAACTTCTAATTCATCCTTCATTGCAGAGTTCATTTTAGAAGTTATTTTAGATTCAGTCTTAGTCTTTAGACAAACATGCCTGTTATTTTTAGACACACATTATCTGAGGGTTTGCTTTAATTGTGTGTAAATGTGGAGATAAGATGTGAAGATTTGTTTTGTGGGAATGTCTTCATGTAATGACAGAAAATAGATAGTGAATAAAGAGGTAGGATTAAATATGTTTGTACATCTTCCTATTCCTTTTAGTACATGGAAATTAAAATGTTTCAGTGCTTACTGATGGAATTGTTTGATTTAGTTTTTTGTTATTTCTTATTTTTACTTGTATGTTTTTTCTATCATTTTTATTTTTTACATGTTTGAAATAAAGACACCAAATCAAAATCTTGTTTTGCCCTCGATAGTTTCCGTCCAGTAAGTAAAAAACATTCCAGTTTCGTCAATATACATTTAAAGGTGGCATATCATGCAAAATTGACTTTTTAATGGTTCTCTACCTGAAATATGTGTCCCTGGCATGTCTACAAACCCCCTGAGAGTGAAAAAAATCCATTCTGCCCCTGTTCTGATTTCTCCACCTTTCTGTAAATGTGTGTGAAACGAGCCGTTTCAGACTTCCGTGTTTTTGTTACGTAACAACAATATCCGGTCTGTCACGGAGTCAGAGCTCGGAGCTTGTTCAGCCCATAGACTGTATAAGATAATACTGAATCCCCCCTCCGTGTTTCATTACCTGCACAAATGTGTGCTAACAAGGAGCTTAGGAGGGAGGCATGCTAGTTGTAGGCTATCTTAATAAACACAAAGGTCAGTTTTACTCCACACGTCTGCAGATTTGAAGATCTAGTGGATGATTTTTATTTGTCATGGATAAGTGCTAGCGCTAATTAGCATAGCCACATAGCTACATGTTCATAGCTGTAGCTGTAGCTGTGTACCAAGATACACGTCGACATACTGACAAATAAAACAACAAGAAACACTAAATCTGTGACCAATCATTCAGAAAGGTCCTGCTGCCTTTCTGGTAGAGGTCGGTTTTACTCCCCACGTCTGCAGATTTGAAGATCTAGTGGATGATTTTTATTTATCATGGATAAGTGCTAGCGCTAGTTAGCATAGCCACATAGCTACATGTTTGTAGCTGTGTACCAAGACACACGTCTACATACTGATAAATAAAACAACAAGAAACACTGAATCTGTGACCAATCCTTCAGAAAGGTCCTGCTACAGGCGCCTCTCCATCAGGATCAGATTCTGGATCAGATTCAGAGGGTTGAAGTAACGTGATCTCTGGGCAGCTGTGTATATTCAGCCAACATGTAAACATTAGATCAACGTGCTGGACACCCGAGGCACATCCACTTCCTGAGGGGGCGTGGTCAGAGAGAAAACAGAGTGTTCTGAGGAGGACTGAAGAAGAGGGATTTTCAAGCATGCCAAAATCTGATTTCAAAGTGTTTTTTTGAGCATAAACTTTAAAGACATGTTTTGGGGACCTCTTAGACCAATTTATATTGATGAAAAAAGCGTGATATGTCACCTTTAAGTCTTTGATTTTAGTCAAATCATCTTTATCTTAATTATTCCCTTGATCGATCAGATATTGGTATCAGGGTTGTACCAAGTATTGTAACATTGCGGTATTTACTCTTTTAACACTTTTGCTTTTGTTAAACCCTCTGTTAAATAATGTAGTCTCGACTCTCTCACCACTGTAACGCTGTCCCCCCTGATCTACTAAGGAAAGTGCACACAGGTAAAGTATGTCTCCCATATAGGAGAGTGTTCCTTACTCAAAGTCAAGAATAAAGAAAACCCTCTCTGTGGACACTAGGGAGGTATTTTCATTCTCTGCTTCAAATAAAACTGCTATGAACACACAATACAAGGAATGTATTGCACTTTCACGACGATCCTTGAATGTACCTGCAGTGTCAGGCGCACTGGACAGACAGCCAGTCCGTCAGTTCACGGCCCTCTGAACTGTTTCATCTTTGATGATCAAGAGTTGATCATAACTTCTACATGTCTTACTAAATGTGTCTAAGGTATTGCCAAAGGGGGATAATTTGAGCTGTAGACACAGAGCTATGAACCATAAAAGCGGCAAAAACAAGCAAACGTCACATATTAAACAGACGTCACCAGGTAGCTGGTTGTGGTTTTGTCACTAACAGGAGGCAGTAAAAACTTGTGCAGACAGCTCACTTGGTGCAGGTAAGTAACCAGGCTAACACTGCACCTCTCAGCTAACACTCAGCCTGTCACAGGACTAAATTACTTGTATGATGACTGATTAGACGCACAATCAGGGAAGAAAGGCCTATCATGGATTTTGAATGCCATCAACAATTTTGTCTCATAATCGTTTTAACAAAGAAGGCTCATCACTTGGGTTTATCACATTAAAACTTCAAACCTTACTGTATTACCTAAAATAAACAAATAGGTTTGTATGTTATGTAAGGGATATTGTATGGTTAGCAGGTAGTTATGGGAAATAGAATCACGACAGGGTGAAACTGTTATCTGCCTGTTGCGGTGGATTTAACATGAAACTGTCTTCATTCAGCTCTCCTTCTTCTCTGAGCTCTGAGGTTCACACACCTTTAAAAAGAAACAAGGCAAAAGTCACAACTTTGAACCCTGATGCTAACATCACCACCGCTCATGGTTTAAGTTTCTTTGTAGCAACCTAAAGTTTCACTCACCTTTTCTGCTCTTTGTTAGGATTGCTGAACAGGATCCAATATGAAAATGTCCGTGCTGTTTAGCTGCTAACTGAAACTAACGTTTTAGCCACATTGTTTACTGATATGATGCTATCGGAAACTAACAGTCTAACCTCACCTTGTCTATGATGTTAACAAGCAGAAGCAAAATGTGCTGTAACTCTTTTTCGCGGATTGATTTGACATGACGTGTGATCAGTTTGCTTCTGGTGTTGCTCATGTTAGTGAAAGTTAATAACTGTTGTCAAGCGGTTTTGACCAATCAAAATCAAGCATCTTACACAACCGGAAGATCAGTAAGAAATCCAGGTAATAATACATTATATTCCCCCAATTCCTCTGTTTGATTTGTGTATTGGACTGTAAGATAACAACAGAAGCATGTTGAGGCGTGAGTTTGAAAAGAACAAAAGGGATTGTAGCACCTATTTGTTGTGTATGCAGCTGAAGAATAGTTTGCACTCCTGCAGTCGACAACATTAAAATCAAAGAGCAGGGATCCCCACCTTTACATAACTGTGTTATGACAGCATTAACCTCTGTTAGGATTTTTGTGCATTCGATATAAGATCAGTAATATTAATGTTATTAGATACACTACATTAGTTTTGGTTTTCACAATACAGCCTATTGTAGCTGTTACAGCCTACCCTGTTGGTGAACTCATGATTTGTTATTGCTTTGAATCTACTTGACATTTAGCACAGCAAACGCAAAACCTTTCAGTGAGTCATATGTTAAGAGAGAAGCTCACAAATAAACATTGTAAATATAGTAGACATTTAAACTTTCAAATCAGATGCAATGACCCATTGTACTTAAGTGTTTCATAGGCCTCCAGTTTCAAAGAGGTATTCTTTTTTGATTTTAAACCGGAGGAGTGCTGTTATGAGCAAGATTCCAAACTGTCAAAAGTTTCTCCCTCTCTAACGAAAAGCTGATCTATTTCAATTCAGCACATTCCAATTTATATTTTTCCCCACATTGTGTCCTGTCCTCCCCTGCTGTCACTCCACCGTCCGTCTTGCAGTTCTTCCAAGCCGCTCATCCCTATCGTAATGACCTCCTTGGGGACCTGGAGGCCCTGTCTGCAATGCCCCGGCTGTTTGGTGAAGGACTTTGCCACTTCATGTGAAACATAAAGAGCGGTGACAGAGCATGGTGCCAACTGTTCTCTTGTTAAAAGTGCTCAGAGCGTAGTGCATAGAAAAACCTTCACACCAAGATGAAAAGGACATTACGTTGCAGGGTGAAGCCCTCTCTCTTGGTGTAATGATGAGGGTGGGATGGGAAGCAAAAAAGTGCCTTTGATAGTTTTTTTCTTAGACAGCTTCTCATGTTGGACTGTGAAATGTATTTCCCTGGAATTGGAATATGAAGCATATTATGGGAAAGAGGATTATGCTCAGTTACATGATTTAGTATTAAAAATGTCAATTAGGGTGTGTTTTATCCAGTTTCTGGCTCTGTAGTGCTTATGTTTCTACAGAGACAGGAAAACAATTAGTGTCCGCTCTCAATGCTGCAAGAACATGAACAGCATGATGTTTTAAATGACATTAAGACAGAGAGAACGAGGAAACATATGATGCATACACTTTAGCATCTTAAGATTTTCTAGATTTATCAATCAAGCATCAATCAATCAAGACAGAATAAGATCCAGTCCCCTTTTACTGACAGGACTCAATTTTATCTCATCTTAATCTACCATGAGCCTTGCACCTCAGTATTTAGCTAGTTACAGCGGCAAGGAAAAACTTCCTTTAACAGGCAGAAACCTGGAGCAGAACCAGACTCATGTTAGACAGCCATCTGCCTCAACAGTAGGACCCAACTTTAAGACAGGATAAGATCCAGTCCCCTTTTACTGACAGGATTCAATTTTATCTCATCTTAATCCACCATGAGCATTGCCCCTCGCAGTATTTAGCTAGTTACAGCAGCGAGGAAAAAACGTCCTTTAACAGACAGAAAGCTTGAGCAGAACCAGACTCATGTTAGACAGCCATTTGCCTCGACCAAGTTGGGGTTGGAAAGAGGGCTAGAGGAGAATAAGAGGGAGAGAGAGAGAGAGAGAGAGAGAGAGAGAGAGAGAGAGAGAGAGAGAGAGAGAGAGAGAGAGAGAGACAGTTGTAGTAGCTGTTGCCGCTGGAGTCTGGAACGTCCAAAGCAGCAGGACATCTATGGCAGCGACTCAGAGGAACCTACAAGACAAGGGAACTCAGAGACTCCAGAAAGCCTATGTTTAGTAACTTTCAATGGGGCAGGTAGAGTTAATGTAAGTGACGGTTGGGCGGTGGGTGAGATAGGATCCAGTGTGTCAGTGTGCCAGTTTCCTCTGCAGTCTAAGCCTATAGCAGCAGATTTAGAAAACTTTTATGTCTTCAAAGAGGCAATTTGTGGTACAGCACAGCATGCAAACAGTAAAAACACACCAGACTTACACAACAAAGATCAAAATAATCCATAGTATCTGGTATTACTATTGCATTAAGGCTACATCAACAGATATGACAAATATTCACAGTGACTGTCAGTGAACTCTCAGTCCGATACATGTCCGCAATCATATACCAGTAATCAGCATTCAAATAAATTAAATAATAATAAGAGATGTACTGAGCGTACCCTCGTACCCACAGTTTGACAACCTTCTACCATTATATCAAACTATTCATATTATAATGTTCTACATATACATCAGAAGAAAATATGAGGTATTGAATGCATAAGGCTGAGTATTTTTAGCACTTCTCAAATAGTCTTTCACTTCAGCACTTTTTTTTATTCAGAAGCTAATGTTCCAGTGCTGCAGGCCTTAGTCTCTTCAGGGAACACTAAAACATTGCATGCCTCCACAAGAAGAGTTTATGCAAGAACAGTGCGTTCAAGTTTCCCCGATTTATGAAATGAAACCTCAACTGTTGTGCACTTAAATAACCACTTTGAATGTGTAAATATTTCCCCAAGTGTTGCTCTTCATCCCGCAGCAGCGCTCCTGAGTTTCCTAAAGTGGCAAGTCTCGCAAGCAAAGCACACACACTCTTTGGCGATTAATATCCAACAGAATCATTGAAAACAATTAGAATCATGCCTAGTCCTGACATGTGGCAACCCCCTCCGGCTCCAGCTGCAGATCCACTGGTCTCTGTTATGGTAATGACACTCTATTTTGGGATAAGGGTGTGACGGTAGCTCCGAGTGTGACCTCAACATCAGTCTAGAGTTGCTAGTTTGGCAATAATCTGTTTGGAAAACAACCCAAGATGCTGAGGTGTCCTTTTGCGAGTAATGGTGGTGATGGCTGCCAGTGTGGATGAGCTTATTTGTGATTGTATATGACATATTTCAGGGTGATACTGAAACATGGAGAAGCTTATTATAGAAGAGGTTCTGCTCCATGTTGATATAAATAATGCTTAAACAGTGAAGGGATTGCAACTTCTTTACAGAGAGATATCAACAATAAAATAACACATCATTATGTTGGAATGCTGTACGCGGACACTGTACCAGTCTGTTGTGGTGAAGAGGGAGCTGAGCCAGAAGGCAAAGCTCTCAATTTATCTGTCAATCTAAGTTCCAACCATAGACTGTATAAAATATGGACGTAGTATCCGTGACGTCACCCATCTGTTCCTAGGGCCAAGCCGTTTTTTGAACCAGGCTGTAAACATGTTTATTAAAGCTGGGGTTGGTAATCAGATTTAGATACACTTTTTGTCATACTGGTTAAAATGATCTTTATGTCCTGATGGCAATCAATACATGATGTGTTCTTAAAAAAGAGTGAAAAAAAGCTGCTATCTACAGCCGGAGTAAACCTGGGAAAACACTAACCAATCACCGTTTTTTGGCTCCCCAAACTTTAAACCAATCAAATCCCGTCCTGCCGTTCTGCCCTCCTCCTGCGCGTACATTTTCCCGGCGTGCACTCCTCCGAGTCCCCGTCTCCTGCCTCTACTTCCCCTGACTCTACTGACTGCCCCTCTCGCTCGTCCTTGGGCCTGTCCCCTCTGACCTGATGAGGTGCTTTGCTCAGGACTGTAAGTCCGGATCAGAGTCTAAAAAGCTCTCACCAACAAGCAGAATAATTAATGACGTTCAGTAAGTCCTGCAAAAAATATATATTTATTGTAGCGTCCGTCCGGACGCTGTAGTGATGACAAGCCGATTCGTGAACACGTTGAGCTTTACTAACCGGTCACTGTCGGCCGTGATCACGCCAACGAACAAAACAACAATCAATGTTTGAATGAATGAAAAACTTCTCCTCTCCTCTCTCCCACTCGCACACTCTACACCTCTCCTGATGCCTTCACTGACCGTCAACACTGTAGGAATTAAGAACATCTACACTGAACACGTTTAACAAACAGTAGAGTTGTTACAGTGTTATATGTGTTATAACTTTTCTCCTGATATTGTGTCACCGGTACAACTGGATAATGCTAGAATGATAGTTGTGTGTACTAACAGCAGCCATGTTTGTTTGTGTTTTTAACTTTCACTATGATAATGTTTTGGTGAGGACCGGTTTTGAATCAGTCACCATCATATGGTCGAGAATCAGCGGCGCTCGTGCATTTGAGCGGGGGGGGGCGTCGTTTTGGAGGAGCTCCGAGGGAGGAGGGGAGGGGTTAGACGGAGTCATGAGGAAAAGCTACATTCAAATTCATGCTGGTTTTCCGAGACTGCCAACCCTAGCTTTAATGCTGCAAAGATCATCTTTTTCCCATTCATGTCTATGTGGTTTCCTGTATTTCTGCAGCCAGCCTCAAGCAGATTTTCGATGTATTGCAGTTTATAGCACTTCCGCATGGGCTTCATCGTTTGAGACCGGTGGTTGACGCTTGGTGACATCACAGATCTGGTTTCCACGGTTTCCACGGTTTCCCCGCCCCCAAAATTCCGTGCTCACGAAAACAACTCATCAGAAAGACTTTATTGATCCCGGGGGGGAAAATTCTGTCATTATGTCAGCATTTCAACATACTGTTCTTCTACCTTATACTTATTATGTTGAAATGCTGACTCAGCATTTCAACATATTGTTATTCCTAAACTTTATTCTTATTTTTCCACTTCCGTGCCGGGTTTCACAGCCTCCAAATTTTGTCCGATTTTCACCGTTCAACTTTTCAACTATTCAGCTTCTTCATATTCACCCCTTATACTTTTTGAATTATTCAACTTTATTTCAACTTTTTTTTAACATTGAAACAGATGGGAGAATTCAACAAATTTGCCTTTCACTCATTCAACTTTGAGATTCTACAGCTTCAGCATACTTCAACTTACAGACTTCATTTTAACTTTAAAATGTTCACAAATCTTTCAGCTATGTATGTTGTATTCAACATTTTTCTCTATCTTTCACAATTTTTGATATTTTACAGCTTGAACATCATAAAGTTTGTCCCTCTTTTTCTAACTTTAACATTGGTGTGTATTGGGGAATGTTCATGGCAGCAGAGCACGTGATGTCATCAGACAGTGGCTGAGGCCTGCTAATGAGATCTTTGAAATTCTCCGAACAAACTGCCAGAAAATCCACAAATTTCACTCCACATACACAAATGAGACATCAAAACGTTCCCTGTCTTCTCCTGCTTCTGTCAAAGAGGTAACCAAAGCAAAAGATTGTACCGTTGAGCCAGCAGGTCACCAACTGTCAGAGAAAGTCTCTTTGCTCAGCCATCTGCTGTAATGTTAAATATTTCTGGAGGGCAACAAACGTTTCACTTTTCTTAACTTGCTGCCCTGACTACATTTCTGACTGTACAGACATGAAAAACACATCACTGTGTTCATCAGAGTCTTGTGATGCTCACGGTTTGATCCTTTTTCTGATAGCTATGATGGTTATCGCACAGTGGGGGCATATGTAGACCCTAATTTCCCCATGAATCCCATTCTTAATCAACTGTCACACTGCAGTTACACAGCTGGTCCCATCCCTATGGCAACAGTTAATGACAGTTGGAGACACAGGTGATTCAGACGACCTCATCAGTGCTGCCACCTCCTCTACTGCAACTACTTCTACTACTCTTCCACGTGTTCAGCTGTGTTTACAGCTTTCAGCTTCAGCATTTCAACACATTAGCTTTTAGGAAATGCAACCTTTCTAGTTAGCAATACATCTTAAATTCAAAATCTTACAAAGTTTGAGTATAAAAACAGTAAAATGACAGCGTGCATTCTTAGCTGAGACTCTTCAAGCAGTCGGCAGAACAACAAATGGAAGCTTCACTCCTGTTTTGAAGCAGCAGCCTTTATTCACTGACAAACTAATAAGCTGAGCCGAGTGATGATGCTATCTTTCATCGCTGATGGCTGACAGTTATCGACCATGTAGCCCTCGACCATCAACATCAAGTATTGTTCTTTTTTTAAATTCTGTGTAGCATCACACTGACCTTCTGTAACCATGGTTTAGACATTAATGAGGTTCAGAATTTTTCCACCGAATGTATCTTAGTCTAGGCATCTTGGAGCATGCAAAATTCATGCCCAAATGATACCTTCAAATTCAACCCAAGCTACCCACCCAACATGCAATAGTTATTGCTGTTTGACACACCATCAGCACACTCCAGCATTAATTAACCATCACTTTTTTTTAAGAGGTCATATTTTTGGGGGCTTAGAGAGGATAGCACAGTAGATAGAGATGGAAACTGGGAGAGAGCGATGGGGGGGATGACATGTGGGAAAGGGCCCACAGGCGGGAATCAAACCCAGGCCACCTGCTATATGGGCGTCCAATTCATTGCTAGGCCAAATTTGCACCCCAACCAATGCTTTTTAACCCTCCTGTTATGTTGCGGGTCAAACTGACCCAATTTAAAGTTAAAAAAATAAATATTTCGGTGTGAAACTTCTTCTGCTTGGCTTAATAAGCGTTATCAACATATAAAAGGCAAATGGTTAACTTATTTGCAACCCCCCTCCTGCATGTTTATATTACATTTATACTGTTCGGGCCAATTTGACCCGGCAGTCAAAGTGGAGGCCCATTTAGGCAGCGACCTCTTTCCAAACCAGTTAAATACAACATAACAATCTGGGTAGCATGTAACATATGAGGTGTCTCGTGTAAATTTTTCAAAATCACTTCATGAAAAGAAAAAAAAAAAAATGTAAAATCCAGTTTTAAAGAAAATGTTGTCATGTGAAACAATGGTATTTATATTTAGGTCTTTCCAATGTACATTAAAGGTGACATATCATGCAAAATGGACTTTTTAATGGTTCTCTACCTGAAATATGTTTCCCTGGCATGTCTACAAACTCCCCGAGAATGAAAAAAATCCATTCTGCCCCTGTCCTGATTTCTCCACCTTTCTGTAAATGTGTGTGAAACGAGCTGTTTCAGACTTCCGTGTTTTTGTTACGTAAAAACAATATCCGGTCTGTCACAGAGTCAGAGCTCGGAGCCAGTGTTCAGCCTATAGACTGTATAAAATACAACTCAACTTCTCCGTTTTTCATTCCCTGCACAAATGTGTGCTAGCAAGGAGCTTAGGAGGGAGGCATGCTAGTTGTAGGCGGTCTTAATAAACACAAAGGTCGGTTTTACTCCCCACGTCTGCAGATTTGAAGATCTAGTGGATGATTTTTATTTATCATGGATAAGTGCTAGCGCTAGTTAGCATAGCTACATATCGTAGCTGTAGCTGTGCACGAAGACACACGTCTACATACTGACAAATAAAACAACAAGTAACACAGAATCTGTGACCAATCCTCCAGAAAAGGTCCCGCTGCCTTTATGGCAGAGGTCAGTAACTCCCCACGTCTGCAGATTTGAAGATCTAGTGGATGATTTTTATTTGTCATGGATAAGTGCTAGCGCTAATTAGCATAGCCACATAGCTACATGTTCATAGCTGTAGCTGTGTACCAAGACACACGTCGACATACTGACAAATAAAACAACAAGAAACACTAAATCTGTGTCCAATCCTTCAGAAAGGTCCTGCTGCCTTTCTGGTAGAGGTCGGTTTTACTCCCCAGACCTGCAGATTTGAAGATCTAGTGGATGATTTTTATTTATCATGGATAAGTGCTAGCGCTAATTAGCATAGCCACATAGCTACATGTTCGTAGCTGTCTAAAAAGACACACGTCGACATACTGATAAATAAAATAACAAGAAACACTAAATCTGTGACCAATCCTTCAGAAAGGTCCTGCTACAGGAGCCTCTCCGTCCGGATCAGATTCTGGATCAGATTCAGAGGGTTGAAGTAACGTGATCTGTGAGCAGCCGTGTATATTCAGCCAACATGTAAACATTAGATCAACGTGCTGGAGAGCCGAGGCACATCCACTTCCTGAGGGGGCGTGGTCAGAGAGAAAACAGACTGTTCTGAGGAGGACTGAAGAAGAGGGCTTTTCAGGCATGCCAAAATCTGATTTCAAAGTGTTTTTTTGAGCATAAACTTTAAAGACATGTTTTGGGGACCTCTTAGACCAATATATATTGATGAAAAAAGCGTGATATGTCACCTTTAAAAACGTTTTTTTATGGAAACAAGTGAGTTATCCTCATTGAACCGTGATCTGTGAGAGGTTAAGAAGACATTTGCCCTAAATATTGATTGAAATGGTTAGTAATGGAGTTAATAATGAGCTATAAACAATGTTTTGGGGGATTTTTTGGTTTCTGACACTTTTGGATAATTAAACATGCCACGGCTGAAATTGACCCCGGACCCTTATTGCTGTTCTTGAGAAACGAAAATAACAGGTGGGTTAAAGTAGCACAGTTTACAATTTTAATAATTGTCTTCAGAAAAAGGAAAATCTCATATTAATGAATGTCATAATAAATTGTATCAATTAAGTTAAATACAATGTAAAAGTAATATGTAATTTACAGTGCAATCCAAAATTGTTAACAATATATTTCCTGAATTGTGGTGTATTTTTAAAAAACAATTTGACATTTAATTTTATCACATTTCTTAATAAAAAATGATTTTAACTAAATAACGAATGTCTGGTACTTCCTGTATATTTGCCAAATTTCATATTCTATAAGATTTAAAGTGTCATCATTCACACGTTGGTGTAATGATGTCCGTTAAAGACGACAGAGGTTCACTTCCGATCCTATGCTGAACTCAATCAATCAATCAATCTTTATTTGTATAGCGCCACATCACAACAAACATTATCTCAAGACGCTTTTACAAACAGAGCAGGTTTAGACCACTCTATGTTAAATTATGAACAAAGACCCAACATCAAGACAGGATAAGATCCAGTCCCCTCTTACAGACAGAACAAATCTTATCTCATCTTAATCCACCATGAGAGGTGCTCACAGTATTTAGCAAGTTACAGTGGCAAGGACAAACTTCCTTATAACAAGCAGAAACCTCGAGCAGAACCAGAATCATGTTAAACACACATCTGCCTCGACCAAGTTAGGGTTGGAAAGAGTAACAAAGGAGATATATTCATAACTCACCTCACAGTGTTCAGTATTAGATCAATATTCACATTTACTCATGATAGGGGGGTTCCCTTTCTATATTTTGATTACAGTTGGAAACATTTTATGGTTTGTTGATACACCACAGATGTAAGCTTTTATCAATATCGCCCTCATTTCTGGAATACAGTCATTGGGATGTCAATAACTCAAGCCTATTAGCCTAAGTATGATAAAATCTTACCTCTCTGTTTATCTACCTATTTATGACATACACATATTCACTTTTAATCCTTTCATTATCAATATGTATTCTTCAAAAATACTTGTGCATGTAGTGCCGATTTAATAACCAAGACGTCAGGGCGCTCTGTAGTCTGTGTAATCAAATTGAGAATCACACGTATCAGATCACACTTCAACAGTGAGAGAGAGAGAAAGAAGGTGGCGGATAAACTAATAGAACTGAGTATGAACATAAGTGCAGACATGCATATTACATTTGAATTTCTGACACATTTGTAGAGACGTCTTCCCCTGTGGAGAAAAAAACACATACACTCCTCTGAGGCAGTTTGGTCAGCTCCTTTTTGAAGCACTGGAATTTTATGTGCAGGAAAAACCCTGACCATGACTTTATAGCATTCATTTATCAGTCTTATCAAAGTGAAAGACTTCTAACGCTTTATACATTGATTGGTATCCATTTTTTAGTCTTGCTTTGAATAATTGCAAAGGTCCTCATTCATCATATGTCAATACCTTCCCACACCTGACCCTAAACATACATTATGTATTAACAGCAAAACTGAAGACTTCACTGCAAATATCTCTTCCTGCTTTCAATCACTATCTCTCAGCCTCTTTCTCTCTCTCTTATTTGCTAATTACAAACTTCTCATTAAATTACAAGAACACCACACACCACAACTTGTAAAAATGTTGAAAGCAGTGTGTTGGTAGTCTAGGACTGAAACATTGCTAATAAATATTTTTTTAAGTTGGACAGTGTGCAGGGTTTTTGTAATTTTATGAGCTTCTCACTTCTTTCCAGTGCACCTGCCCTTTGAAGTAGATGTGCAAAGCACTTTCTTCACTAATTGATACCCTCACCATGCCCACACACTTCATCTGCTGTCTGTTGTAAGTGTTTCATGTCAACTTATATTATCTCCAAACCCTGACTGGGATAATACCAAAAAAGTAGTAGATACAATCCAATTTTTTTTGTTATACTAAGCAAAAACTGAAACTCTGAAATCAAATAGGTTCCTCTGAGCTGCCTTGGACTCTACTCGTCTCATCACTATTATTGCTCTCTCTCTTTCTCTTTTATCCTCCTCTATCCCTCTTTCCAACCTCTTTCGGCCATGTCCACCAGCCACCTCTTGGTCTCCTCCATTTACATGCATTTGAAAGAGACTTCAGTGTTGAACCCCTCATGTTTTGGTCAGTGTCTGATATTCTCACTGTGTACCTACGTATGTGCAGGATACTGGATCTTCATTTTTTCGCCGTTGCACAAAAAAGTAATCATGAATATGCAGTAGGAAGGCAGCCCTCCAGGCCTCGTAAAAAAAAAAAAGCAGCATTAAACTTCCCTAATTAAACTGAACTCTTCCTCTCCCAGCAGTGAGCATGATTTTAGGGATGCAAAGGGCCTCCTCATGTCCTCTCTCAGCCTCATAATGGTCTCCTGCAGCAACCCCTGTGCTGGAACACTGCAGGCTGCAACAATCGATAAAGAACAACTTCATGAATAGAGAATATCTCCTCCATTATAGACAGCTACTATTTTGAACAGGCCGACTGCGGTAAAATGGCTTGATTTAAATGCATTGAATGCTGAATGACACCTCAGCTCTCAGCTGGTAAAGGTAATCTGTAACCCTCGGTAATGGCCTGAAGAAAAGAGCAAGCATACATTGATTCAATGAATAACACAAACATCCCGGTGCATAAATAAGGCCCATTATTAAACTCTGGAAAAGTAAACATTTTTCAGAGAGGCATATCACATTAATGTTTGTGTTTCTGAGGATGCCTCTTGTTTTCCATTTACCATGCAGGTCGCCGCGTAGCTGTGAGGAAGAAATCAACCCAAATGAACAGGGGGAAAACAGTGAGGAAAACAAAATGCAAAATAGACTTGTTTTTAAAGCCACTGCCAAGGTTTTTTCCCCCACACATTTATGATGGCTGTGTAAAAATACCACCTAGTTTTATACCAATGCAATTCATATGTATATGTAGATTCCTGGAGTAAGCTGTAGGTAAGGCCAATGTGCACAAAGGCTAACGAGGGAGGATCAGGATTCACTGAATCACTGAATAGCAATGAGATAATAATTGGATTAAACCACCAGCACTGCCGGAGAACTAATCTGTCCTCTGGTAGATTTTCTGATAAAATTGTCTAGCCTTTCAAGGGAGTGTGTTCAGTTTTTTGAGTTTTGGTTTCAACATAAAGCTATTCAGAGCCAGTGGGCTCACATGTGGATTAGTTTGAACACAAGAGAAACTTTGACCTGAAACACACAAAAGGTAATGCAGATTTTTAATTACTTACGGGAACATTGTGTATTACGTAAACCCTGAAATAATAATAACAAGCTGAACAGAGATGCTGAAATATGAGCACACAGAAACAAGCCAGTGTGCTCGCTGGACGGCTGTAATTGTGAGCCAAACAAACTGCCTGTCCATCCTATCCATCTCTATCTGCCAGAGGCATCACTGCTGGGACCTGAACAGAGGTCTCTGTGATGCAGGGTGAGTGTTTTTTTCCCCTTACCGCATGAAAAAGAAAAACAAAGACTACATCTACTAACCCTGTAGCACAAGTAGGTAGAATACACCTGGAAATAAAAGGGAGACAAGTTCGCCAGCTGACATTGTATTTTTTCCACTGATCATTTTAAACCAGTCAGGAACATTTAGATGTTGCAAATTGGCTGTAGAGCCGTAATAAATTGCAATCTTGGTTCCACCCAGCTATCCTTGCTTTTCTATCATTATCCAGCATCATTATTTTGCTCATTTGACTTTGGGTGTACTCAGGTGTTTAATAAAGAGAATGCAGCACTCTTTTAAAGTGTTACTTGCTCAGTTATTGTTGAAATAAAAGCCGGCAGATGATTATCACGGACTCCGATACTTGAGCATTAATTCAAAAAGCTTTTGAATGGTCACAGAGGTGATTCTCTAAGGAGGGTCTTGTATTTTTACACACAGTGTCGGCTGCATGGTGGCACAGTTGTTGCCTCACAGGAAGGTTCCTGGTTAGAACACCAGCTGGGGACATTCTTGTGTGGAGGGTGCATGTTCTCCCTGTACATGGGTTTCACTCTGGCTGCCTTCACAGGCCAAAAACACACTCTTTAGGTTCACTATACATTGTCTATAGATGTAAATGTCCAGGATGAACCCTGCCTCTTTCCCAATGTCAGCTGGGATAAGCTTCACCCCCCTATGACCCCGAAGACGACAATGGATGGATAATGGATGGATGGACAAACAGTGCTTTAAAGGAAGTGTGATGTTATTCATGTTCCTGTTTGACACTTATGTCATCATCTATATCATGTTAAACAGCAGTCAATGACATGTCTCCTGAAATATTTCCTTTATGCGCCCCCTCCAGTGTCTGCAATGGTTGCTTCCCCCACACCCTCACCCAGCACGCCTATCCTGCCACCCCCTGCTGTGTTTCTCATGTTTTCAAATTAGTTGCTGTCCCTAAATCAGATTTCCTGTCGGTTTGCTTGTAATGAATCAAATAATGTTTGAAGCTATAAGCTTCAAACATGTGGCTGGCTGACAGGCTGCTTTAAAGCCAGGTCTTGACTGTGTACCGTCAAATGGAGTGCTGAGCAGTGCTGCTGAATATTCAATTCACAAGCAATTGCAAAAATCTGAATATAAGGACAATGTTCGAGCACATAATGTGGTGATCCCCTTCCCAAAAATGTAGAAAATGTTTCATTTAGATCTATTTTTCATATAATTGTATAATTTTAGGGGATGGCCTTGCCTACCTTTGTTAAATTTGTAGCCTAGCTCTGTTTTTAAGAATAGCTCTGTCTGGGTGGTAGAGTGAGTAAGATGAGTGTATTGTGTGTGCTTGTTAATGTAAAACGGAAGGAGCATGAAGCTGGAGCTGTTATTGTGAGTTTTTAACATACAGTTTAGGGGTGCCGGTGGCCTTGCAGACTAAGCGCCCCCCATATTCAGAGGCTATAGTCCTTGTCGCAGAGGTTGCTGGTTCGACTCCCGGCCTCAACCGTTTGCTGCATGTCTTCCCCCGCTCTCTGCTCCCCACATTTCCTGTCTCTCTACAGCTGTCCTATCTAATAAAGGCAAAAATGCCCAAAAATATAACAAAAAAAACAGTTTAGTTAATTTGCTTGTAATAAAGCCTGTGACTCCTCAAGACCCAAGCTGGACTTCACTTCAGACCAACAAGTCTTCCCTGTGCTCCCTAACTATATGGTTAAGATGCTGGAGTAGGAGAGGTTTCTTCACTGAAATCTGATTGGCCACCCCAAAATCTAGGCTGCTAGTAGCTTTCTTTGAATTTCAATGAAACACATTTTTAAATTGTGACTTTGGACAAACACATTTTTGAGTCCTTAAAGATTTAAGATTGCACATAGATTTGAATGTTGTTACTTTGTTGTGTTACATTTTAAAATAAAACATGATAAACAGGAATATAACACCTTTTGTTACTTAAATGTTGGTTGTGTCACCGCAACACTACCCCAGGGATTCAGTTCAGTTCATGTCTAGGGCTTCCCTGGCTTAGATGGCTGTGCATTTGTTTGGTTCTCGGCTAGAGGGAAATGGTAAAACATAGGCTTACTCTTGCAGTGGCTCTCCTTCGGAGATCGTCGCCGCCGATCAAAATTGCCGGCGACTTATTTAATAATCGACGTCATCGTTTATATTTTTAAGCTTTGTTTTTCTCTCGAAACTGCCGCTGTACCTTCTGCTGTCTTGTCTGCCTTTCTGTCCTTGACGCAAATGCGCTGTAGTGGTAATCGGGGTCAGCCGTGATGTCACCGGAAAAGTTATGCCCAAACAGTATCATGGCTAGCCGGCTAAGGAGCTCGAAGGTTTGGAAGCATTTTTCCAAAACAAAAGAGAAGAATGTGCAATGTTTAATCTGCAAGGCAGAACTTGCCTTCCATGGCGGTATGACGGAGATGCACGAGCATTTGAAAAGGAAGCACGTCGGAGCTGATTAAATTTCTGACAAAGAGGGACAGTCGTCTCGGTAAGCTAATTGGCTGGTTAGCTGCTAACATTAACGTCAACACTGAGCTATTTACTTAAAAGCAATGTCATGTTTGAATAGGAAATGTGATGATGCTAATATTTTATAACACTACATTACAATGCAAAGAAATACGTTCCTCTTCAATGGACAACATGGTTACCAAGCCAACAACATGCACACCTCGGCAAGCAAATGACCTGACTGAAGCAATCTTGAACATGTTTGTGTCCGACATGAGACCCCTGTTCATGGTTGGCGATCCAGGTTTTAAAGAGATTAAGCAGTTCAACCCAGAATACCATAATAACTACCTACCAGGCTGATCCCACTTCACCACAATGATGGAAAAGAAATATGATGCAACCTTTGAGAAGGTCAGTTTCTTTCTCTCTCTCTCTCTCTCTCTCTCTCTCTCTCTAGAGGCAAACACAATATAGCAATTTGTATTAGAATTTAACACATTCCATGATGAAATAATTTGATGACTGAGCAATCAATAAATTAATCTTTGTTAAAGCATAAAACAAGAGCAATGTAATGTAAAGATTTGTTTTACTGATATGTTGAATGTTTATTGTTTAAACTACTTTACTGTATTTGATATAACAACTGAATTATTGAATTGGTAAATACATTTAAATCTTGATGTGTAAACTGACAAATATTGTTAAAAATGAAAAAAATATATACACTGCTCAAAAAAATAAAGGGAACACTTAAACAACCCTTCCTAGATCTTGATTAATGAAATATTCCAGTTGAAAATCTTTATTCATTACAAAGTGGAATGTGTTGAGAACCAAATAACATAAAAATGATCAATGGAAATCAAAATCATTAACCCATGGAGGTCTGGATTCAGAATCATACTCAAAATCAAAGTTGAAAATCAGATCACAGGCTGATCCAACTTCTGTGGAAATTCCTCAAGACAATTCAAAATGAGGCTCAGTAGTGTGTGTGGCCTCCACGTGCCTGTATACACTCCCTACAACGTCTGGGCATGCTCCTGATGAGACGACGGACGTTCTCCTGAGGGATCTCCTCCCAGACCTGGATCAGGGCATCAATCAACTCCTGGACAGTCTGTGGTGCGACGTGGCGTCGGTGAATGGTACCAGACATGATGTCCCAGAGGTGCTCTATTGGATTCAGGTCTGGGGAATGGGCAGGCCAGTCCATAACATCAATGCCTTCATCATGCAGCAACTGCTGGCACACTCCAGCCACATGAGGTCGGGCATTGTCATGCATCAGAAGGAACCCAGGACCCACTGCACCAGCATATGGTCTTACAATGGGTCTGAGGATCTCATCCCAGTACCTAATGGCAGTCAGGGTACCTCTTGCCAGCACATGGAGGTCTGTGCGGCCATCCAAGGATATGCCTCCCCAAACCATCACTGACCCACCGCTAAACCGTTCATGCTGGAGGATGTTGCAGGCAGCAGAATGTTCTCTACGGCGTCTCCAGACTCTGTCACGTCTGTCACATGTGCTCAGTGTGAACCTGCTCTCATCCGTGAAGAGTACAGGATGCCAATGGCGAACCTGCAAATCCTGGTGTTCCCTGGCAAATGCCAATCGGCATGCACGGTGTTGGGCTGTAAGTACAGGTCCCAATTGTGGACGTCTGGCCCTCATACCACCCTCATGGAGTCTGTTTTTCACAGTTTGAGCAGAAACATGCACATTAGTGGCCTGCTGGAGGTCATTTTGTAGGGCTCTGGCAGTTCTCCTCCTGTTCCTCCTTGCACAAACGAGCAGATAGTTGTCCTTCTGCTGGGTTGTTGTCCTCTTACGGCCCCCTTCATGTCTCCTGGTGTACTGGCCTTTCTCCTGGTATCTCCTCCATGCTCTTGACACTGTGCTGGGAGACACAGCAAACCTTGCCACAGCGCGCATTGATGTGCAACCCTTAATGAGCTGCACTACCTGAGCAACTTCTGTGGGTTGCAGACACCGCCATGTGCTACCTCTAGTAGTGAGGGCACTGGTAAAATGCAAAAGTGACCAAAAATCAGGCAGAAAGGATGAGGACAGGGAAATGGTCTGTGGCCTCCACCTTTATAGGGGTTGTCTTGCTAATTGCCTCTCATTTCCACCTGTTGTCTGTTCCATTTGCACAACAGCAGGTGTAATTGATTCACAATCAATGTTGCTTCCTAACTGGACAGGTTGATATCCCAAAAGTGTGATTGATTTGGAGCTACATTGTACAATTTAAGTGTTCCCTTTATTTTTTGAGCAGTGTACATAATTTTATTCCTACTGCTAACTATTGTTCCAAATCATCTCATATCTTTAAGGTAAAGCAGACCCTCAGAGCTGTCCAAAGTTTCCTCACCCTGACTGCTGATGTGTGGACCAGTCGTGCAACAGAGGCGTACCTTGGTGTGTCTTGCCTTTTCCTGACTGATGATTGGAAGATGAAGAGCTTCAACCTTGCCACCATGCCTCTTGAGGAGAAGCATACTGGTGTAAATATAATGACATGGATGGAAGAGGTGTTAACAAAGTTTGACATCTTGCCTTCCAAAATAAAAGCAGTAGTTTATGACAGTGGGTACAATATGGTGGCAGCAATGCGACTGCTTGAAGAAAAACATGGATGGGCCTCTATCCGCTGTGCTGAACACACACTCCAGCTCATAGTCAACACGGCTCTCAAAGAAACCACCATCAGCAGAGCACTAGGTGCTGCTAGGCAGCTAGTGGAGCACTTCAAGAGAAGCGGGCTGGCTAGTACAAATCTCCTGATGAAACAGGAGCAAATGAATGTTAAGAAAAAATACACTGATACAAGATGTCAGTACAAGATGGAACAGTACATTCCACATGGTAGAGAGACTCCTGGAGCAGCGCTGGCCTCTCACTGCCACTCTTTCAGATCCCGAGGTAACTGCAAGGGGGAAGCACTACTTTGACTTGAAGCCAGAGCAGTGGGTGCTGCTTGAAGAACTTAAGCAAGGGTTCGCACCTTTTGAGACTGCTACTGTTTACCTTAGTGGACAGCAGTACACAACCATTTCAGGTCTTCCCAGACTATCTGCACTATGCACTATCTCAGCAGAGAAAGAAAACCCAGTTATTCTCACAGCTGCATTGGACCCCAGATACAGAAGGCTGAAGTTTTTGGCTCCTGGAGATGGCATCAGAGTGCAGGGGACTGTTGAAGTGCTTGCTGTCAAAGAAGCAAATGCTGGGACACATGAGTGTGCACAACTGCAGAGGGCCAATGGTACAGTTAGAGTTGAAAAGACTACTCTTGACACCCTTCTTCAGTCTGACACAGACAGTCAGAGTCAAAATGAGGAAGAAGCGATCCAGGAGGACCAAAAGGTCCAAGTTGTGAGAAGTGAAGTTCACCTGTACTTTGGAGAGGCCACAGTCTCTAAAAAGGATGATCCTCTCAAATGGTGGAGCGAAAATGAGGGATGTTTCCCCACGCTATCAAAGCTAGCTAAATATTTTCTGTGCATCCCTGCAACCTCCACCCCATCGAAGCGGATCTTCTCCACAGCAGGGAACATCTGCTCTCAAAAGAGAGCAAGCCTTTCTCCAGAACATGTAGAAATGCTAACTTTCCTGGCTTTGAACAGGAGCCTTGTGTAGACTGGGATTATGTAGAGTCAGAGTGTAGTAAAGTTGAATACAGTTGTGAGCACTGAGCACAAAATGCACTTTTGTTACATATGAGTGAGAGCAAAACTTAATTTTTGTTTTTTAGTTTCAGGTGCCTACGTGGTTTCATTTTGTAGCACTATTCAATACTTTATAATGTAGCTATGTCTGATGCCAGACACAAATGAAGCAAAGAAAGAACTATACAAGTATTGATTTGTGTTCTCTTTAGCCCAGTGCCTTGTTTTCCTTATTTTACTCAGCTGTTTGCACTCTATGCTACATCTAAATATTTGTTTGATGCCTGAAAGGAGTGAAATATGTTATTTCAACTATTTCCTTTTGTTGATATTTTGTATTCTTACTATTGCATAATATTCATAGTGCAACTACACATAGTGCATAGTATTTGGTTCCATTTTACATTGCACTAAACATTTACAGCTAAAAATGTTTAAGGCCAGAGTTGTGCCTTCATTTTATTTTGCACTATCACATTAAAAAATGTCAGAAATGCTGCTACAAGCTGCAAAGTTCATTAAAAGTTGAATGAACTATCTCCTTAATTGTCTTTATTTTTAGTTAGCACATACCTTAAACACTTCAAGCTGGAAATGAATGATGGTTATATAAGAGCAGCTGCATGCTGGTGCGATAAGCTGCAATTTACGTATGATCCGATTAGTCGACTAATCACAAAAATAATAGGTGACTAGTCGATTATCAAAATAAACGTTGGTGGCAGCCCTTATAGCGAGTGGCCTAAAGTTACTCACAGAAACACAATTAAAAAAAAACAGCAAAGATGGCTAATTTTTGATCCTTTAAAAACCTGCTTTGCTATAGATGAAGAATTTATTGTATCTCCTTCCTGTTCCCAAAATACTTTCTACAGGTTTGCATGATCCATGTGGGTCAATCCTTTCATTTTAGGAAATCTAGAGTTCAGAAATCCCAAGCCTATCCATAGCTTTGCCAGGAAACTTTGTCACACCAACCTAAAGCATGCGTGTTAATGTTTCTTGGTTGGAGGAGACTGATTTGCCGTCAACAACACAACGTTCCAAGCTGCATGTCTGACGAGCCTGTCTGACTCTGAGTATCAGAGATCACATCCATTGTCTGTTCCTGCTTCCCCCATCATGAGAGAATTATACAGATTGAGAAATCAGGGACAGAACCTTTTAAATATGATGAAGGAAGGTGTTTGCATGAGGATATCACACTGTTGCTAGGCAACATCTGATGTACAAAAGCTGTGCAGATGTTTATAAGAGGTTGGAAATATTCAAGCTTTGTTGAAGCATGAAGCTGACACGCCTTACTACTTCAGCTGCTAGTCTCCGTGTTGAAATTGCATCATTTTCTAATTCTGATCAGCCCTCATACCACAGAGGTGAAGAGAAAGAAAAATAAACTACTCCAGTGTCTGCCTTTCTTTGTTTAAGTAAACCATTTAGGTCTAATTTCCCCGCCAAGATGGTGTCATCTTGGAAACTAAATGAACTAAAAGAAATATCTTTTATCCAAAAGGTGCTAAAAGCAGCAAAGATTTCCATGCAGCTGATGCCGGAATAACAGAACCTCTCCATGCCTTTTGTCCATTGCTCTGATTCCAATCTTTCCAAAAGGAAATTGATAGTAAAAGAGGAGTAGACACCCTGGTTGTGAGTTTGGATTAAACTGCACTGTATCAAAAGGTTGCACTTAGATTTTATTTTCCATGATTAGAGGATCACCAGTGTTCTTAGGATGAATACAGGCAGGTCTGGCATGGGACTAATTTTGGAGAATGTCATGAAAGGGATATTACATTTGGTGGCTGCAGCTCAGTGTGTAGAGGCAGTTGTCTATCAATTGGAAGGTTCGCGGTTCGATCCCAGCTCACCGAAGTGTCCCGGTCTCAAAACACCAAGCCAATGCAATCAATCAATCAATCAATCAATCAATCAATCTTTATTTGTATAGTGTCAAATCACAACAAATGTTATCTCATGACGCTTTTACAAACAGAGCAGGTCAAGACCGTACTTTATGTTATATTATTAACAAAGACCCAACATCAAGACAGGGTAAGACTCAGTCTTACCCCACCTTAATCCAGCGTCGAGGAAAAACTTCCTTTAACAGGCAGAAACCTCGAGCAGAACCAGACTCATGTTAGACAGCCATCTGCCAATCCCGCCGACGATTAGCTTTAAAACAGCGCTTCAGAAACAGATGGATGAAGTCATGGATACTTCATCCATTCATCATACAGTCTATCGGCAAGGCACTGAACCCCAAATCACTCCCACTGTTGGTCAGTGGTGTGCAAATGTGTATAATGAGATTAACTAATACTGATGGTCCCTTACTATATAGCAGCCTCAACCATCAGTGAGTGAATGTGGTGTGAATGGGTGAATGCTATGAGTAGCGTCCATTAGGTACAAGTCCATTACCATTTACCTCCATGTTGTTTTCTTTGTTTGGTTGTTTCACGCAGAAAAGCAGTCTGAATGCAGATATAATAATTACACATGATAGGTTGAATAGTTTGTATATAGGCTCATGAAGGCTCAACATTTGTGTTAAGCCTGTTGCAAAAAGCAAAAATGGTGCACACCACATGCTGCCTTGCATGTCATTTATCTCATCATCCTCTAAGATTACATGGTAATAGATTTTGGCATTGTTTTTGTTTTTGTAGTTTTTGTTCAAACAGGTCTCCATGCTGTGTTGGAAGATAAGCACCCTTCTTGTCTATTTGTCAGAGTCTCATTTGTAATCGCCGATGGAGCCTAAATAATTGTGTTGAGAAAGAAGCAGAAAAGTGAGGGAAAACCTTGGGAGGAAACACACAGAGTACAGTTTGTGTATGACTGTGTATCACATGACTTCTTTGTTAGCAGGATTTAGAGGGTTATTTGTGCTAGGATTTTGATTTTACAAATAAACACAATAGCTACATTTTACCAGATTAAGATCGCAGATGATCTCGACTAATGTTGCAGGTTATCAAGGTTGCAAGGTCATAGTACTTCCAGGTAGCAAAGGATGCTATATAACATCTCAAATTCCGCTCACCTTGTCCTTACTACTTATGAATGCTCACAAAATGAATGAAATGCTTCAATCGTCAGGTTTGTCCGGAAGATTATAACAAATGCCGAGCAGACCTTGGATATTATAAAACCTATGGAGGACTGCATTCATCATTTCTTCAATTCTGAATAAATAATAAATAATTATGTTGAGCCAACCATCTCCTACGGACAGAAGATAAAGTCAGGGAGGTTAATGACATGTTGAGGTACAAAATGTTCAACTTCCTACGTATAACGGATGTGGGCTAATACGTCCATTGGTGTCCACTCAGTTTGTTGGTTCATTTTTTTCAAGGTTGGCAAAGATGTATTTTCAATCCATGGTAGCTTTCCTTTGGATGTTCTTAAGGGTAGTTAACAGAGGTCGTGTTTTTAATTTGTTTCACTCAGCAGTAGTGTTTTGTTTGGGTTTCTTTTATTCAAAACGTCCATGTCACTGGAAAGACCTCTTGGGTTTTGGGGTTTGAGGGTTACATTGATGACATTGATTACATTGATTGATCCAACCTAAAAAAAAAGGGTGTTTTGTGTGCTGCAGATTAACACTTAGGAGGAATAAAAGCTGGGAGTCAGAGTTATTTTAAAGAGCATATGATGCTGAAATGTCTGTTTTACATTTGTACTATACATTCAGTGTAGCATTCAGAGGTCATTTAAAAAGCTACAGACTGGCCATCTATTCCATCACAGAAGAAATGATTTAAAACTAGTGCTGCTCCTGTGTACAAGCTAATCTCACCCTGCTGCCTTCTATCAGCTGCATCTATTCACTATGAAAAGGGAATTTCAGCTATTCCCTTTCCTAATTATTACCTGGATGTTTATCTGGCAAAATTGAATTCTTTTAGAAGCATGATGAAAAACATCAGATTATTAAATCTCACCTAGAACTGTTTCCATATGTGGAGCCAGGTTTCCTCCTAATTAGGGCAGAATAATTATTTTGAAAAGTTATTTAAGTGTTGACGGTGGATCTACCTCCTCTTCTCAGGCTTCATTAAGAGCTCACTGTCTGTGTGAGGAGACAAGGATAACAAGCTGCATTCAAAACACAGAAAGTCTGTCAACATTTTTTTTCCCCCAACACTTTTTCACTTTAAGTCAAAGATAATTTAATTGTCCTCTGCATAATAGAAACACTTGATACATGTTATAATGCAAACATTTAAACTGTATGCTGTATTCTCTGTCCCATCTACATCAGTAGAAATCACAGCGATGAACACAAATTCATTCACAGGACCTGGAAAAATAACTTGTGGGAGGTCAAAGTTTTATCTGATTCCTGATACAACTAAAGCTCTTCTTATCATTTTTTATTATTTACTTTGGAGTCACTTGAGGTGATGTTTTTACTGTTAAATATATTAAAAGATGCCTAAACTATATTTTTTATCCCAACACAAATTTAAAAAATGCAGACACTTGTAACTTTCTAGGTGTTTACTCGTATAACAGAAAATGTATTTAAATTGAATATATACAACTTTCAAAAAGTGTTAATCATATTTATTTTTCTAGATTTAAATATTTGCACATGAATATTTACTACCTTTTATGTGTCCAACTCAAGGGACTTCAAATCCACCCTACTGTAACGGGTTGAGTTAGGACCCACAAGCAGTATCGGAAGCCAAGAGATCAGTTGGTAATGAACTTTATTGAACAGTTCAATAGACACGAGCAACAGGTGAATAGTTTCTCTACCTCGAACACAGGTAGGGAATCGAGTCTCTCGGGGCTCGATGACAGACAGATCCCGGAGGGAGTTGAAGAACAGACTCACTCGTACTCCGCAGGAGGACAGGACGCCAAACGGCCACGAGGACGGACAGGTAGAACCCCGGAAGGGCGAAAGCAGAACTCATAGTCAGGGACAGAAGGCGTAGGTGTTTTCCTGGGACACGGCGAGGAGGGATGGTCACAGGCAGGCAGGGTCGGTAACGGGAGATCAGTCCGGAGAAGAACGCTGGAAAGTCTTGTATGAGGTCAAAGAACAATCTGGCAAGGAGTGGAGAGTGGCTGCTGCTTATAAACCAGCTTGATTGCAGATGAGGAGCAGGTGAGTGTGCAGGTGAACTGGGTTGCCTGATGAGGGGGCGTGGCTGGCCAGCAGAGTGCAAACCTCCCTCCTAAGCTCCTTGTTAGCACCCATGTGTGCAGGGAATGAAAAACGGAGGAGGAGTTGAGTTGTGTTTTACACAGTCTATGGGCTGAACAAGCTCCAAGCTCTGACTTCCGTTACAGACCAGATGGCATCATGACGTATGAAAAACACGGAAAACTGAAACGGCTCGTTTCACACACATTTACAGAAAGGTGGAGAAATCAGAACAGGGGCAGAATGGATTTTTTTCATTTTTGGGGGGTTTGTAGACATGCCAGGGAAACATATTTCAGGTAGAGAACCATTAAAAAGTCGATTTTGCATGACATGTCACCTTTAAGTTTTGTGTTATGCAATTCATTTTTGAGTAATATCAAAAAAATATATATATATATTACAAATATACGCATGGTTAGACTGCCATTGGCCTAGCGGTCTAAGCACCCACCCCACGTACAGAGACTATAGTCCTCGCCACAGCCCAGGTTCGACTTCCAGCCTCTACCATTTGCTGCATGTCTTACCCCACTCTCTACTCCCCACATTTCCTGTCTCTCTCCAGCTTTCATATTCAATACTGGCAAAAATGTCCAAAAACATAACTTAAATATATATATATATATATATATATATATATATATATATATATATATATGGCAAGCCGTTCAGGAAATTAATATATATGGAATGAAGTCTGAATATATGGATTGAAAGTCTGAATATATTGAATGAAACTTGATATATATGGAATGAAACTCGATATATATGGAATGAAGTCTGAATATATTGAATGAAACTTGATATATATGGAATGAAGTCTGAATATATGGAATGAAACTTGATATATATGGAATGAAACTTGATATATATGGAATGAAGTCTGAATATATTGAATGAAACTTGATATATATGGAATGAAACTTGATATATATGGAATGAAGTCTGAATATATGGAATGAAACTTGATATATATGGAATGAAGTCTGAATATATTGAATGAAACTCGATATATATGGAATGAAGTCTGAATATATTGAATGAAACTCGATATATATGGAATGAAGTCTGAATATATTGAATGAAACTCGATATATATGGAATGAAGTCTGAATATATTGAATGAAACTTGATATATATGGAATGAAACTCGATATATATGGAATGAAGTCTGAATATATTGAATGAAACTTGATATATATGGAATGAAACTCGATATATATGGAATGAAGTCTGAATATATTGAATGAAACTTGATATATATGGAATGAAACTCGATATATATGGAATGAAGTCTGAATATATTGAATGAAACTCGATATATATGGAATGAAACTCGATATATATGGAATGAAGTCTGAATATATTGAATGAAACTTGATATATATGGAATGAAACTCGATATATATGGAATGAAACTCGGAATATATGGAATGAAAAATCACGTCATGTATGGCCTGCGCCATCTTGTCTTTCTGGGGTGTGATCATAGGGGTGTGATTTTGTTTTCCGGTTAGACGTAGCTTTTAGTAATGCAACCATGAGGGAGGCACGAGATGTTTTCACTGCAATTTTAATTAATGAAGGGGTTATCAACCCCTTGGGTAATGCATGTGCTGTTAAGTCAATCCGTATAGGAAAAAGGAACCCACCCCTCCTCTCTATTAAGTTGGTTTCATCCAAAAGTGATGATCGGACCGTCTGCACAGAGAGACGAGAGGAACACGAAGCTGTGGGCTGCAGAAGCATTTAGGAGGGTAGTAAACAAGTGAAAATACGAAAATATTAAATATCACAGGTTGTACACACTTCTACAAAGGCTAAAGATATTGCCCCTTCTTTATTCAGGTGGTTCAGTCCTCTAGTTCGCTAGCTAACTTTTGTTATGACTTGTGATAATGTAGCATCCTGTTCAATGTTAACAGGTGGAGCTCATACCTGTGTGCATCATCTGACAGTGAGTGAGTGTAATGAAAAAGTACGACCAAATTACCACAGGTTACAGAGGTAGAGGAAAATGTGTCCCCTCAGAAACACTAAAAAGAAGTGCAAAAGGTTATTTTCAGAGAGACATTAATAAAAGATGAGTCTCTTTGATGACAATAAAACAATACGATTAGAAGTGGTGTTCAGAGTACTTATTTAAGCTTTCATTTAATATATTCAGACTTCATTCCATATATATCAAGTTTCATTCAATATATTCAGACTTTCATTCCATATATATCAAGTTTCATTCCATATATTCAGACTTCATTCCATATATATCGAGTTTCATTCAATATATTCAGACTTTCATTCCATATATATCAAGTTTCATTCCATATATTCAGACTTTCATTCCATATATATCAAGTTTCATTCCATATATTCAGACTTTCATTCCATATATATCGAGTTTCATTCCATATATTCAGACTTTCATTCCATATATATCGAGTTTCATTCCATATATTCAGACTTTCATTCCATATATATCGAGTTTCATTCCATATATATCGAGTTTCATTCAATATATTCAGACTTCATTCCATATATATCGAGTTTCATTCCATATATTCAGACTTCATTCCATATATATCGAGTTTCATTCAATATATTCAGACTTTCATTCCATATATATCAAGTTTCATTCCATATATTCAGACTTTCATTCCATATATATCAAGTTTCATTCCATATATTCAGACTTTCATTCCATATATATCGAGTTTCATTCCATATATTCAGACTTTCATTCCATATATATCGAGTTTCATTCCATATATATCGAGTTTCATTCAATATATTCAGACTTCATTCCATATATATCGAGTTTCATTCAATATATTCAGACTTTCATTCAATATATTATTTCCTGAACGGCTTGCCATATATATATATATATATATATATATATATATATATATATATATATATATATATTTACAGTATATTCTCTGTGTTTTCTGCCAGTCTTATTGGAAATTAACATTTTTGCCACATTGGCAACAACAAGAAGAAGTGAAATCGTAACTTTATAAATGTGCCTGAATCCTTTCTGTGGATTGCTGCGTGATCAAGTTGTCCCTGGCAGCATTCAGAATGAATAACCACTGGTATTATGGCGTTATGTTTTTAACACAGCTGGGTGATTATAAGAAGGCCAGGTAACACCTCAAATACTAAACCCTGAAAGAAAAACCTTTAAACATCAAAAGAAAAAAGATGTCCTTCTGCCCTCCCCACATTGCTCAGCTGTCATTCAGTCATTTAGCATTGCTGTCTAAACATATCTATTCATATCTTCTGTTAACGATGAACAGAATGTGTGCTACTATTAAAAGGAATGAATAATCACTTTTAATTCCATCAATGTCTCCTGACTGGAGAAGAAGCCCTCCCCCTTCTCCCCTTTGACTCAAACATGGCGTTCTCTCGTCTGTGAGGCTTAAATAGTTAAAAACTAATTTACCATCGACATGAAAAGAAAGCAAATCGGTCGTGACAGCACCTGTGTCTTCAGGGAAGATCGATTCCTCTTTATGCAATTGTATTCTCTGCTCTGAATTCAGTTTGAAATATTTGAAACTTTTGTGCGATGGCTCTGAGAGCTCATTGCAAAGCTTTTTGTGATATGCACAGAAAGAAGCCAAAAAGGGAAGAAATATTCAATGCACATGCACATCATTTAGGAAACATGCAGAAATACACAAACATGCTGCAAAGTCACATTAAAATAAAACACTTTGCAACAAATTAATAATAAAAAAAAAGGGTTAAAAATAACTGAACACTGTTTGGACACCTTTAATGTAGCCAGAGTTTGATGTTCAAGTTATTGAAGTTCCTCTCCACTTTTCTATTTTCTTAAAGGGCGAGTATATACTTAGTTTATATCATCCATATTTCACAAATTGAAAAGTCATTCAGGTATGACAGTGTCTGCAGTCTTGGTGATTGCAATAATATCACTGACCTCTAAAAATGAGGTCTTTTTTTCCTGAAAGTCTTTTGCATAATGAATGTGTCCACTCATCTAATTCAGTAGCTGTTCAGGTGTGTTATTATTTGAAACTTTCTTCCGCTCAGGACTACAGCGAGGGTAAAGTTGTTTATATCCAGAGTGATTAAACTTGTTCTTGGGGAAAAAGTAGTCTGTACTGTTGCCTCCTCTTTAAAAGACAGCCAAATTTGACTGTGCTCAAGCATCAGGAAACCAACTATTATGGGTTTCTACAGCTGGAAACGCAAGCCCCACTTTCAATGAAGGACACCAAAAGCTCAGAATAAGCACATTGATTGTGCTACAATCAGGTAGTGAAAACCGTGAAGACACACACATTTATCAAAAGTTATCATCACTTAAATTTCTGCATGTGCTAAAAATGGCTGGTGAGTAATGCATTAAAATGTCTCGTAGTCAGTGGTTTCTTAGTTCTATATTAAAAACAGGGAAATTGCTGCAGGACCTGCAGAAGCACCTCTGTGGCGTAATAAGAAATGGAATGGAAAGCTGAAGACTTCGGTGTTCATGTAAAATTAAAATTGTAATGGCACCAAAACGTGAGATGAATCCAGGTCTTAATAGATGGCTAGATATGCTCTCTGAGATCCCACATATTTTAAAAATTTGATTCTCCTGAATAATCCACTGACTGACCAAATGAGGAACTTAATTTAAGGGGTTGAGTGAGATTGCTTTAACCCCTAAATGACTGAAGCGCCACTGTCTGCAAACTGTCTCTAAACTCAAGAGTGTCTCTGCTTCCCGTGCTGTATGGAGATAAATGTATGCTAAGGTGCACAAACTTCTTTTCCCCCGGTGATCATCACCACATTTGGAACTCCATGTCTACTCTAAATGCAAAGCTCTAAGGAACGCTTTTGTTCCCTCTCTTTGTGCAGAAATGTCATCCTGTGGTAGTTGTTGCTCTCCAAATCCAGGTCATTAATGTTTTCTGTGGAAAATAAATGCCACATCGTGTCCCTGAAGAATAGGGATGTGCCTTTAATGCGGAAGTATACCTTCAAATCCTGCTGCTAATCCAACTTAATTCCACATAATAATCAATAGTTAGCCGAGGGTTGTTTCCATTCAGACTCTCTAGCCTTATATGATGATCTTTTTATATGGTATAAGTATCTCACCAGGCTTTTCTGCTCTCCCATGTTGATGAAGTGAGTCATAAACTTTATAATGTCCACATTAGAGACTGCAGCCTTCAGGATATCTCAGACAAGAGTGAGTGTAATGCTTTTTCAGTTTTCTATACATTCTGTAATAAAGACAAAATTAAGGATGTCTTCATCTACATGTAATTGTTATATTTGAAAGAAATGGGGCTCACAGACACTTTAAAGACGGTTCCATAACTCAGGGCACAGTGGCGATGAGTTGGCCGAACTTAATAGTCAAGTAACCTAGTTTCACGTGGACATGACTGTCTCAGCCAAGGCCTGGAGAGCACACAATACAAAAGATGTGCAGGGCTCCATGCTCCCCACGTAAAAGGGACACAGCCTGCCAGTATGGAATCTGCATAGCAAATTTGTTCCGCTGTGCAAAGCAAACCAAAAAAAAAAGGTATGAAAATTAATAAGCTGCTCCCAGGTCTGCTTGTTTGCTTTCTTCTAGCAAAATAATGTAACTCAGCCATGTCCTCTCATTATCTGAACATACAAACTGTGATGTCAAGAACTTAGAAATTGACTTTCCTCAGTTAGGACTGTTTCAAAGGCCTGCAGACAGGTGATTTAATAACACATTACACATCTTTTATTATTTAACAGTATTTACCATAAAATTCAATGTACATGTACATGCAGGCTTGCGTTTGAGCTCCTACTTGACATTTATGTCACATCCGTGGTTTAGTTTAGTTCCCCTTCTTCTTGTGTTTCATACCTCATTCCTCTTGTTTTATGTTTAAGCTCATCTTGGCTGTGGTAAAACAGTTCTTCTTGGTGAGGAAGGTTCATCATTTAGTTAATAGACCCAGAAGTATTTGTCAGTCATGATAACAGCAGTTGGAGTTCTCTAAATGCCAAAGAAAGGAGATTCATTGCTTTCTTTATCACCGTTAGTTAAGAGCCACAGGGCTTTATGAAAGAAAAGGAGATGTTGACAACACACAGTTTCAGCAGCAACATTTAAAGTGACACTCCATTTGAGCTGATCATGAAATAGAACAAAGAAAACAAAATATGAAACCCTAATCTGCCTTTGAATCCCACATGGACTGGGAGCTGGAAACTGTTGCTGGGAAAAGGGATGTCAGGGTCGATTTCCTTGGACTGGTTCCACCCAACCCCAGATAAGCATGAGAAAATGGATGGATGGATGGATGGATGGGTGGGTGGATGGATGGATGGATGGATGGATGGATGGATGGATGGATGGATGGATGGATGGATGGATGGATGGATGGATGGATGGATATTCCTTCCTTGTACTAAATTGATCATCTATTTTCAATCACTCATGGTCATTGGGATTAACAGACATCTATTATTGACAGCATTTGTAACCTCATAGTTTTTAGATTTAATTACAAATTCAATCAAACTTTATCAGAATTAGCAGATTCTTGCATGCAAAGTTTAAACCTCTCCAGTTTATATGGAGTGTGATTGCTGTTGTTTAGACATACAGATAAAGCTTGTAGCCATGGCTGTAACCAGCTGTAAGGTCACTAAGGTCTGGAGCTCTGTAATTTGTCATAACGAAACAGCAAAAATGTGTCAATCAATATATAAAGTGTTAAATGGCTTCTACTTTGAAACTTATAAAGGAATAATACAAAGTCATTAAAGCCTGCACTACACTGCCTCTGATGGGTTGGAATTAGAGGGTCAGGTTGATGCATGACTCATGAGTAATGGTGACTGGTTAAGGCAGGTCATGTGGCGGGATGTTGACTTCCCACTTGATGAAGAGAAGGCACTTAGCCGTCTATTTTATAAGCATCGACTGGCATTGACAGGACGTTCAAGTGATTGTCGGCGAGAGCGCTTGTAGGGCGTAAACACTTCCAGGGAAAGTACCTATGCCTGTATTTCCTTTCACTTTGGATTTGCCAAAGACCACATCCGGTCTTAGAAATTTTCTAAATGCCATTTTTCATGTCTCTCTTTTATTAATTTAACTTTTTGGTATATTAAATAGACCATGAAAGTGCTTTGTATTTTTGCCTTTTTTGATTTTTAATACCCATTTCTGAAAGAAAAAAACCCAAATACTAAAAGACAAATGGACCAAAAATGCACCCATGATCTGAGCAGCTGATGATTAGATGATTTTGACCTAGGTTTTTATAATTGTTGATGTTTATCTATTTATTATAGACCTTCTAGTGGATGCTCAACATGGCACTCAATAATAATAGTAATGCATTTCTACTTTTTGGTCAATTTTCTGTGGCTTGAACAGCTGAAGTTGAACAACTACACAAACCATGTTATTAGGAGTAAATAGCTTTTCGATGATGTATTCTTGTCAACAGGTCCTTCTGTAGGCCTCTTAACTTTAAAGTGAGTTTAAATTGGTGGTCTGGTTTGGATGTTGCATACTGCAAGATGCCTTGAACACAATGCATTCAAATTCTGGGACTCATTAATTACTAGAGCCTGGATACGGCCCTGCTTGTAGCCGAAATGGTTGTTTATTCCATGATTAGTAGATATTAGGGATGCACAGAAAATTTGGCCACCAAAAAAAAATTTCGCCCAAAAGTGCATTTTCGGTTTTGGCCGAAATACCTTTATCACCGAAACAACATGGCCGAAACAGAATGTTGTGATGCCGCAAGCAAAACCCGTGGACAGTACACACTTGTCTGAATAAGGGCCAACATGTCTGCATCCGTTCTTCCTTTTATCGCAGCACTAAAGCGTCTTCTAAGCAGGTTGAGACAGACCATGGAGTGAAAACAATGAAAACTACATTCTTAGGGCCTGATCTACTAATATCCCAAATAACAAGCGCTAATTTGTGTGTGCTAAAAAATAATTTTGCACGTGCTATTTCTGGGCGTGTTGCGGGTGATCTACTATGACTGCGTGCGCAAATGATAACAAGTGCAAACAGGTGCAGTCCGCCCTATTTTACGAGGATTTTGCACATGCTATCGGCTGTCACCATGGATAGTTTGAGAGAACAGAGTGGCCTTAAGCGATAAATGAAGTTTGAAGCCATGGAGTTGGAGATCTTTGTGGAGGAGGGAAATAAACACACTGGTGAACTCCAGCAGAGACATGTCAGCGTTAGAAACACGATTTGGGAGACCATCTGTGAAAAGGTGAATGCTGTGGAAAAAAACCCCAGAAAATCTGCTGATGAAATAAAGAAATCTACTCTACTCCAAAACGCAATCAGTGTTTTGATGGAGTTTAGAGAGCAATTTGATGAGGCTAAGTCTGCCACTCTTGCTGTAGCTACTTAACTAGGAAGTCAATCGCAGTTTGTTTTTTTATTTCAAATATTTTTATTGAGTTTTCAACACTTATGACAATACAAAAAACAACACACACAGATACAAAGAATAATAGGACAGAAAACACCGGGGTTGGGCGGTAATGTTCTACATTGCCACAGATGGTACTGTATTGTGCAAAACAAGGAAGACAAACAGGTCTCTGTGGCAGTGATAGTAGTACCTGACATAGGCGTCACTTTGATGAAGACAGTCGCCTCACTGACGCAGAGAGCAACTTTCAGGTGAATGTTTTTAATGCCTGATATCATCATCCAGCAACTGTCCCAAAGATTCACCAGCTTAAATGGAACTGGGAACATGTTTGCGGCAATTCACTGCCTCAGAATGTCAGAATGATGCGTTCGCTATCCGTGGTGCTGAACTGCTTTGAATTTGTGTTGTTTTATTATTATTATTATTATTATTTTTGTTCTCTTGGTTTGATTGACTAAAAAATGTAGTAATGCTTGTAAGCCCCGCTGTTGTGGGCATGTTGTAAAGCGGTGTGCCAGTTTGCAGCTGCCTTTCAAACGTGCTAAATATAGACGCAAAAACAGCGCTCGCTATCTGCTTCAGGTTTGATAAATCACATTGCGTGTGCTAAATGATTGCATTTGCATCTCCTCCTCCCAGTATTGTGCACATTCTGATAATCTGCAAGTATTCTGCATGTCAAGTTTGCACGTGTTTTTATACATGCAAACCTTTAGTAGATCGGGCCCTTAGAGTCTGTCAGCACAAGTTTCACTGAGATCTATTCAGATCCTCTGCACTTCATCGCGAGTGTACTTGATCCGCATTATAAAGATCATTACTTGGATGTGGGAATAAAGCAGCGCACATGAGAAATGATCCAGGCATCGATGGATTGCGGAGAACCTGCTTGCCTCGATTTTACTGAGGTTAGTACACAGTAGAGATGGTTGAATGTGGTGCTAATTAGGAAATGTGCTGACAAGTGTGAAAGTGCTATAAGTGGTCAGAAAGGCTAGAAAAAGGGCTACAGGCCTATATCACAAGTCTATTTACCATTTACACCAAGAATGCACTTTATAATAGGTGTGTACTTTGGATCATATATGGAACCCATCCACTAACATCTGACAACAATGGCAGCAGCCAACTTTTCAGTGTATCCAACGGTAAGCCACTAGTTGCTCCCACTGTTGTTCAGCGGTGTGTGAATGTGTATGAATGAAATTAGCTAACACTGATGGTCCCTTACTATAGCAGCCTCTACCATCAGTGAGTGAATGTAGTGTGAATGGGTGAATGTGACGAGTAGTGTAAAGCGCTTTCAGTAGTCAGAAAGACTAGAAAAGCGCTTTATGATGACAAGTCCATTACCATTTAGTAAGCCATCAGTTAGCCACTAGTTAACCATCAAGGAGTTTTGGTCTTGTTTGAATTTGCCAAGTGTTGCCTTTGTTTGAGTACAGGTAAAACTAGCATCCAAGTAGAATTAGCATCTTGAGAAGCAGGAATGGAGTTTTTAGTTAAGAGATAAAGACCAAGAAAACACTTGTGGAGGGTATGGTAAGACAACAAACTCTAACCAGTAGGCCTATGACCAAAATAGTGTCAATTGCAGATTCTGTTTTGATACACATTAAGGTTAAGGTTAAGGTTACTTTATTTGTACCCGTAGGTAAACATGTTTTGCAGCCAGTGAGATGTTAGGTCATTACAGAAATACAAGACAGAACAAACTACTTAATGTGCTAATCATACTAAAATATCCTAAAACTAATGTAACAATAAAAATGATAAAATCAATAGACATGGTAAAATGATAAAAGTTCCATTTAAAAGGCATATCAGAAAAAAAAATCAACCATTAAAAACTACAAAATCACATGAATAAATAAATGAGAAAATCTGGACTTCAGTCTTAAAATTGGAGTTTGAGTCTAGATGTGAAGGGAAATGCTTTGGCGTGTTCAGCTCACATTACCATTGAATAGTTTTTATCATCTATAGATCTACAGATTGAGATACACCAGACATCAATAAAATCCATCAATTGTAAGTGAAGTCAGATTATCAGAGGACTGCAATCTTTTTACAACTTGTACTGAATTGCCTTTAACACCTTTCCTCAACCTCCTTTATAGTTCCATCAAGGTCAAAGAAAAGTGTTGAGAAAAGACATTGAAGGAACTATTTTTACACTTTGAATCTGCACCTCTTGTGTCTCATTCCAAATCCACCACTTCCTGCCCTGCTGTGTTCCCCAATTATATGGTCATCAGCCCTGCCTTAACGTAGCTCACCTGTGTCTGACTGACTCATCTCCCTTAGCTGAGCAGCACCAGTGTTCCCCTTCTTCTGTGCCAGTTCATGTGAGTCTGTTGTGACAGTGTTCCAGCCTTTCTTTGTGTGTAAGTGTAAGGTGAAATATCTGGTGAGTTTGGTGATCTTACCTGCCTGTGGTCCTGTACTCTGCCTGCTGTTTGGGATACCTCCGCTGTGCTGACAGTGTACAAAACCCTGCGTGAAAGTAAACAGACTGTAATTTGAACTGCTTTCTGTGAGACTGCATCTGAGTCCTAGCTCTGTATTCACAATTCACCATTAAATGACAGCAGTGATCAAACACAAAGTGACCTTTCAGCCATACAAATAATGAACTACTCCTGTACATGAAGTGGCAAATTACATAACTGCCAATTTGTTCATGGCATACAGTATGCTACGGTATAATTATGGACTAGCAACAGTGGAATAGGCCCTGACATACTTAAAATAGCCTTAATGTGTTTCTACTCTGGTTCTACCTGGGTGTCATTTGGCTGTCTCACACAGGTATGCTTAACAGAAACAGAAAGATGTATAGTCCTCCAATTTATTCGCTTACACAGAAGTGGTGGGTTGTGCTCTGGGTGCTGCCAAAACACAGCTGACACTTGTTCTGTGCCTTAACACTGGAGAACTGAAGTGTTTTCTGCTGAGGTGTTATCCTGCTGCTAATGCTAAGGGATCTGTGTAGAAAGAAAACAACAGCTTCTTGTAACCGAACCAAAGCTCTAGAATTGCCAAAGTCAGTTACTGCTAATATGATGGTTTAACACACTAAAGGCGTTTTTCGACCAGAGGGACTTTACCCCAGATCTAGGGACTTTACCCTGGAACTACGTGCGTTTCGACCGGTGGACCCAGGGTCTAAATGTAGTTCAGGGGTAGATAATCTCACCCCTAGAAAGCCCCTGCTAGGGGGGTAGTACTTTTCAAAGGTCCCGGGGCTTTCGGGGGGCAGGGCCTGCAATGCTGAACATGTCTGATCAGTAGATTAACCGCAGTGTTTTTATTCCACCCGCCGTCCACAATAACATCACACACATCTGTGATTCACTTGATTTCTCTTTCTTTCATTTGTTTTTATTTGTTCTATCTTTTTTGTATGTGTGTGTACTTTTCAAAAGAAGAAGCTGTGATTCCCTTGATTTAGCAGCTTGTAACAGTAGTCTTCTCTCAGCCCACCGTGAATGTTTCTCTCCCGGTGTTACGGTTTTAAAAGTTTAACTGGAGACCTTCAGCTGAACGTGTCAGTGTTTGTGGAGTTTACACAGCTGTTGAAACACAGAGGGAGTTCCTGGGAATGCAAACTAGTTTAGTTTTTATTAAGATTTCAAAATATCCTCAACAGATAATTATCGTCTAAAGACGTTTATGAGGGATGCATCCAGCTGAAAGTCGGCAGTTAACACCGGCCGATCTCTGCCACGGCTTTTTGAGTTAAGAAGGATTTTAACGCCGTGTTGAAACGTCTTTGCTACTCGTGCTTATCTCCTCTCACGTGTTGATTCAGTGAATCCATCTGTGATGAAATATAGCACCATCTAAAACAGGGGGAGCTGAGTCCCTTCCATGCTAACAGGCTAACTGTTGTGTCACTCATAATGATACCTGCCTGTCTGTCTGCTTCTATGGTGTCATCTGTCATGAATGGCATTCGTCTTTGTTTTACTGCCCTCTACTGGTCTGGTGGTGTAGTGCATTTACCTTTTTTCCCTCTCCATACGTCACTGGCCTGATTTGTACAATCTACCCGGGACTTCAGCCCACCGTCAAAACACAGACAACAATGGGGGCACAGGAACCTTTTAGTTCAGGGGAAAGTAGTTCTGGGAGCTAAAAGACTCCGGTACTCTTGGTCGAAATGCACCTTAGGCTTGTAGTCCCTGTTTTTCATACATGCTTGATAAAAAGACATGAATGTGCAGGCTAAATAACCTACCATCGTTTGAACTGGCTCAGGTTACTGGAGCATTCATTTTCAGTTTTCACATGCAGTGTCCTCTGGCTGCTCAGTTAAAGGGACTGCTGATAGCTGTATCTGATGTAACCTTGGCAAAGTCAGCCATGGAGCTTGGTGACACTGCCCGGTTCAGGAGCTCAGAGCTCTGGCCTGTGAGACAGTCAGATGTGAGTAAACTACAGAGAATAAATGGAACCCAATGTCCAACATAACCTCCACTCAAGCAAATAGAGCTGGGTGAGCACACACTACACCGAATCGATTTTAAAACCATTGGAAACCACACACACATATGAAGACAGTTTGGACGGATTTTTAACATTAGAATCACAAAAATCTCACAGAAACCTGCGTGAATAAACGTGACTTTGAAAGATAAACATGGAGAACGATCAACATCATTGGCTGGCTGTCCTTGAGTGTGTTCTGTTTTGTTGCGAAAATCCAAAAATAAAGGAAAAGAATATAGGTGTATAGGTGTCTTTTACAGTAGTTCACTTGGCTCGGAGTAAAGTTGTGTTTCGGTTCGCTGTAAAAGTCATCCAGTTGACGACACTTCCCAGTCTGGTCCTCTCATTGGTTATTGTTGAGAGTAAAATCAAAAAAACGTTTGACATTTACGATCCCAGGTTGGGAAAGCTCGGTCAAGAGGAGTTAAAGCTGGAGTAGGACATGTTAATTTGATACATTTTTATCAATCACTAGCAAAAAGCAATGTATACATCGATAGGGAGTAATACACAAAGTGATCTAACACTGAGATGAGAAATCACAGTTGTCTGTGTCAGCCGCTAGACTGCAATAAGTTTGTCCAATCATTCATTCGCCACCGAGCGCAATGATTGGCTGACCGGCTGGATGACCTGTGACCTGCCGAAAGACACACCTCCTGTTTACAGGAGTGCGCGTGACCTGACTGAGATCGTCATCAACAGGCTGTTCACTAACGCAGAACACTTGATAAACATGTCAGAGAGAGAGAAACCAACGATTTAGCTCAAGTTCTGCCCTCAAGTTCTGCCGCTCCGCAGAGCAAGAAGAGGAAGACTGTGATGGAAAAGTAGACGACTTAAAAACGCTGGATGAAGATACAAACACGAGTCAATATTCGGGCTGCATTTCTGCGACGGCTGAAGGATTTGAAGAGTCTCTAAAGGGACGCCATGGTTACTGATTTTCTACTGGACAGGTAATCATGTCATTTCATTTATCTTTGACCTGTATACAGTCTCTTAGCTGCTAGCTCTTCTGTTGCTCTTTATCAGGCCTGTATACAGTCTGTTAGCTACTAGCTCTTCTGTTGCTCTGTATCAGACCTGTGTACAGTCTGTTAGCTGCTAGCTCTTCTGTTGCTCTGTATCAGACCTGTATTATCTTGCATTTAAAGAAATCATTGGTTAATTCAGGACTTTCACTGGATCCGTCCGTCTCTTAACCACTAAGATCCAGAGCAGGACTTGCCGGACAGCTGGAGTCATGTGACCGAGGTTTTCCTGTGGTTATTACTGTAATAATGAATATCCTCCTCCTCTCCTCATCCATGTTGTCTTTCTGGTCCTCTGAAAACCTCTGACCTGTTGACTCCAGGCCTGGCTCCGCTCATCATGACAGTTTGTTGTTGTAGTTAAGTGAAATACGATCTGGTGATAACGCAGAGTGTTTTATTCTGAAATGTAAACAGATGTTTTCATTTTGTTTTGGTGCCTGACTTCCTGTCCTACTCCGGCATCTGGCAAAAATAGAAGTCTTGCGTATCAGATATGGAGGACTCCGACCTGCTAAATCAGAGATGCAGCGGGATTGCAACGGAGTGGACCCAGTGGGAGTTAACACATTGACTAGAATAGAAACCTATCCACCCTGGTGCCGTGACGGATCGGATCGGATAATAATGTGTAATTCAGTTATTTTTTAGAGTTGTTTTTTATGTATGGTCTTATGGCTGTAATCACACTGTCTGGTCTTTAGATGGTCCTAATATGATTTTTATTATACCCTTTAGCGGTCAGAGAGTGTGTAATGTTCCTCTGGGTCACTATAGACACCATTTCTTATGATATGGTTCAGACAGAGTCCTGAGGAAATGCTACATTCAAATTCATTCCAGTTTTCCGTGACTACCAACCCTAGCATTGATGGTGTAAAGCCTTTTCAGGTCTTCAGCTTACATTATTTGAGGATAGATATTCTGAATCCCCAGGTTGTTCCGGAAAAAAAGATGTGTATTACATTGGTGTGCTCCATTCCTATGAGATTATACATGCCTTATAACACAAAAAATCCAGACGTTCAAATGTAGAGAAAAATGCCTTTGAAAGGGTTTTAAGTACATACAGTTTGAGGAATACTGGTTTGATTGATAAATACTCCACAGTTTAAGACAAGTGATCAGAGATGAATGGTACAAGTCCAGCTGAAATGGTCACAGGCATTTGGTCTGTGTATCAAAGTTACAACAGGCCCAACTCAACTATATTACCATTAGCTAGCAGGGTTGCAAACTCCACATGGTGAAAAAAAGATGGAGCTAGAAGGAGCTACACACCTTCATAAAAATGGTGCATTATGGACAAAACCCACTCACAGAGAAAGACAATTTATACCTTTGTCCCGCTGAGAGACCTCCAAAAACAGACTGCATCTTATACACCGGTGCAACTTTTACTTTGGTGCCAATTGTTTTATGCTCTTCTTTGCAGTGGAGTGCTGAAATAAGTTCAGGAAAACTCCCCCAACTTTATTTTCCACAGCTTTATAGAGGGATTCTCTCAGCTTATTGTGTTGGTTTCACAGCCAAACAACTTTAGTGTTTTGTTTCATTCTTTGCGCCCTCATTTTTAGCTGCTTTTGTTTCTGATGAAAAGGCTCTGGAAACTAAAAATGAAGAGAACAAAGTTAGATAATTGGTTTCTACAGAAATGAAGCTGAGAAGAGAGAGATGCAATTAGATTAAGATTCATCAAAGTATTAGAAACTCGTCATTAAATGACTTACACTGCTCCTTGTCTGTCAAATGAATCACAAAGCAGCGTTTTCTGTACATGCTAATTTGATGTTCAGAATCTAAGTTGCCCAAAGCTATCTCAGAAGTCTGCAGGTTTAGGTGTGACCTAGTTACTGTGATTATTTTGTATTTTCTATCATTTAAATTACTGAAAGCAGCCTCTTTGGTTTTAAAAAAGGAGAAAGATATTTTTCAGAATCTTTGTGACTCCCTAGTTTTGCAGAACTAATAAGAGTAAGTTTTGAAAAGGAGTCCCATACAGACACATGCACTGCCACACACACACACTGCCACACACACACACACACACACACACACACACACACACACACACAGAAATGAGGTCATTGTTTGTCAGCGAACTGCAAACTGACACTGACATTTATCTTCATGTTGTTTTTGGCTCATGAACATGAAGAGGGTAGACTTGATCAAAAAAGGCAGATACGAAAACAAAATTTGAAACTTCCCTGAAAGAGATTAGAGATTAAAGAACGCCAGATCTGGTTTCCAGGTTCACCTGTGATATAACTCCTTTCTAAAAATGTTGCTGAGGGCCCCAGAGAGTCTGCACCGGTCTCCACAGAGGACGGATGAAAAACAATTTCAGATACTCTGTTCCATCCCTCATCCAGTCCACCTACTGCCTTACTTTTCCTGCTCAAATTATGCACTTGTCCAGATCCTTTTATGGACTGAAATCCTTTTATCAGAAAACAAGGGAATATTAGAGCAAAGCGCAGGAGTGATCTGAATGCTAAAGAAGCTTCTTTAGCAGGTACACTGACTCTGTGTTCCAGGTAGCTTGTTCTGTTCCACCCTCATCCTCATTTGCATTCACCGTGGTGCATATTCCTTGCCAAGCAGCTCACACAGCGAGGCCAAGGTCAGGTACTGTCTTGCTTATACACATCAGACTTCCCGGGTCCAACCCCTCACACCTGACTGCCCCCGCAGCTAAACGTCTTTGAATACTGCAGGTGCATCAGCCATGACGGATCAACAAGTCTCAGGTGGGACTCACAAACCTTATCAGGGCAGGAGAAAAAGCAAGCTATGTCACTGCACAAGGGGGACGCGTGGAAATATAAATTTCTGTCTCATTCTCCACATCCTGCCTGCAGAAAAAAAAAACGTCAGCGAATTACAGAAGCTGATGTCTGCAAAGTGGAAAAGAACTCTCCCATGTACACATCAAGAATCTTTATTGTTCTGCCAGCCTGAAATAAGTAGCTGCACAAATGAAGCCATCCGTTTGCAGTGTAAAGTAATCATTCTCCATCATGTCCTTGTGAGTCGCTGATCAAATATTAAATTGTTGGGTGTCTTTTTTTGCCAAAAGTGACACCGCACCACACTGAGGACTGTTTTTTCTGATGTCTACTGTCAACACTATAAAAAGTAATATCTCTGAAAGTTTGTAATGGTGTCGGGGAAACTTCCCAATGACCTTTGCACAAAGCTTTACAAGGCATATATTGTCACTTAAGCTTTCCGTGGCATATAAATGGCACATTTAGAGTGAATTAACGTCTTGAGCTGTTTTTAATGTCACATTTGCTTCACTGTGACCTTGCATGAAACATTTCCTTCTCATCCCACTTTGATGATAGACTGCTGCGTTTTGGTTTATGAGGATTTCATGCTCATCTCCCCGCTCGTATGTTATACCAGGTGGCAATCTGACAACTCGATGATTTTATCCCCATTTTTCAGACACGCCGTCGCTGCAGCTTTCAGCAATACGTGCCAACATCCTCTCCCTTCTTCCTTCAGATTGTAATTGTTTTGCTTTCCATTTCTGCGACATTCAACGATAACTTTGACCATTGTATAAAGTCAGAATGCATGATGCAGTTTGATGCAGGAATGTGTCCATGCAGGAATATGTTGCACGGGTGTTTTGCATATATTATAACGGCTTTTGTGCTTGCATATGCCACCTATTTTAAATTAAATGAGAATGTGATCCAGATGACTTACAAAGTAAAACGAGAACAGAGGGATTGTCAGACGCTGGGATGCATATAATTGTGAATTCAATATGCTTTCACTCGCCTGTTATGCCATCTGGAATTGTTTGGGGAAATGCTGCTAGGCACATACTGTATTTTCTAAGCAGTATGTAAAAGTGAAAATTGAGACTGTTTGTCCGGATCTCTAGCAATAGTAGGGTTTGTGGCTTTTGTGGAGTGGAGTATGAGCAAGTCAAGGTAGTTCTGTGATGCCCGGAGACTGTATGTGTTTCTACAAGGTTATGATGACATAAAAGTGTGTCTTATGTGTACCGGACGGTGCTTGTTGTATTCAAATTTTTATAATTGGAATCTCAACAACAATAAAATATTTATTGGGCTTCAGGTTGCTTTGATAAACTAAACATGAATGAATAATGTGTAACTATTAAACTACTGGTAACACTTGTATCAGTTGACCAATGAAATTAGAGCTGTGTGTTATAAACTGCAGTTCATCGAGAATCTACTTGAGGCAGGCTGCAGAAACACTGGAAACCACATAGACATCCATTCAGAAAAGATGATCTTTTTTTTTTAAGATACTTTTTTTGTTCTTTTTGCCTTTATTTTATAGGACAGCTGAAGAGAGACAGGAAATATGGGATGTAGAGAGCGGGGGAAGACATGCAGAAAATGGTCGACTGGCCGGGAATTGAACCGGCGACCCCTGCGACGAGGACTGTAGCCTCTGTATATGGGGCGCTTAGACCGCTAGGCCACCAGCGCCCCAGAAAAGACCTTTACAGCATTAATAAACATGTTTACAGCCTGGTTTGTAAAATGGCTTGGCTCTACGTAGCTAATTTTTCTATCGGCACACACTGTACGATGATTCAGAAGATATTAAGATTACGAGTTTTTGCCCAAACAAGGACATGACTGACTTGACTGACAGGCAGGAACACATAGCTGTTGGCTAGGAGGCTCAAACCCCGCCTCTTTACCTCACACTAAGTTTGGTTGAGTTCTGCATTTCCAATATGGCTCCTGCCAACGATTGGCTTCAAAACAGCTCTCAGGAGCAGATGAGTGACGTCACGGATACTACATCCATTATTTAAACAGTCTAGGGTTCCACCATTAATCTTCAGTTACTAAACACAGCTCAAGTAAGAACAGACAGGTCTATATCAGTCCCTCCAGGAGGTTGCGATATCGCGATCGCAACTATCAATGCAAATTCAACCAATCAGATTTTTTTCGCGGCCTTGCAATTTTATACAATCACCGCAACTTTGACCAATTTCCTTAATCTCAGCCCCTGTACGTCATCGGTTTTGTCACCAATTTCACTTCCTGGGAACATAAACATAAGTCCTCACTTGATCGGCACTTTTCAACAGCAAAACACGCACAGAGAACGGGTGAAAAGAGGGGATAGCAGGCAGGACAAGTGACAATGACAACATTGTTATTTATAGATTGAGGGGCTCAGTGTTCGCTTGGTCACCTACCTGCAGCAGGTGTACTTTATGAACCAGCTCTCCCCACTCCATGCATCTGTCTCATCTTCATTGATGATTTTTACCCCCGGTGTGCGTTAGTGACAAAGACACAACCGGGGGACGTCTGTTTAATATTTGAGGTTTGCCGTTTTTGCCACTATTACCGTAAAAAGCTCCACGTCTACAGCTTGATTTAATCCAGTTTGGTGATACATCAGACAAATTCAGTAAGTTTTGATCAACTCCTTGTCATCAAAGATGCAGATTCATTTCAGAGTGCCGTGAACTGCCTGTCAAGTGCCTCTGTCGCTGCGAGGTGCATTCAAGGACCGTTTTAAATGTGCAATAGAGTCCTTTCATAGCATTTTTCTGTGAATCCAGAGAATGAAAATACAGTCATAGTGGACATCAAGAATGTTTTCTAAAAACAGGTGTAATTTAGCTTATTTACTTGACCCTGAGATGTTACTGGGGCGAAAAAGCACAAAAAACCCCGCAAATTTCACCGCAATTTTTTCAAAAAGATGTCGCAAAATCAGGCTTTTTGGGCCGCAACAATCACAAAAAAATCCTTCAAAATCCTGGAGGGACTGTTATATCCATATCAGGGCACATAAGACAACTTGGTCTTCAGAGTGCTTTATACTTTAAGTGGAGTGCTTAAGAAAGCGCTTTTATTTTCCAACATGACGCTGCCAGCCGACACTAAACAGGCAGGGTTTCTCAGTTGGGTGCTGCAGGACTTGGCCGCCTGCACAGAGCCTTGACTTAAACAGTAAACTTCCTGTACTGGAAAATGAAACCGATGTAGATTGACTGATCTATTGTATTTAACTAATGAGTCGTTCACACAAAGTACCCAACCCTCATGGGTATACAAGACACCAGATATACAGCAGCATTGGTCCAATAATTCATTACAGGGTCATTTCAAAGTTGCATTTTCCTTTTACAGCCCAGTCTTAAACATTGTAGCCTTTCCTACCAGGCTACAAAAGGAACGTTCCTCTTCTAAAGCAGCACTCAAGCCAAAAAGAAACAACAAAATGGAGTACATTTTACAACAAGTACATCCATTAGGTCATTATAAATGGGACAGTAAAATCGAAGATGAATCTGGTTCTTAATTTCACCAAACATAAACCTTCTAATGAAGCTTTAGTCACCAATTTAACCATAAAGGTAACTGTAGGATGAGGAGGAACCAATGAATAAGAGTGATGCATTTATTCAATATGTTACAAAGAACTGATAAACCTGTTATATTAATAATCAGATGCTGCTGTCTCCAAATCATATCCCCTTCTAAATAACTTTAGGTTGCCTTTTTACAAGATTTATTAAGTTAACAATACAAGTCTTGTCTTTTTAAAAGTAGGTGTACAAGGTAAATATAGACAAGTACAACATGCAAAGTAGTCACAGCTAAAATTAAGGCAGAACTCATGTGGAAAAGAAAGTGTAGAGCTGTCCTACAGCCTCTGCCTCCACATGACCACATCTCTTTCAGAGACTTCAGAACCAGAGTTTAGCTGGTTGTTTTCTCTCATACTTTTCTGTTGGCTCACCTCTTTTAACAGACCTTTCACCCATGCGGGTGGGCCCAGTCAGGTTCTTTTGCTCCTTCTTTCCACCATCAAGCACAACTTCCCTCAGGCCATCTAAAACACCAGATGAAAGAAATACTTTCTCTCTGCTGAGGAGAGCAGCAAGGCAAGTTCACACACTAGCATTGAACTTTTCACTACTTTTTAATCTCTGGGGTGTCTTTCTACATAAAGCTGTGTCTTTTTAACCACATTAAATCATTAAATCAATAGCATTGTGGTACTTTTACCTGGTTGTTTTAAATACTTAATTCTAATTGGTCAAAACCTCATCATAGCGGTGATGAATTCTCAAAAAGAAGAGAAACGCCAGGGACAATGTGATGGCACACCACATATCAAATCAATCTGCATAAAGAAGTCTGGTGCAATTCACCACTGCCTGTTGCCACTGGCTAAAATGTGAGATATTGCCTCAGGCTGGTGTTGAGAATCTGGATTTAATGACACTTACCAGGCACAGATGTGAGACCAGCCTGAGGAACCACTGGGCCTCGACCACCTCTGATATGAAGAAGTGAAGCAAGATGCTGTCCTGCTATTCAGGCAACAATGACAGAGCTAGTGAGAGCATCTCTAACTTGCAGAACTAACTCAGAAGTAACTTAAACCATAAGCGGTAGTGAGAATAGTTACTATATTAAAAGTTATAACATTTGACTATGACATGTTGAAAGGAAAGCCCAGAGAAGTGGGAAGGCTGCATGAAGACAGAAGGGCCAACATAAATATTCTTGCAGAAGTACATACCTGCCAACACTGGACTGTGAAAAATAGGGAGATTTTCTGGAGTATCGTAAAATCAGCCTAAACCAAGCAACCCCATCCATATATAACCCTGAACTGCAGATTAATACATTTAATAAACAGATATTTAAGTCAAATACTTTAAATGTCTCTTCATTTCAAGGTTTGCAGTAAAATATAGAAAAACATACAACATTTTAAAAATCCATGTCTTACAAATAAGACAAAATTCATCAACATGTTGAAGAGTAGAGTGAGCCACTGCAGTGAGGAGTAACACACACATACTCCAGGTAGAGGGGTTTGTGTTGACACCATATTTTGATGTTAATACCAATATAGTATTATTTCAATGAAGGAGTCTCTGTAACATGAATCTACATCGCGCTGTGCTTTTTAAAGTCATTTATCTGGGTCCTTTAAATCCTTTTTATGACCTACAGCTAAATGTGATCTGACCTACAGTAACCTCTGCATCCTCAGCCTCTGCTGCTTTCTGCTCTTTATTTAAAGAAGGAAGAGATTTCCTCTGTATCTCCACCTGAGGTTATCAGGTAGAGTTTAGTGATGTCATAACTTCACCTGTGATATTGTGATAGTGACACTGTCAGCACTCTGTCATCAGATTCACACAGCTCTAAACTCTCCTGATGAACTTTAAAGATGAGGCTGTGTTATCACACGCCACAACTTAAGTTAGCAACAAGAACAGGGCTGACCCACTTTAATGAGGGATGGATACAATCGTAAACAGTGCAGAAGTTTATTGAACTCATGACAATCCATCTAATGAACACATCAGCTCCCAGTGTCACAGATATACCTGTTGCTCTGTTTCTGTGTGTCTGTGTTTACCTGTCAGAAACCATCTTATGCAGCGTCTTTTGGATCAAACCATCTACTGGGAGAGGAGGGGTGAATGTTTTGGGGAGTTTGAATATAGGGCTCAAGTAGAGGACTTATTGAAAAACGGTTAGATATTACAGAATCATATTAAAAAATATAGTATACAAATTACATTAAGGTTTAAAAAACATGAAGCTATTAAAATATCTGATGGGGCACGTGCCTTATAAGTTGAGGGACAGTCATTTGATTGACAACAACCTGAAATAGGGAGATTATAGAAGGAACTTGGGAGTACAGCGGGAGAAGGGGTTAAAAAGCGGTGGACTCCTGCCTAAATTGGGAGTGTTGGCAGGTCTGGAAGTAACATTCTCTAATGTTACCTTTATTGGAAATGTTCAGTTTAATGTGAAATAGAAAAAATGGCCTAATGTTTGATGAGATCATGAGTTGAAATGTTCAGATAATGTTAGAAGGAATCTGTTACCAACCATGGAATCAGACTGACTAGTTTTCAGCTGTATACATAAATCCTTTTTAAATACATATTTTGTGTTAACTTGTTTATGTCTTGAGTCGGTAGCCAAGTTATAAGCAGGATGATGTATAGTGAGCGAGTGGTTATGCATATATTAGAATCCCCTCAGGCTGGGAAAGAAGCCTCTGCTTTGCATCTAGTCCCTGCTCAGCAAACCCCATCACCATCTGTTCACTCAGGCGTGTGTCACACCGTGTCACACCCACGCTTTACTGAAGGATTCATTGATATTGGTGGAGTCAGATTTAAAGGTAAGAATCGTCTCTAAAAGACGGTCAGTCACTTCAACTAATGTTTTCATTTATGTATTTCACATCCTTAACAACAGAAGAGCTTACGTTTCTTCTGGGTGCCATGCCATTGAGCAGTTTTTGTTTTGAGCTCTTTTCATTTAATTCAGAAATTCATGATATACTGAAAGTTCCTTGAGCAGCCTTTCGAAATAAAAGTACATTTATATGAAGCAAAGAAATAAGTTACCCAAGCTGAAAAACAGCAACAAAGACAAAATAAAAACACCACTAAGAACAGTTGCATAAGGTAACCAAACTTTTATGGCTAATGTTACTCTGTATTGTTGTATGATGAGTGGGATAACATTGGGTTGAGGAGGACAAAAAAGAGCAGGAGAGAGAGAGTGTGTATAGGTGAAATAAGAGAATTAAAGTCTTGAGCCTGGTTTATGCGTCTGCGTCTTTTACAACCATGGACTTTATAAATAATGGACCTAGTATCCGTGACGTCACCAATCTGTTCCTGAGCACTGTTTTGAAGCCAATGAGCGGTGGCAGCCATATTGGAAATGCGGAACTCAACCAGTCAGAGTGTGGCGTAAAGAGGCGGGGTTTGAGCCTACTAGCCAGCAGCTATGTGTTCCAATCAGGGAGTAAGTCAGTCATGTCCTTATTTGGGCAAAAACCTGTAATCTTAATATCTTCTGAACCGTCGCGTTAGGAAACAATTCACCCCCCTTACAGTGTGTGCTGATAGAGAAATTAGCAATGTAGACCCAAGCCATTTTTTGTAGCAGGCTGTAAACATGTTTATTAATGCTGCAAAGATCGTCTTTTTTGAATTGTAGTGTATGTGGTTTCCAGTGTTTCTGCAGCCAGCCTCAAGCGGATTCTCAATGAATTGCAGCACTTCCGCATGGGCTTCATATTTTCAACACAGAAGCCGACTGACGTGCACTTTCAAAATGGAACTACACGAAACAACACAGACCGTAAGCCCTGTGATTGGTCCACTCGACTGCACTGTATTACAAGCATCTACATCACGTGAATGATCATCAAAAAAATGCTTCCATTCTGTGGGCAGGGCTTCATATATGGGAGCAGCTCTCCAAGCAGTCTGATCATTTTAAACCTTTCACTTAGTGACAACACTGAGACAGAGAGCAAGCAAAGCCGTACAACATGCTGTACAAAATGCAAGCAATGAACCAGGCGACCTTTAGAGGCAAAGTTCCACAGAGCGATCAGATGGAGGTTGACATGAATGAAATCCGTACTGGCCAGGTGGAACTTGAATCAGATGCTGAAAAAAAAAAAAGGCGGAGAAGATTCTTCTCCATCAAGAGCTAGATTAATTCGAAACTCATTTAGAGAAAGAGAAAGCCCAAAAACAAATGTTGATGACAGGTGCTGGACGCAATGCTGAAAAACAGCACAGGGCAAAGAAGGACAATGGTCTTTAATTGCAATGAGGCAATGCAAGTAGAGCCCTCTATCAGCAATGGCAAAGCTTCAACAGGGCTCCATGCAGAAAGGAAGAAGAACCAGGGCTCTGCAAGAAGAACTGGGAAAGGCCATCAAAGTGCACCATGATCTGGGTGTCCCGTACAAGACCGGGCATGATGGTGCAGAACCTTCCGTGTGAGCTCGGGAAACAAATGCAGGCTCACTCTGTCAAAGTGTCACAGGACCAGGCTGATATGAACAGTACCAGGCAGATGGTGGAGAACCCTCAGCGTGAGCTGCTTAAACAAATGCAGGCTCACACTAACAATGTATCCCAGGACCAGTCAGTCATTCTGTCCATGACACAGGAGATGGCTGTCCTGCAGCAGAGTGAGAGCCAGAGGGATGCTGTTAACAGAGATAGAGAAGCTTAACACCCAGCTCCATCTCCAGAAGAACGTTCAAAGAGACAAGCTTCAAGAACTGAAGGAGATCGGTGTGGAAAACTTCAAGGCAGTGATCCTAGAGGAGAGGAAGAAGGTCACTTTACTCCAAGAAGAACTGGAGAAGCATAACGTGGCTCACCAGAGGCACACTCAAATACACAGATCTGAACCCACTATGAAGCAGCAGGATGAAGGCTGTGGACCTCTGGTGGAAGTCAAAACTCAAGCTGACAAGCTGTCAGGGAGCCAACGCCTCATCTGCAACATGAGAGCCAAACAGGAACGCCTACACCAGGCTTGGACAGCTACTACTTTTGGAAGCTGAATGAGCTGAGCCACCAGCTCTCTCTTCAGTAGCAACAGAATACAGAGCTCTTACAAGAACTACAGGCTGATGACAGGCCTCAGAGAAAAAGACGCCCTGCCTGAAGAACACCAGCCAGGAACATCAGCCTTTCTTACTGTGAACTGGGCTCATCAATGTTGTATGTTCTCCCCATGCCTTTGAGGGCTTTTCCCTGGGATGCTCCGGTTTCATCCTACACATCTAAAGACATGAAGGATTGGTGAACTGTTTCTTCTAATTTGCCATTGTAAGATATTAAAATAATAAAACAAAACATTCTGCTTTAGGAAGTTGTACATAAAGAGTTGAATGTCATAAAGAGCCTGATATCAAATGTGCAACTTTGTCATAAGGTTTAAAAAAGATAAAGTAGAAATGGAAGTGAGTGGTATCCATCTTTATAGGTTGTTTGCATATGACGTCATTTCCGTTGCGTGGCAGTGGCGCGAAATGTAGATGGGGGTCAGGAAGTCAGGAAGTCATTTGCAGCAGTCTGCGCAGACACATACACACAAGAAACATCATCCGACATAATCCAGAATTTTGTTTGGTATCGCTCTCTTATACGGTGTATAGAGCAGCACAGTGCGGGCTTTCCTCGGTTGCGTCCATTCTGAAATGTACGTCCTGACCCCCATTTGAATTCCACACATCACTGGCATGATTTTATTGCTAACAACCTATTTGTGATAGGTCCTATCTTAGGTTTCAGCTACTTCTTATGTTCATCACAACTTGATAACATTATGATGATAAACAGCACGACTCACCGACTATGTCAAGCTAAACGTTACATTGTAAAACTACAAAATGGAACGTAAGAGTGTTAATCACAGTGTTTTCCATGGAGTGAGATTTCATTTTGAATGGTAGCTGACCAGATTTGTATATTTATTGGACTGAAATTTAGGAAAGCTCATGAAATAAATAAAAGAAACATCTTCTCACTACCACATTGAGCTTCATCACGTGACTCTCATGTACAGAAATCTAAATGAGGGAGATGTCTATCATAAACTGACCTGTCATGCCCACAGGGTCTTGGTTTAAACAGAATCACAAGTTGTTGTTTTTCTTAACCAAACTTTTGTGAACATTTCAATTTCTGAGATTTTAGTGGATGCAGAATCAAACTCCCCTTTTAATATCATATGTGATTTTTTTATGGGGTGTTCACACCAAACAAGAATAAAACAATTTACACAGCTGAATCACATGTAAAGTCAATGTAAAGGCCCAAATAGACCAGAGTTCTTGTCTGGCACCAAATATACGTGCAATTTAATTTGTGACAGTTGAAAAATCTAAACTCCAGCGAATCATTCGTGCCACGATGGCCGACCAGCATGCAGATCCTCCGGGGAGTTATGATGTGACAGATGGACCGGTGTAGCGTCATTCATCTGGTGTATATATAACAAACTGATTTTATCTCTAGGTGCCTTCCCCAAACATTCACTGTCACTTCAGCTCTCAGTTGTACTAGGAAGTTAGCACTGCCCCCTTTAGCATAACCAGCTTCCCCATTTAGTGTAGTAGAGTTCAACTTTGTTTAATAACAACAGACTCGTATGGCATATGGAGGGAGCCCCACCTTCCGCGAAATTTGGACGTTTACATTGCGTACACGCAAATTCATTGAGCAAATTGAGCGAGTAAACACGAAACATTCTTGCGTTTGTATTCACACGATCGTTATTATTTCAAGCCTCATTTCTGGATGCTTTGAAAGACAAACCTTAACCTTTACACACACAAAAGGTCAGCCAAAATATTTAGTTTGTAGCTGACTCAATACTTTAAAAATTCAGAGAAAGAATATAAAATTTGTTGCAGCTCGCATCAAACACTGTAGAATGAGTCTAACTCTGTTATTTATACTACTAACTGGCACTTGAATTGTTCTTAAGCATTTACAAGTGTCACGTTGTGGTGAAATGAAAGAGGAGGACCCAAAATTAAAACTGATTTTATAACAAAAACTGAGATAGACAACCTAAAACTTACTTATACAAATCCACAGAAAAAAAACAAGAGGACTAAGAACACAGGATCACAGAACACAGGAAAGACAAACACAGGGAAGACGAACAATGATCCAACAAAGGACAGGGGAAACTGGTACTAAATACACAGAGTAATCAACACAGGTGAAACTAATTAGAGTAGTCACAAAAGGAGGGAAACACTCAAGTGCAAGATGTAAAACTTAAGTGGAGACACAAGTATTCAGAACTACAAAATAAAACAGGAAACACAAGACTAGACTAAAAAAACACAAGCAGACACATGGATCACTAAACACAAGGGTTCGACATCTTAGGTATAAGGCCGATACGATATGCATCTCGATACAATGTCTCCGATCTGATATATTAAAGATACATGTGTGGCATTTTGTGATCCGATCCAATACAATTCACACCCAAATCCTTATACAGAGCGATTCAGCACGATCTGGTTCAACACAGTTCAAGTGGTGGTGTATAAAAGGATGCCGTGCAATTCAATGAGCTTGATTATTTATTTACCAAATAAAACAGACTTTTCACAAACTGGCTTTCCTCTTCGAGCCTGAGTGCTCATCAGTGAAAGTGCTGAAAGTGATTACTTCATGAACTTTAAAAATAAGATTTTACAAAGATGTCTTTTGGCACTGAATACAAATTTAAATAATGTAAACTAGTATTAGCAGTGTTATGCTGTTATGAGCGGGTGGAGTTGTTAGCCAGCGGGGCATGGAGGAAACTTGCAATGCTTTGCACACCACTTTTGGAGCAGGCAGCCGCAGGTGAATCTGAGCTGGGAGGCGGGGGCACTAGCAGACGCCTCAACTACAACACCACCGTGTCGCCGCTTCAAGTGAGATTAGTCGTACTGCCTGTGTATTTTACAGCAGCGCAGCACATTTTGCAAATTGCATCTGTCTTGTCCAGTCGTCCGTCTCTCTTGTAAAATCCGTAGTGTTGCCAAACTTTTGATTTGAAACTCAGAGGAGGATAAATTCGCTCAGGGTCGGACATGTTTGTTTACCTAACCTCACGCTCCTCCACGCTAATTCATCCGCGGCGCAGGTATCACAGTACATCCGGGGAGCTCATACTGTAGTATAGTGTGCACATCGGTGAGTCCGCTACGCACGTTATGTGGGTCAAAAAATAATTCCCCCAAAATAAGATGCTAACACTTAATAATACATTTAAAACAATAATTATTAAGAACGGTGTGTTTGTATGCCTACTGGATTGATTAGGTTGGCTTCTGCATCTACAGTGGAACTCCAGTCAAAGAGTCACGGGAAAGGGATGTCAGATATTTGGTCTTTTAATATTGGAATGGTACTCCAGCACGTCTGATCAGTCATGTATATATACTGTATATACACAGTTTTTGTTCATGCACTCATATGCTGTTCAGATGCGAGTGTCCAAATCAGCACGATGCAGCTACGGTGGGCACATGTAAAGGACCCATCAGGGGACTCTCACAGTCGTCCAACTCACTGCCTGACCGAAAAATAAACAGTCCATTTCTAATGCAAATGTGCCACCTACTGGCGGACTTGGGGAATTCAGAACAATAATTTATTAAATAGATTGGGCTGTGTTGATACAACATCTTGTTAACCGATGCATCTCGATAACCTTCCGAAATTGCATTCACTCTCAGCTGCTCTACCAGTGCACTCGCATCGAGCACGTGCGTGATTGCCATAGACTGTATAAATAATGGACGTAGTATCCATGACGTCACCCATCTGTTCCTGAGAGCTGTTTTGAAGCCAATCGACGGCGGCAGCCATATTGGAAATGCGGAACTCAACCAGGCAGAGTTTAACGTAGTGTGAGCCTCTTAGCCAACATCTATGTGTTCCCGCTGGGAGTCACGTCAGTCATGTCCTTATTTGGGCAAAAACTTGAAATCTTAATATCTTCTTAACCGTCACATTAGAAAAAAATTCACCCCCCGTACAGAGTGTGCTGATAGAGAGATTAGCTTTGTAGGGCCAAGCCGTTTTTTGAACCAGGCAGTAAACATGTTTATTAATGCTGCAAAGATCGTCTTTTTCCCATTCATGTCTATGTGGTTTTTGGTGTTTCTGCAGCCAGCCTCAAGCGGATTCTCGATGTATTGCAGTTTATAATACTTCCGCATTGGCTTCATCGTTTGAGACCGGAGGTTGCCGCTTGGTGATCGCGTATCGATATGTATTGGTTAATCTTCTCATCCCTACTACACACTCAAGAGAGACAAAGGATAACTAATACAGAATAAACATGGAGAGGAGAAGGCATGAACACAAGGAAAAAACTAAACTAACCAAACCATCACAACAAGGTATTTAAAATTGTTTCGTTTCATCAGTCCTCATAAATGTATGTTTTTAGCCCCATCATAAGACTCAAAATCAAAAAACACTTGTGCTCGTGAGTGGTCCCAGCCTGAACACATACTGTACATCTTCCAAAATTGTTCCAAATCCACAGAACCACTGACAGACAACAGGAAGGTACTGCTTCCACATAGTCCAAAATAGTTTCCCGAATTCTCCTTGAACATATTTTGGTACATCCAGAGACATTCCCCCAACCCCTCTTATATTTGTTTTCAGTTTCAACCAACTTTCAAACTCTTATGATTCAGATATCTGATTGTTCCTTTATTGAGGTAACATCTTTGAAACTATCACAACAATTTGTTTGACTTTACAAGGAAGAATAGTTAAAATGGTTTGCACAAGTCTGATTAAATATCATACTACTAAATTCATCTGTTAATTTCCTCCAAATACTCCAACATTTGAGCATGTCTAATTCAGAATCACATGCAATCCTTTGAGTGGCTGATTCCTTATATTTAGTACAATGATAGTATACCTCCTAATGTGCATGTGCTGATACTATTCATTATTAAATCATACTGTTTGAAATTCATATAATCTCAAAGACCTTTTAGTACTTTAGTTACAACACTCTATGCAAAACTTGGCCCACATTTTCCCAACCTGCCTCTCAAGAATTAAACATTCTCCAACCTTTGGGTTAAAATATACAGTGCTTTTGATTTACTCGTCCTGTATTTGCATGCTTGAATCTCTTTGAATTTACGACAGTCATGCCAAGGTTTTGAATGGTACACGGTTGCACAGTTGGAAACGACTTTTGTTTTATAATGACGTCTCCTGCAAATTTTTCACTCCATGCTACCATGCACTCATATTCACGTTTCTACCTCAGTAATCTGCTTGGCTCCATTTTGCTGCATTATTCAGTTCTGCCCTTGGTTCTGCAGTCTTCGGAGCTGCAGGAAGCCACATTGTGGGAAGGACAGTGTATTCCTTGTCACCAATGAAGCATTGACTGCACAGAAGTATGCACATGTCAACTTACAGTTGTGTATAGTACAATAGTGCTTATACACACAGAGATACACTTGAATAAACAGAACACTTGGCATTGTGGCAGTTTAACATAAAATGTGCCTTTTGAGATAACTTCAACACACAATCAAGTTCAGTGCAAATACAGAGCACTGCTGTTTACTTAATGAGTAAATATACTTGCTAATGAACCACAGGTTAGCCGTTTGAAGCGCTGAAGATATCAGTGAGTAGTTTTACCATAGACTGTATAATGAATGGGAGTAGTTTCTGTGACGTCCCCCATCTGTTTCTGAAGTCCTGTTTTGAACCAGATTGTCAACAGGTGTCATATCGGAAATGCTGAACTCAACCAAAGTTCATGTGAGGTAAAGAGGCAGGCCTTTAGCCTTTTCGCTAACAGCTACAGGGTGCCCGCCTGTCCATCAAGTCAGCCATGCCCTTATTTGGGCAAAACTCATAAGTTTAATATTTTCAAAAATAGTTATTAAAAAATTCACCTCCTGTACAGTGTGTGCTGATAAGGAAATCAGCTATTCAGACCTAAACCGTTTTTTTAACCAGACTGTAAACATGTTTATTTCTGCTGTAAAGATCGTCTTTTGTGAATGGGTGTGTATGTGGTTTCCAGTGTTTCTGCAACCAGCCTCAAGCGGACGCCCAGCATTGCCAACTCCTCAGCGAGGAAAGTAGCTAGTGGCTGTCCTAAAACTGTCAAAATGATGTCATTGGTTAATTTGCATAATTTAAATTATAATGGACGCTGTAGGAGACACGTGTAACGTTGAGGGCAAGACAAAAGAGGTTGAAAAAAACAACCTACAATAAGTACAATTTTCGCTTTGATTTTGATTAAGCAGCTCGACACAAACATACTGCTTCAATTTCGTCAGCTGAGGTGGAAAAGAGAGATAGAAGACCGGAGAAGGGAGGCAGAAGACCAGACTTTGGCGAATCAAAGCCAACGGTTAGTGCAACGGCTGCTCTACCTCAGCCTGTAATATGTGCCCGCCAGCGCAGAATATGTGCGTCATCGCAACAGGACAAGGGAACGAGCATGTGCAGAACAACCGGAATTAATTTAAAGCAGAATGAACGTATACATGACAGAGGAATTATTCAATTGGGATTTAAAATCAGAAGAAACCAGCCACTTACTTTGGATTTAAAGTGACACATCACACTTTTTTCATCAATATAAATTGGTCTAAGAGGTCCCCAAAACATGTCTTTAAAGTTTATGCTCAAAAAAACACTTTGAAATCAGATTTTGGCATGCCTGTAAACCCCTCTTCTTCAGTCCTCCTCAGAACACTCTTTTTTCTCTCTGACCACGCCCCCTCAGGAAGTGGATGTGCCCCGGCTCTCCAGCACGTTGATCTAATGTTTACATGTTGGCTGAATATACACGGCTGCCCAGAGATTACGTTACTTCAACCCTCTGAATCTGATCCAGAATCTGATCCTGACGGAGAGGCGCCTGCAGCAGGACCTTTCTGAAGGATTGGACACAGATTTAGTGTTTCTTGTTGTTTTATTTATCAGTATGTCGATGTGTGTCTTGGTACACAGCTACAGCTACGAACATGTAGCTATGTGGCTATGCTAACTAGCACTAGCACTTATCCATGACAAATAAAAATCATCCACTAGATCTTCAAATCTGCAGACGTGGGGAGTAAAACCAACCTCTACCAGAAAGGCAGCAGGACTTATCTGAAGGATTGATCACAGAATTTGTGTTTCTTGTTGTTTTATTTGTCATTATGTCGACGTGTGTCTTGGTACACAGCTACCGACCTTTGTGTTTATTAAGACAGCCTACAACTAGCATGCCTCCCTCCTAAGCTCCTTGTTAGCACACGTGTGCAGGGAATGAAAAACAGAGGAGGAGTTGAGTTGAATTTTATACAGTCTATGGGCTGAACAAGCTCCAAGCTCTGACAGACTGGACCGGATATTGTTGTGACGTAACAAAAACACGGAAGTCTGAAACGGCTCGTTTCACACACATTTACAGAAAGGTGGAGAAATCAGAACAGGGGCAGAATGGATTTTTTTCATTCTCGGGGGGTTTGTAGACATGCCAGGGAAACATATTTCAGATAGAGAACCATTAAAAGTCCATTTTGCATGATATGTCACCTTTAAGTTTAATTCAGAATGATCATTTTCATTCAGAATTAGGTGTTTACATGGTCATTTTTAATCTTTTTAAAGAGGATTTAATTTTAATTCTGAATTAAAGCCAGTGTGACCTCACAATTGTTAATAAAGCCTGAACCTTCTTCTAAGTGTTGTTTTACCGTTTCTCATACCTACATCCAGTCAGGGCCTGATTCACAAAAAGTATTGCATGGCTTTTAAACCTGTGCAGTTGAGACAAAAAGAAATCCCTAACTCAGAAAGCACACGCAAAAGAGTAAATGCACTCCCAACAGCATTGCAGAGAAAATAGCATCTCTGTGCTCCAGGGCTGTTTGTGTGTTTGAATCATCTATCATGCATACATTTGGGGCAAAATTGGCCTGCTACTATGCAAATGAGCTTCAGATTGAGTGTGGTGTCAGATTCACATATATAGTGCAAGTAGCCATGTGCAGAAAGAGTGAACATTTTACCCTCTTAGGATAGTTGGTGGCAACTGCAGCACAATATTTCTAAGGAGTGACAAACAAAAAAATTGCTGTGATCATGGCAATTTTAATAACAAAAAAATCTGTAAATTTTACTTTGACATTCATATAAATATTCTCAGGGCTGTCTTGCTCCAGCAGTAAGCTTGTTTAAATTATACATTTTGTAAAACATCTGTTGAGTCTGGACTTGACAACAAACTAGTAAAAAGTGTCCTCTCCCCTTCCAGCACATAATCTATATGTGGACAGATACGAGCTCTGTCAGGATTAGTGTGGAGTTCCTACAGTAAATAATGGAGAAGCAGTCAGCTCCACGGGAAACACAAGCAAACTGCCCAGTGTAGGACGACTCCGTGGGCGCGTTTGAGCTTGACTAACATTGGTGCAATGTGCTTTGTGAACTGGACCTTGAGACGAGCAGATAGTGGTGGCAAATGGACTGAAATTCAGGGTGCTGTTGGCGGCATGCCTTTTTTGTGCCACCTCCACACTGTTGCTGGCTGCTTTCTTGATGCTGTGTTTCACAAGAATTGAACTTTTTAGCATCACTGCTTTTGTATTCGGTGCCATAGCTGTGTTTTGAAGAAGTCACAATATCTTTCCAAGTGCAGGTAAAATTAACAAGCAAAAGTTCAGCTGTCAGACTCAAATGAGGAAAACCATCTCAGAAATTAAATGAACATTTAAATTACAGATAAGAGGAAACGTGGTCTATTGACAGTCATGGAGAAGCTGTGATACAAATTACAAAGAAAGTACTCTTAAATTAAATATTCTTGGTAATGATCGGTTTCCTGGTTACAATATTGATGTGGAACCAGGAGGCAACCTCCGGTCTCAAAATATGAAGCCCATGCAGAAGCATTATAACTGTAGTTCATCGAGAATCCGCTTGAGGCTGGCTGCAGAAACACCGGAAACCACATACACACCCATTCAAAGAAGACGATCTTTGCAGCATTAATAAACATGTTTACAGCCTGGTTCAAAAAACAGCTTGGCTCTACGTAGCTAATTTCTCTATCGGCACACACTGTATGGGGGGTGAATTTTTTTTAAAAGCAAGCTTTTGCCCAAATAAGGACATGACTAACATGACTGACAGGCGGGAACACATAGCTGTTGGCTAGGAGGCTCAAACCCTGCCTCTTTACGTCACACTATGGCTGTTTCCGAAACCGCCTGCTACATACTACTTAGTAATGTAGTAGGCAGTAGGTATTGCCTACTACATACTGCGTTTGAATTTAGTATGTAGTATGACTGTTCTGTTTGATCTGTGTTGGTTGCAGTACGCTGAACCAGACGTCACTAGATTTCCAGTTTGTGGAAGTGGAAGTAAACAATGGCGAAGCCGATAAATAAAATGCTTCTTTAGCATCCATTTATGATTTAAAAAGTTAGGAAGTGGTTTATATGTAAATCAATAACCTTCACAGCACCCCAAAACGGATTTCCTCCCGTCAAAAAAATAAGAGAAAATCAAAAGCGGAGCGAGCGCTGTGCATTGTGGGAAACAGTACGTGAGGCAGACTGGTCCGATGCATACTGAGATATTTTCCCAGATCAGTAGTCATCCGGGGAGTTTTGGCATACAGCAGATTTTGCTCTTGTTCACATACTACATACTACATACTGAATTTTGGCCAAATCAGTACGTACTGCTAGTATAGTAGGCTGTTTTGGAAACAGCCTATGCCTGGTTGAGTTCCTCAATTCCAATATGGCTCCCGCCGACCCTTGGCTTCAAAACAGCTCTCTGGAACAGATGGGTGACGTCACGGATACTACGTCCATTATTTATACAGTCTATGTGTGGAACCTTTCAATTCAAGTGCTGTACTTACCTCAGTTGGTAACCATGAACCCAGGACCATGAGGGGAAATATGAGGTCAAGAAAACGGAAAAACACATATTAACCTTTGTAGCAGGAGCTGGGAGGAATAACAAAACCAGTAGAGCTATAGGCAGTGTTGTGCCAGTTCACACTAAAAATGAACTAGTTCATAGTTCTTAAAAGAAAAAACTACGTTCATGGTCCAAAAAATGAATTAAGTTGCGTTCATTTTTTTCAGTCCCCAGCCCTAGATCACTGAAATTTCCATAACAAGAATTACTGCATTCTACTGTAGAATCATGGATATTAAAGTTAAAAGAAAAATAAAATTTAAGAGGAAAAACCTGCAGCTTGGAAATTTTTGAAAAATTCATGTAACTACATAATCTGTTGGCTGAATATATGGCTTTAGGATCCGACTTTAGGGAAAATCCCCCAAAACAAAAGAGCGAAGGGTAAGGAAACACTAAATAACAAGTGAACTATTCATCATTCTCAAAAAGCTACACCTCTCAAATCATACATGTTTTGTACACATTCGTACACGAAAAATCTGGATTGCTAGATACATAAACTATATGGTATTACCGCCTAACATTGACCAATCCTATCCTTAAATCTGAGTTTTCATTTTTAAGTGCCTTAAAGAATTTAGTCAACAAATAATATTCTGAGGCACATAATTGCACTTGTATCCTGCTGTCATCAGTTGTTTTACTTGTTTTGCGTCTTAATTTTTTCCACATAACTCAGCCAATATTTATTGAGCCTTCAACGTAATCTAAGGGACATTCTCCAAATCCCCTTGGTCATCACTTTTAAGGTAGAACCATCTTCACGCCTTTCTGACACTTTTCTTACTCGTGCAGACAGCTCCTCTGTTTACTCTTGTGATGCCTAGTGTTCCATAGGCTGTGTTCTTACCAGGGGTAATGGATGGATGGTTGGAAAACACTTGACTACCAATCCCCATGGACATACATATGGTCCTCTAACAGCTCGTGTGACAGACCTCAACCAATCACCAGTATTCAACTCTCAGGGGCCTCCTATGTGTGATGAGCTGTCTTGTGGCCACTGAAACAAGAGGATGCTGGGCTCAGCGATGACTGGCTGATAATTGGAAGCATCTTCAGCTGCCTCTCGGGGTCCACTTCCCCAGTCTTGTGCACGAAAGCAGGCTAGCAGAGCTCTCTCTTGTGTCTTCTCTGCGGCCACTCTCCCACCTTGGCTGACATGATGCTTTTCATATGTATGGATCTGCTATGATCTATGCATTTGTTAATAGCTCCAGAAAGGAAATGCAGACCCAGTTTAGTGATAGGGCCCCTTGAAAAGCACCTCTAAGTACCAACTTGGTATGGGTTCAAGGGGCCCTATCTTGAAGCACAGGGATTATGTGGATATTTGTACTTTGTCTCATTCCATGATGGTGTATAACTGTGTTGGAACTGTAGGGACCAATATCCAGATGCTGCTGATTGTCCCTTCCAATATCTGTGTCTGGGCAAGCAAATACAAACAAACAAATAAAACTTGTGTAATGACACAATATACTAACAGTGGAGAACATTTTGCATGTTAAGCCTGATTTTTACTTACGCTGTAGCATACGCTGTAGGTAGCCCTTTACCGATAAGCTTTGTTAAACCTACGTATACATAGCTTGATGTCCTCCTCAAAAATGTGACTATGCATTCGAGCAACACAGACTGTATGCCCTGTGACTGGTCCACTGGGTAGCATCATATTGCCGGTATTGCCCTACATTCTATCTATCCAGACATCTCTTCTCTTTTCTTCTTTGTAATAATATGCAGTACGCTCAACTGCTGTGCAACATTTATCAGCTCCAACTCCAACATGTTACTCTGATTCAGTTCTCATGGTTTCCTGCACAAAGAAGCAGATAATATGTCAGAACTGGAAACAGGTGATATGATTAGCATTAAAATAATGCTGCCAACTTTCAAGCAATTTTTATTTATAAAGCACCAATTCACAACAAATTATATCAAGAAAGACCCAACATCAAGACAGGATAAGATCCAATCCCATTTTACAGACAGGACTCAGTCTGATCTCATCTTAATCCACCATGAGCAGAGCACTTTGCAGCATTTAGCAAGTTACAGGGGCAAGGACAAACTTCCTTTGGACAGGCAGAAACCTTGAGCAGAACCAAACTCGTGTTAGACAGCCATCTACCTGGACTAGTATTTGGATATTGCAGAGTGATGTGGACACTCCAACACACAGGTATATATCGCTCATGATGGTGTAGGGCGTAGAGTCAAAGCTGAAGAAATGGCCAGGCTTTATTGTGTGGCATTAAAACCTTCCACATGCTGCAAGGAGCTTCACTTTGCAGGAGGTATGATGAGTAAGGCCATAGAAATGAAAAGACAAAATAAAAAGTGAGAAAAAAAGGTCAAACCTTTTCTTCTTTAATTAGCTGTAACTGTCTGAGGCAGAAGAGAGGACAAACAGGAAAGACTTCAAATACTACAGTCAGTATTCCTATGGTCATTAACAAAGTGTTTAAGGTCAAGGGAGGATAATGAAAATGGCAGATGTGCGCAGTGGATCAGAAATTAAAACCATATTTCCAATTATTTTGATTTTATTAATAAACATGAAAAAACAATTCCCCTGCTGTTCAATCTCTGATTACAAAATGTGTGAGGTCTATAATATATATTGTTTACTGTTCAGTCTAAAGCAGTGTCTAAATAATAGTCAATTATTTCAGTGCATAACAAGTGTGGAGAAGTAAACAGAATCCTCTTTCTCACATCTGATGTCTTCATGAGGTGCAGTTAACTACGAGATCAAATGACAGTATAAAAAGTGTCAGTTTGTATTTTAATTTGGGAAGTGGCTGTCAATTATTATTTCTATTAATTAATTGTTTATTCCTCAAGATAGATGAAGGCATTTTCATTAAAAAGTGGTGAATAGAAATACATCACAACACAGGAAATTAATATAAGTGCTAGCCTGCTTAAAGCTAGGGTTGGTAGTCATGGAAAACTAGCATGAATTTGAATGTAGCATTTCCTCAGGACTCAGTCTAACCCCCCCCCCCCCCCCCCCCCCCCCCCCCCCCCCTCCCCTCGGAGCTCCTCCAAAACGACGCCCCCGCTCACATGCACGACCGCCGCAGATTCACAACCATATGATGGTGTCTGATTGAAAACCAGTCCTTACCACATGGTTTGTGTTTTACACTACGTCAACTCATGTCTCAGTCAGCGGTAAGAAAACACCAAAACATTCTCATAGTGAAAGTTAAAAACACAAACAAACATGAAATGTACGCTTTGCAGGAGGCGGGCAGAACGGCAGGACGGGATTTGATTGGTTTCATCATTTGGCTCCTGATGGCAGGGATTGGTTGGTGTTTTCCCAGGTTTGATTGATTGCCATCGGGACATGAAGATCATTTTAACCAGTATAACAAAAAGTGTATCTAAATCTGACTACCAACCCCAGCTTTAACTAGCACACACACAGTGTCCCCACCAATGCTGAAATGAATTCTACTCCCTTGAATGTCATGTGATAAATGGATACGACTGACTGCCGTAATAAATAGAGAGTTATTACCTCAGAAAATCTCCTGTCAGATATATTGCTTGTTGACCTTCCATTTAGCCTGTCTTGGAGGATAATCCCTGTTTTGTATCAAGGCATCAGCAAATTAGTGACTTTCTTTCATTCCAGGGCATCAAATAGAATTCTGAGGGTACAATCACGCTACCTGTGCAGAATACAAAATTGACAGCCACAGGGCCTGGACACTGTAATGTGCAGCTTGCTTTAATTAACAGCTCATTCCTTCTGGTCTCAAAGGCATCTACATTCTTCCTTTTAAGAGCACATGAAAAAAAGGAAAACTGACTGCATGATAAAAGGTCAGGATGTCTGGAGCTTTTCGGTTTTGTTGCCCGTTGCTTGAGGCCTGTATTAGAATGAGCGGCAATTACTCTCAGTGAGGCTAAACGTGATTACTGCTATATATTGAGAAGTCACGATGAATAACTCCCATTTTTAAAGCTTATGATTTCATATTTGGATTCACGGACTGGGAAATTTGACTTTGGACAGGATAAGGTGTCTAAACATGGATGCTCATTCATTCAGATAAAAGCTGCTCATCCAAGGTATATCATCATGCCTTGTATTTATTTAAAGCTACAGTGAGGAACTTTTGATGTGTGTCAAACTTTTCAAACTCTGGTTAAAACAATACCTTTTTTCTTTGCTTCCATCTCTGAGTCGAACTTTTGAACAAAAATCAAATCCTAGTCTCTTTTGAATAACACATGCAAAGATCCCTGTGAATCTGTGAAAATGTAAACTACTGCCGTTTACACTGCATGCTGTTAGTCGCCTTGTCTAACACTGACCCGGAGGGCATTTATGATTAATGCTATATTGAAATAGAAAATCTTGTCATGGATTTCCTCATTTGCTTTGATGTTTATGAGGAGAAATCAATGTTTTCTTTTCCACTTCGCCTAAGTCCATCTTAAATGGGCTCATACCCAGGGAAATCTCTGGTGTGTCTGGTTCATGTTTATTTATGGTGTCCTCTTGGTGCAGCAACAAACTGTTCACAGACAGTGGTTTTTGGAGTCCATGCAGTGATTTCCACTCCAGAATCATGTCTGTTTTAAACCAAATGCTGCCTGATGGTCTAAAAGTAACAGCCATCCTGTATTGGTTTTCAGTTTTGTCCCCTTTATTCAGATATTTTTCAAGATTCTCTGAATCTCTTAATATTACGTGAACCTTTCCCCATCCACACTACTGAGAATAAACTGGAATATAATTTTCATACCAAGTCTTGTTACCAACATGTTGCAAATTAACCTCAGTAGTTGGGATGTGTTCCTGCCGGTGTTTTTTTCTTAGCATAACACATTTTTTCAGTGTTTTATTGTCCCTGTCTAACCATTTTTGAAAGGTATTGCTTGCATCCAATTTAATGACATATCATTTTCAACATTTGATATATTATCGTTGCACTATTTTTAATAACACATTTTACACACATAACAGATAGACTTTAGATAATTTGCAAACCACCAAAAACAGCTGTAACCAACATTTTAAACAGCATCCCGCCTTTTAGGACATTGGGTTGTATCTATTTGCTGCATTTAAAACGGGTTGGCTGTCAGATTTAAATACACTTTTTGTAATACTGGTTAAAATGATCTTTATGTTCCGATGGCAATCAATACATAATGTGTTCTTAAAAAAGAGTGAAAAAAAGCTGCTATCTACAGCCGGAGTAAACCTGGGAAAACACCAACCAATCCCTGCCATCAGGAGCCAAATCATGAAACCAATCAAATCCCGTCCTGCCGTTCTGCCCGCCTCCTGCAAAGCGTACATTTCATGTTTGTTTGTGTTTTTAACTTTCACTGTGATAAAGTTTTGGTGTTTTCTTACTGCTGAGTGAGACATGAGTTGACGTAGTGCAAAACACAAACCATGTGCTGAGGACCGGTTTTGAATCAGTCACCATCATATGGTCGTGAATCGGCAGCGCCCGTGCATGTGAGCGGGGGCACCGTTTTGGAGGAGCTCCAAGGGGAGGGGGGGAGGGGTTAGACGGAGTCCTGAGGAAATGCTAAATTCAAAATCATGCTAGTTTTCCATGACTACCAACCCTAGCTTTAAGTTTGGTTTCATTGAGATTAAACAATGTTTTCAGTCTGTAGATTTAACTGTAAATTAAATCAAACTTAGATTTTGGTACCTGAACATACATAACGTGTGTATGCAAACATGTTCATATTTTATGCCGACCCTTTATAACAGTCTTGTTTTGTGTTCCTTTAACAGCTACAGTCATATTCACCATGACGTCACTAACTACAGCTGAGTCTTTTTCAGTCCTCCTCCATTCTGCAAGTAAACCTTTGCCATAGCACAAGTCTCAATAATGAAAGTTGTTAGAGTAGAAATGCATTTACCACTCTTTATGGGCAGTATTTATCATGTAAGACTCCCTTGACCTTGAAGTGCACCTATAGCAGCTGAGTGACCCACCTATGTAATAACAGCTTTCTATTTCATTCTATAACGTCAGATCCACTGATGGTGAAGGAAAACAAGATGAATAGTTGCATGCGTCAGCACCACTCCTGATTGAGTTTTCTGCCTTTTCACTGTCATTTCCTCTTCCATTTATCTGATACTGAACATTGTAAACCTTGTAAGTGTTAACTTAACAGTACCATCCTTAATTGTGTAGATTTCTCTACATTTTCTTTAACCTCTCCTGTCTTTCCCCTGCTGTTTTCCTCCTTAAACAAAGCCACGTCAGATTAACTGACATAACAGAGATATGCAATACATTTTGAAAAATAGCACAACCACCTGTAATATTTCATTCATGCTTCAAAGTAATATATTCCTAGTATCCGAGTAAGGGTTCCTATTCACACTGTGCCTTTTTAAGATGCTATCAGTACCGTACACGTCAAAGGAGCTGCACCTTCATCTCCATAAATGAAACCGAACAATGATAACAACGATCCCAGCAGATCAAAAACCCCAGCTGAGCTCTTGGAAGTTTCCTGGATAATTCCCCGCAGTATCTCACCTTTTCTGTAGCTGTCTCGCTCCGTAGCCAGAAGGGAAAGTCGTCACTAATTAACATGTCAGAGCTGCCCGCTGCCATATGCGCTCCAAGAGGCTGATTGACTCACGGCCTCAGGTCTCTGGCATGAACTATGCAGAATGTAGTCCAACATGTCTTTAGGCAGAGGCAACAATGCCACAAAGGCTTATGCACCATTTAAACCATTTAAGCTATCCGTGTGTGTCATTGGCAACCAGGCCTCTTTTTGCTTTAGTGCTAGATCAGCCACAGCATTGAATGGCGATAAGACAAAAAGAAGAGCAGTGCATTAGAAGCAAGGTGATCTAATGGAAATATGGCTCATGTGCATCAAATCCTTCACCTGCAGATCTGCTTACACTGCTCATCTGCGGGTCATTTCCATTTTAATGGGCACAGTTTTTGGTGGTGAACTTTCTGAGACACAAGACATGACTGCATTAGCTCACATGGGTTCGCTGCTTCAACTGAAATATGTTAACATGAAGGACACAAGGGATGAGAGTCATCAATCTGCAACACCCATCATGGAACATCATCTGCACACATATAACACAGCCCCGATTAACCCCCCTGTGTAACAATTTGACATCACTGCTTGCATATGCACCACCAGGGTTGTGTGAGCCAGCAGTCCCATTACCTCTCTGAGAGCATGCCAAATGAACAAGCATAAGCTGTTCGATCTGGTGCAGAGAACAGTAAATCAATCCCAGACACCAAATGAAATGTGTTATGATGCTTACCAGAATCAAAGCAAAGATAAGAGGAGAATTGTTGGAGTTGCCCTGAAGAGGTCTGTAGGCTTTTGCTGACAGCCTCTAATTTCTCTGTTTCGGTCTGTTTAGAGCACTGCATTCTGTTTTAGTATATATTTACAAAGTTGCACATGAGTTACTGTGATTACAATTAATTACAAGTTACTGAGGTGTTACCTATGGAATAGTAGCACCTTAACCCTCGTGTTACCCTCAAATTAAAAAACTAACATCTTTTATCCTTGGGGTCAATTTGACCCCAGCAATTTAAACCTCCAGAAACAGATTGTTACCCAGGTTTATGTGTCAGGTACTTTATGTTTCTTTGTTGACTACATAAATAGCCTTTACATAAAATATATTTCAAGCATAAACACAATTTAAAGCATTTAGAGGGACTTTATTATAAAACAGAACATCAAACTGCTTCGAGTTTGTCATGCTCTCTTCGGCCCTGCCTTGTTTCTATGTTATCAAAACGTATGACACAGGACTCATCACTGAATGTCTTTATAGACATGGTGGCTGGAAATATTATATCTCAATCTAAAGGTTGGCGGTTCGATCCCAGCTCCTGCAGTCACATGCAGAAGTGTCCTTGGTTATAGTGACCTCAATATCATTCAAAACAAATGTGTGTAAAATGTTGATATTTCTTATGTTATATACAGCTAAAACAGCCAATGTGCAATTTTCTTTTACAGGAAATTGGAACATATCAACATTTCAATTTTACGTTTTCCCAGTTGTCCCAATTAAATCAGGGAAAGTCATGAAATATGAAGCCAAAAAATGATGTTCATCATTAATTTAGAGAAGCTTAACATTGAATGGGGTCTAATTGACCCCAAGGATAATAGGAGGGTTAAATAGAGACTAGCAGCCCTCAAAAATACAGCCATGGAAAACTTACTATGACTACTTCAGCCAACGTTTTCAGACACCCCAAATATTGCATTGAGAATCACTGATATGTCTTCAAGTGCAATTTATTTTAGTACAGTCACAGCCAGGTTTATTTATTTTGTGTTCAGTTTTGAACACATTCTCAGTTATTTGATGACTGATACCGACAATTTTAAAAACTGACATATTCAAACTGTCAAGAATTTAGCTTTATTGTTTTTTTCTTGTAAACAATAAACAAAAAAAATCTCATTTGTATTTGTTTATGTCAGTCTAATGCTTGAAAACACAAAAAAGATTTTCCCACAAATATTTCATGACAATGTTTGAGATTGTGTAAAATTTTAAGGGTGTCCGAAAACTTTTCTCCACCACTGTATTTCAGTACTGTGTGCATCATTAAAATGCTTGACATTGCAAACAGCAAAATAAAAAGCTTATGTGCAACATGAAAGTGATTTTTAATCAATGCTATAAAATATATATATATATATAACAGCACTACTGTGAAACAATCTGAGCAGCCTGAAGCAACAAACATGAAAAAACATAAATATCACTACAGTATGCTTAAAAGGAAAAAAGAACCAACAAGTCAAGCTATGATAACCAGAATCAAATATAATGCAGGTAACATTCATTCATAATTTAAAACTCAGAAAATAGCCAGTAGTCTTGATGTTACATTATTGACGTTAACTCAGGTGAAGCGAAGCACTGCTGACAAAAGTCCTATGCTAATGCTGAATCATACACCAACTTTTTACACCAGACTTCCACCAGATCTGTGTCCGGTCTGTCTCTGCTCCATTACGGTTTGGCTCCATTCTCCAACATCCGTCAACACCCACCAGCTGCATTTTCTTAACACAGCATGAAAGCAGGACCGCCTGACCGAGTCTTGTGATCGAGGATTTCTTGTGGTACTAACTTAACCAACTCCGCCCCAATGATGAGCCTCTAGTGAATCATGTTGTCATTATTGGCACCTGAAAAACCCTAACCTTTTGACTCCAGACCTGGCTCCACTCAGTATCAATCAGTCTTTATCTAAAGCAATTAATCTTTGTATAGCGCCAAATTACAACAAACGTAATCTCAAGACACTTTTACAAACACAGCAGGTCTAGACCGTACTCTATGTTAAATTATTAACAAAGACCCAACACCAAGACAGGATCCAGTCCCCTCTCCAGACAAGATTCAGTCTTATCTCATCTTAATCATGAGCATTGCACCTCCCTGTATTGAGCTAGTTACAGCAGAAATAAAAAATGTCCCTTTAACAGAAAGAAACCTCCAGCAGGACCACACTCATGTTAAACAGCCATCTGCTTTGACCGTATGACAGTTTGTAGTTGTAGTTAAGAAAAATACGAACTGGCGTCAACACGTAAAATCAACTGGATGTTGTTAATTCGGTGTCTGATATTGAGATTACAAGTCTTCCAATGATAGGCACAGCTGACTTGATTGACAGGAGGGAACACTGTAGCTGTTGGCTAGATGCTCAAGGCCCGCCTCTTTACATTACAATCGCTTGACAGCAGCAATATGGCTGCCGCCGACGGTTGGCCTCAAAACAGCGCTTCAGAAACAGATGGTTGCCATCAAAAGTAGGGGAGAACAGGGTTGGTTGTCACACTTTTTACTGTTTTGATGATTGCTCATCATCAAAACATCTTTCAATAGTCATTCCTACATTAAATTGAAGCTAAAGGTGTTGGCTTGAAATGTGTATCCCTCTCATTTTCCAACTCATTGTAACAAAGAGGCAATTAACTATCAAAGACACTCTGACACATTGTGACAACCAACCCCATCACGGGGATGGTTGTCAAACACTATGGGGATGGTTGTCACATACTATGGGGATGGTTGTCACATACTATGGGGTTGGTTGTCACAATGGTATTTCAATGGGAAAAATATTTTATAAAAGGCAAGAAGGCAGAACTAAATTTGAAAGTTTAATTGCACTGACAAGTGATAGGCCTACATAACTTAATGCATTTAAACATCAAATGAGCAAGGAGCATTAACAGGAAACACATCTTTAGGCCAGCCTACATAACAACAACAAGAACAAAACAAATAGGCCGAACAATAATGGCCGACTCAACTAGGCTACATGCAGTCACTGTCTGAGTTACAGTGATGGCAAATGTAGGGTCTGCACACTCCAACTTATTTCACCATGCATGATTTTGCAAACATTGGGGTTGGTTGTTACATGTGACAACCAACCCCAAAGAGAATGTGACGACCAACCCCAACTGGATTCTTTTTTTTGCTAGCATCAAGGCTAATAGCCATCTAACATCTAAATCTAAACTATAGCTTTCCCCTCACACTTTGTAAGGGTAACACTTGTTTTGTTATAACATATCGTTTAAAAGCCTAGAAGAAAAATACTTGAAGAGCTGAATATTTACAATTTGACATGAGAAACACAAAAAGTCCTCTCACCTCAAGTTCAGCTGTCTTACTCCAGAGAAGACTATGTAGGTGAGCTCTGATCCTAATTCTGGAAATGTCCATACCCCAATTTGAGAGACAGCGCCCTGTGGAGGCGAGATATGACGTGTGCCAACCAACCTGTGTGACAACCAACCCTGTTCTCCCCTACTAAGTCCATATTTTATACAGTCTGTGGCGGAAACAGACAGGACACGAATCTGGCGGAATTTATCCGTTAAAGTCAAAATCAGTAGAGTCCTGTATTTATAGTTGTCAGTGCAGATTTGGTTTCTGCTTTTGTCCTTACATGTGGTCTGCTGTTCCATGCATTGGCAGATTAAGGAAATACTGTCATACTCATCAAGTGACCAAAAATATATTGAGCAAATTCCCAAGTATCTACCTTATTCCTGCATCACATGCTCTCATGATATCTTGTGTGAATTCTGTGTGTTACTTCCTGTCACTGATCACACAACTGGTGTCTTCCATAGCAATAAGACAGTTATCCTGATTATTTCGGTAATTCGGAGATTAGAAATGAAAGAACATCATCTGTTACACCTCGAGTGGGGTAATGTGATCAGTCCTCTGCCTTCTACTGTTGAGGGAAGACAACATGAAGAAATATCCTCAGATAATGCACATTAGCATAATTAGCTACTTCAAATTTGCTCAGTTGCTACAGACAGCAAAGCAATAAACAACTTGAAAATCTCTGAGGCTTATCAGTATTTATAAATAGAATGAGGCCCATTTCATTGTCACCAAGGTCACCAATGTTAAAATACAGTCTATAATAATTAGGGGATATGGCATCGTCACAGCTGAAACTTCATTATTGTATTGTGCTGCTAATTTGGTTTTGTGTGCATGTATTTTAGCTTTAGTTTCTTCGAACATCTGTGAAATACATTTTTTTTAAGTGCATCAGGGAATATTATTTTTCTCCACACATAGTTGTACTTAAAACCTTTTTTGTACATGCTGCCCTGCACTTCATGCCATGAATGGCCTCAAAAGGAAAAGATCAACTCTTGCCCAAGTATTACTGTCAGTGTGAGTGTACACTTAATTTGACAAATGTTCAGCACTTAACTTTGCCTTCAGAAAGCCGCTTTGATGTTTGCACTATTCATTGACTTGACACTCATGTTCCCGAATGTAATTCAACTTGACCTTTGTATATTTATATATTTTGAATTGTGATACTTTTGCATAAGCAATACATAGTGAACATTATCTGTCTGCCACAGAAATGCCTGTATTATAGTTTGTTTTTTCAGCTCAGTCCTCTCCTTAAGAGCCTAACACAGTGTATTTTGATGAGGTAAACATATCCTGTAGACAATGGGTTGTATCATTATGCAGAAAAATAACAGCAAGAGATGAAAACGTGCTTTGTAGACGCACTTCCATTCAGGTTTTCTGATTTAACTTCTGAACATTGAAGACAGTCGGTGAAAATCAGCAGTGTGCAGTTCGGCAGGGAACACGCATGGTGAGTAATGCAGACTGCGGCTGTATGTGAGCCGCTGGTATCCCCTGTTTCATAAAGCTCCTTTTGTTACCAAGTCCCACTCTTGACAGCAAGTAGCTCTCTGGATTCGTGAGCATGGGCTTGCAGTTCAGACTTCAGTACCACCAGGAAACTGGGGAGCTCTCCAGTTAGTACAAAATATTCTCTCCTCTCTGCTTTGGTCCGTTCAGTCTATTCCTCCTCCCTGAAAACTCTGTTTCATAAAGGTGTCCTGTTGTGTCCACAGACGGCATGTCACCATCTGCATTTCAGAAGTACTCAGCTTTTTGTTTGCATGTGTTTTTGTCCCTTTCAAAATCCACCGATCCAAACAGCTATGGGAGAACACAAATGTTGTGCATCCGGGAATAGTGCAAAAAACAAATTTGCTTTCTTATGGTAAAAAAAGTGCTCACATTCAAGTAGAGTATGTACTTACACTGGCTTTAGTGTTTGGGTCGAATTAACTTGGTAGCGTTAACCCCACCTAACCCCAAAAAGGGGCTAAGCTGACCGGCACCCCCTGTGGGTAACACACTCACTATTTACAAGTACTTCATACAACTCCAGGGCTCTTTATAATTTTGGAAAATATAACTGTTAATGTTGTTGAACATCTGTTACACACAAAAAACAATTTTAGAAATTATATCTAAACTGAAGGTAAATTTCCTTTCAAATCAACCTACTGGCTAAAACCCCTAACAATACCATAGACTGTCATCGCTCGGCTCAAAGTGAGGCTGCCACAAAAACTGCTCCCCCTAGTGGCTGGCTGCAGTATAAGCTGCAGTCAAACTTAAAAAAATAAATACACAGCGTACAAATGTTTCTCACATTTGTATGCTGTGGTGATATGTAGTTATTATTTGACTGTTTTGTGTTCAAGGCCTCTTTTTCTGTGGAGTTTCTTTTTCGTTAGTTATTAGAGGTTAAAAAAAAACTAGGTTTTACATCCAGTTTTACTTTGATTGACAGCTGCCGTAGAGAGAAACTCCATAAGACCTACGGGATGCTACATTGTAGGGCGGAGCTTGTTACCATGGAAACACACAAACTCCCTACTGCACAGACTCTGGCTGCAGAAAATGTACAAGATGGCAGCTTTCTGGAACTGGATATTTTGGCTTCAAAACCGTACAATGGTAAAAGGCAGACCGACGCTAAATCTGCAGTATGCCAAATTATAAGTGAATACTAAAGAAGCATTTTCTCTATCAGCTCGGCCGTTGTTTACTTCTGCTTTCCAAAACCGGAAATCCAGCGACGCCTGAACCAGCATACTGCAGATCAGATCCAACAGAACAGTCATATTACACACTAAATTCAAACGCAGTATATAGTATTCAGTAATTACTGCATACTACATTTCTAGGTAGCATGTAGCAGGCTGTTTCAAAAACAGCCACTGTCTTATCTCTACTTCACTACATCACCTGGAGCTCCACTTATAATCATTTCTATAGTAATACCCAGAGGATAAGACCGATAGCACTCTTAATCATTTTGACCTGACAAATGACGGCCTAGATATGTGTATGAAATATTTATACAACAGCATCCCATATACACTTTAAATGCAGGTGACTTATCCAGCCATTAGTTCATCATGACTCAGCACTGAACCAGAAAATAGAGACCCACGCAGGGGAAAAACTGTAAAGTGGAGAAGAAGAAACAAGATCAGCTTGATGTCAGAATAAAGTATTAATTATTCATTCTGAATAACAAGATTCAAGAATGGCCCTGAAATAACCCTTGAATCAAAGTTAAGCCAGAACATCCAGACAAGGGTACAAAGGTGTCTTGTTTATCATCTCTAGGGTTTATGTTGTGCAAAATGTGCAAACCATGTTGAATTAAAATTAATGAAACTCAAGTAAAGCTGTGACATCCAAGGCTCCATTTTTTTTTCACCCAGTGTTTTTTATTTTTCAATGCATGGCCCTCATTGAATGTGAAATGCATTAGTTCCCTGGCCAATGAGGAGGTCTCTTTTTCCCCAACAAGAATTTCACATGTCTCATTAAAACTCATGTAACCGGAACAGAAACAACAGTGATTGTGAAGGTCATCCAGAGCCTGTGTACACATATTAATCAGCCAGTCATTGCTAATGGAGCTAGGGTAACAAATATTGACATCGCTGAATCATTACAATAGATCCACGGGTCTCCCAGCCCGCTGTGTACTTGGTCAAGTTCATTTTTCCTCATCTGTTACTTTTCATTTTCTCCACTTTCACACTCCATTACTGCATGCTCGTATGTGGCACATAAGCAATTTCGGATCAATGCGGATACTGTGTCGGCACCTCCTCACTGCCTCATCCTTACACCACTGCAATCATTTACCTATAGAAATATGTGTGCTATCGATAACTGCTATTATTTTATGTTTAAGAAACTCTGAAGAAGATCAGTGCTTTCTACCCCAGAAGACTAAAAGAACTCCTCTACAATATCCTTTGTAAACATTGACTGGTACAACAACCATTTCAGTAACGATTTCCCAATAAAATGTTGCACTGTAAACCCAATGCTTAGCTTGCATTATCCATTTCACTGAGGCAAGACTATACATCTGTCTAAGCTAAATACTTAACAATAGGAAGAGAGTGCTTTAATACAAAAACTCATTATTACTAAGATAAATGGTTGTCTGCAATTGGTTGATAAAAGCTTTATTTCAACAGCAGTTTTCATGTGACTGTCCCATATACTGTAGCAACATTTATAGCTCGTAACATCAGTGCAGGGACTTCTTTGATTAAGCCTCGGTAATGGAGAAAGAAGACAGAAATGCATTGTAAAGCACTATCACACTAGCTCCTAATTGCCTGATGACTTTAATTAAACTTCAGGCTCTTATTCTTGACTAATCACTACAGCCTCGCAGCTCCCAACCTTCCCTCTAAATGGGTGCTCGCATGACTTTTTGCTTATGTCAGCATTCCGATGAAAGGGAGTTGGTGTCAGAAAGTGGCACTTAACACAGCTACAGCACTAAACGCATATGAAGCCTGAGCGTAGTCGAGTGAGACTATTTGTCAGTGCTACGTTTACAATTTGTCACAGAGCAGTTACCGAGCAGTATGAATCAATATGCTCTCCAGCAGCCACCATTTGCATTTCATTTCCCGCATTAGGTATCAATTTATTGCACATTACCGTCACTCCATAATATCTCCCTAGCATGAGCAGAAGCAATAAAAGCCTTTTATTCAGTGTAATTCAGAGAATGAGCCACCTACCTGTCTACCTACATTTCACCACACCAACTAGAACAAGAGATCTATTTTTTTTACTTTTATCATTGTGATAAAAACGGCTTCTGGCAGAAGCTGAGGAGGCACTCCGAGGGGAAGCTTTTATTTCTAAGGGTGAAGGAGTTAAATACCTTACTTATATATTTTCTAACCTTTAAAATGATGCCAGCTTTGTCACAATTCTGCACACAAATGCATCTGCTCTGCCTGTAACCTTTAGAAAATTGCAGACTTTGGTCTGAAATAATTCAAATTACCCATCAGGTGCTGTGTGCGTATTGTAATAGGTCCGGTGATGGACAAAAATACAAAAGGGGCACAGGGTACATTATTTTGTAAGAGCATGTGGACAACTCACAGCTTGCACTCATTTCATTTTCAATTTAATCTATTTTTACTCAAGGGAGGTCTGTATGATTTGAAGAAACAAAAGAACAGGCCCTGACAACTTCTTTTTAGCTTTCAATTACATTGACATTGAGGTTAATGTTTTTATACAAGAGGTAAATCTATTTGAATATGCTTTATGTCACAGCATTTAAAAACTGAAGTGCTCAAAAGGGAAATCTGTCAAGTATATTGTGTTCTCACTGCATGGTCTCATTTAAGTTGAATATTTTCCATCTGTTATTTAAGAAAGTAAATATTTAATATATACCAGACTCATTACACACAAACTAAAAGGGTTCATGCACTTATGTGTTTTTACTTAGATAATTATGGCCTACAGCTAAAAAAATAACATCCGTAAATATTGGAATATTACATTTAGAGGTTAAGTAAATCACTATCCAAACAGTGTAAACTCTGTGTATCTCACAGTCTTGTTCAGTACACACAACCACAATCATGGTCAAGACTGATGATTTGATAGTTGTCCAGCAGGCGATCATTAGCATCCTCCACCAGGAGGGTAAACCGCGGAAAGTTATTGCTGAAAAGGCTGGCTGTTCAGAGTGCTGTATCAAAGCTTATTAATGGAACATCGACTAGAAGGGAACAGTGCGGTGGGAGAAGGTGAAGCCCTGTATAAGGTGGCTGGGAAGTGCAATGCACATTTACAAAGGATGAAACACTTTTACAAAGTTGGAGACATTTACATTTTGTCAAAAAAATTGACATTTTATAAAACAGAATGACATTAGCAAAACACTTTTAATAATAATACAAATTTTATTTGTAGGGTTATTTTCAAAACCGAGTTACAAGGTGTTTTACATGGGCAGCAAAATAAAACAAGCAGATCATAAAAACACACCAGTCAAGATAAAGAAATATACATATATATACATATACACATATATACATAAAAGACATAAAATTCCCCTAAAATAACCCTAAAGGAATACAATTCTTTCTTAAGATGGTTAAAATAAAATAAAATTCAGATAAAATCTGGGAAGGCACTGTGATAAAAGTATGTTTTAAGAAGGGATTCAAAAGAGCTCACTGACTCAGCAGACCTGATCTCCTCGGGCAGATGGTTTCAGAGTGTCAGACCCCTCACTGTGAACACCCTGTCCCCTTTCGGTTTCATTTTTGTATTAGGAATGCACAATAAATCTCTGCCCGAGGATCTCAATGCACGCGTTGGCTTGTAGGGTGTTAAAGGTCTGCTATATAGCTCAGAGTAAGTCCATGTAGAGCTTTCAAAATAATCAGTAAAATCTTAAAATCAATTCTAAACATACAGGGAGCCAGTGCACGGAAGCCAAAACCAGAGAGATATGGTTGTGTTTTTTGGTTCTGGTTTAAACTCTGGCAGCTGAGTTCTGTTCAGTTTGGAGACGATCGAGGGATTTGTTGTGCAGGCTGCTAAAAAGACTGTTACAATAGTCCAGGCGTGATGACATAAAAGCATGTAAAATCGTCTGTGTCTTTAAAAGTGAAAACAGACCGAATTTTAGAAATATTTTTGAGATTTTACCAAGGCCAAAACAAATTTATATTCAAGAAAACAAATTTACAAATTCAGAAACCCTTTTACAAGCAATGACACAATTTAACAAGAGATGGAACATTTTTACCTGTCCCAAGACAAAATTAAAAACAGAAAAGGAATGGACCAATGATTTTTAATATAAAAGACATCTGTAATAGGAAAATGAGCAACAGCCAGGGAATTAATATATACATTTGACATTAACAACCTTGTTTCACTGAAATATTATGATCAGACTGATAAAAGAACGCCGCAAAATGTGTTCCTGCAAATCTTAGCTTTATCGGATTTGGAATTCAAAATGAATGTATATGCTAAATTTCCAATGTTTTTTATTTTGAAATTCCAAATCAGATAAAGCCAGTCCCACACAAAAAAGCCAATCCAGAACTTGGTCTTCACGTCACACAGACCATGGATGTCTTCCTTTGACCTTGGCATGAAGTAATGACTGCAGTTTAAGACAGAAACAAGCCTGCGTATGCTTTAGTTGATTTTTCTGCTCTCTAGTTCATCATGCAGTCGAAGCGTTGAACTTAAACCTGAATGCATCGCAAATTGAAAACTACGGGTTGTTTGTTGCATGTCTGGATATTTTCTGAAGAAAATCAGGAAACTTATTTTAAAACAATTTTTATGGTAATGTGTTAGTTATGTAAGTTTGCCAAAACTCTAAGGAAGCTCTTAAATTTCTTCATATGTAAGAAGTTTGGACAACTGTTGTGTCTGCTGATTATCAACACTGGATTTGTAGATGTGTACAAAAGCTTCAAGTGGACGTCTTCAGGAAAGAGGCTACAACTGGCATTCCAAGTCTAGCCACTCCTGATCCAGAGAGGTCAGAATCATGCTCTGGGTCCAGGAGAAAAAGAACTGGACTCCAGCTCCATAAACCAAAGTCCTCTTTTCAGATGAAAGTAAATTGTGGAATTTATTTGGGAATCAAGGTCCTAGTGTCTGAAGGAAGAGTGGAGAGGCGCAGAATTGAAAGTGCTTTGAAGTCTAGTCTGTAGTTGTCTAAAGGCCAAATTCTACCAGGTCCATCTCCGGTTCATCCCCGATCTGTCACGTCTGTCACGGCACTGGATCTGATAGGTTTCTATTCTAGTCAATCTGTTAACCCCCACTGGATCCCCTCCGTTGCGTTCCGGGTGTGTCTCTGGTCCGGCAGGTCGGAATGCAATGTATCAGATACCCAAGACTTCTATTTTTGCCAGATGCCGGAGCATGATGCATCAATTCAGCACAGAGCAGATGGAGCGGGACAGGAATTCATGCACCAAAACAAAATGAAAACATCTGGTTAATTTTCAGAATAAAACACTCTGTGTTATCGTTAGATCGTTTTTAACTTAACTATGACAACAAACCGTCATGATGAGCGGAGCCAGGTCTGGAGTCAACAGGTCAGAGGTTTTCAGAGGACCAGAAAGACAACATGGATGAGGAGAGGAGGAGGAGAATCCTTGATTCAGTTATTACCGCTGGAAAACCTCGGTCACATGACTCCAGCTGTCACACCATCCTGCTCTGTTCCGAAAATGCAACCAGTGGGTGTTGACAGACAAGAGAGCATGGAGCCGGACCGCAGCGGATCGGAGACAGACCGGACACGGATCTGGTGGAAGTCCTGTCTTAGTCTTTGATAATTTGGGTGCCATATCATCTGCCAGTGTTGGTCCACTAGGGTTCATCAAACTCAAAGTCAATGCTGTAGTCTACCAGGAGATTTTATAACACTACTATCTGCCAGCTTTATGGGGATGCTGATTTTCTTTTCCAGCAGGACCTATCACCTGTCCTCACCGCCAAAACTACCACCAAACGGTGGCCGTGATATTACTGTCAGCCAACTGGCCTGACCTGAACCCAAAGAGAATCAGTGGAATGCTGTCAAGAGGAGGGTGGAAAACACCTGACCCAAATGTACTGATGGCTCCAAGTCATGAAAAACTTATATCAGGACTCTTTACATAGCAGGGCTAGACCGTCCTCCTTGCTACATAATTTACAATGACCTGACATAAATCCACCAAAAGCAAGAACTAGGCAGCAATAGCGAAGAAAATCTTCTGGAGCAGAAGCATGCTCACTGCTGAACAGCGTTCAGCCTCACCTGGGTGGCCCTTGAAAGTAGTAGAAAAGACGTTATGTGGTAGTAAACTTTGAAACCACAAATTGTTTCTAGTTTATTGAGATCAAGTTTAGAGGAATGTCAGTATTTTTCTGTAAATGTAAAGTACAGAAAACAGATCCAACTTCACAGGTGCAAGGCTGTAAAAGGAAAGGACAGGATCCACCTGGGGAGTCTGAGTGCTGATGTAGGTGAGAAAAGATTTATAGGAATAAGGTCATCCCAGCTGGGAGTAGACAGTAAAGATCAGACTACTGATAGGAACAGAGTTTTTTTGGCCATGCCTAATATGAAAGACTACTTGACATATACAGCTCTGACATTTAAAGACCGATATCCAGCAGCTGATTAGGTTTTTGAACACAGGGGGCTTACTGAATATTAAGATGAAGTGATAAGGTTTTTTGAGTGAATGAAAACAGATGGTGGGGAGAATTGAAGAGAGCGAGTCAAAAGAGAGCAAAAATTTTGAAGGATGAAATGTGAGAGAAATTGAGAGAAGCCACATGACAAACTCATATCATCCCGGTCTCTGCAGAAACACCCTGGGATATCAAAAGAAAAGAGAAGTGGTCTGTGAGTGTGTGACAGAGATATTTCAGATAGTGAGCACAAGCGACCGCAGTGCTGTATCTCTCAAGAATGAAGTGGACTCCAACACAGAAAATGAATTGGAAGATTTATTTTGATGCAAGACTGGCTATTTTGTCCCCATGTGAAGTCATGCAAAGCTGTTCACTGTAGCAGAAGACATTGCAGATATCTTATTTTAACTGTATGTGCTGCCTGATGCAGTATTATACAATCATGGAGTGTACAGAACAAAGATCTTTGAAATAAAAGAATGTGATCTTTATTGTGTCTTAAGTGTTTGTGTGATGGTTTTTATTTGATTTCAGAAGGTCAAAAACACAATACAGGTAGAATAGAGAAACAGTAAATCTAAACTGAAGTGATGTGTCGGTTGTGAACGATTCGGCTCTTGGAAGTGAACGACGGGAGCCAGTTTCCTGATTGGGAGCCGATTTTTTTTTCTCTCATCATTTGCTGTTAAAGCCTATCGTGATTGGTCAAGACATGTGGTGGAGTCTTGACCAATCATGTGTCTACATTGAGCAGAACAGGGAGGGGAGGGGTTATAGATACAAGCAGCACAGTGAGCACACAAACAGGAGGGAGGGAGATGAGAAGGAGAACGTGTGCGACAGACAGAACACACTGGAAATGTGAGAAAACGAGTGACTGCAGGAAACACAGTAAACTTTAGACACAGTTCAACGGCATAGACTGACTGTGCAAGGTGAAAATGTCTTCAATCAGGCTCCACAAAAAACCTGCAAATGCACATTAGAAGTGTCTGTGAAGGATCTCAGTCATCCGGGTCATGGACATTAGAACTGTTTATCCATCAGTGCAATTGGAAGAATAAAGACAGGGAAGGGAAACCTGCTGTTAATGAAGGTGTTTAAAAGTTTATAAATACAGATTTATTATACAGACATTAGAGATTGGACCTTTTTGTCTCATTGAGATGAGTCTTGTTTTTGTACTTTCTATTTTTTGTAGAACTATGTTATGTATATAAATAAAGCGTTATAAATAATACACATTTGATATAATGTATGTTTTTTACATTAGTTACTCATTTTACATTATTTTACATAATACATTCATTTTCACAAGAAAAAATCTGAGGAGCCAAAAGAACCGACTCTAGAAAGAGCTGTAATTCCCATCACTACTAAACTGTGCTTCTGCATTCATATGCTGCCTGAGTCTGCAAGTTTCCAAGTCTGCAAGTTGTTCTTCAAACTTTTGTGTTCATGCATAAAGATGTAATGTGGAAGCAACATGGATCTCCTAAAGAGGTAGTTCTGTTATTTTGAAGTGGGGTTGCATTAGATATGTGTGAAGAATAAGTGTGTTTAAAATAAGATAAGATATTATATATATATCCATCCATTATCTTGACCGCTTATCCCGTAGGGGTCACGGGGGGCTGGAGCCTATCCCAGCTGGCTTCGGGCGGAAGGCAGGGTACACCCTGGACAGGTCGCCAACCTATCACAGGGCTCATTATATATATATATAAGATATAATATACATTTAAAGCGTTACAGCAGCAAAGTAAATATTGCAAAACAGTAAAAAGTAAACAAGAGCATATAAAATAGTAATTGTCAAAAAAATATTAGCAATTAGAAAAGTATGTACAGAATTAAATAAGTCAAATTTACAATATATTTACAAAACCAGTGATACAGTGAGAAATGTGCACAGACGAGTAACATAGGTTAATAAAACAACGTACAGAAGTAAGAAGATGGGTAGAAAAACATATTGCACATGTTAATAAATAGACAGGGGAATAAGGGATGCTGGCCAGACCGGTTGCTCAACAAAGGGGCAACTGGTTGGGGAACTGGTGGTGAAAGCCCCTCTTAATCATGTGGTGACTCATGTTTTTTTAAATGTATGTATTTTGGGGACGTTGTTCTCTCGCTGTATACTAATGTTTCCTTTTTTGTTTCTTGTAACTGTTTATTCTTCCTGCCTTGTATTTGAAATCAGAATCAGAAATACTTTATTTATCCCCGAGGGGAAATTCAGTCATTAAAGTTGCTCCTATACACAATAATTAAGAATATCAAATAATATTCATAGAAGAAAGTAATTAATAAAATATAAATACAAATACAATGAAAGTAATGATAATAAAAGTATGTACAGAAGACAGAATAAGCTATGTAGACAATAAATGGTTGAAGTCCCCGGAGATCAGGAAGAGGGCACTCTGGTGGTCTGTCTGGAGTCTGGCTATGGCAGCGTTGAGAACGTTGGACGCCGTAGTCGGGTTGGCAGAGGGGGGATGTAAACAGCTACCTGTATGGCATGTGAGATCTCCCTGTGCAGATAATATGGTCGGAGGCCCACAGCGCTCTCGCTGCTATCCTGGTCTGCCCGGACAGTCTGGAAGCCGTCAATGGAGACGTTGTGGTCAGGAATATCCTGATGCAGCCACGTTTCTGTGAAGCACACCATGCTACATTCCTGAAACTCCGTCTGACTCCTGGCTAGTCCTGTTAGCTCGTCCATCTTATTATCCAAAGATCTCACGTTGCCCATGGTGAGAGAGGAGAGACACGGCTTCTATCTCCTCTCCATAAACCTCCATCTTCTTATACCAGAGTCCCCAGAGGTATTTATCACAGCTGTGAATGCCCTTTTGATTAAGACTTGTGAACCTGAGGAAGCAACTGGCAAGACGCGTTGTTCGCTCACAATAAAGTCTATAAGTAAAGTAATTTCAGTGTGCTGCGGTCTATCTTTTTTCCTTAGGTATTTTGAGATTGGTGTCCAACATTTGACAAATACGCTCATCTGCCCAATTGTCAATGAAGCATTTGACCTCCTTTCTGCTCCAAGTAGCAGGCTTTCCACAATGTGAAGTGCAACCAATATGCATGGCATCTGTTTACCTATGCAGGAGGAAAAGTAGACCGTGATGTAATGACATTACAATATTGCAGTGTGAACACAAAAGACCAAAGGAAAAACGCAACATTGCATCATTTTACCATCTGAATTAGAATAAGGGAAAAGTGTAGTATGAACACCCTAACTCCTTTGACCTCAAACAGCGGTAAACTTTAGATCCTATTCACAGCCAGTATACTCTTTTACCCAGCAAAGCCCTGATTATAGAGTTTCTCCCTTAAATAATTATCCAACAGAAAACGAACATCTGTTAATCCTGCTCCAACATCAGTCATGAGCAAAAAACTACATGTTCAAAGAAAATTATCTTGAGTTTAAAGAAATAGCCAATCTTGCTTGCTATCTTACTTCCCACTATCAAACTTTACCAGTGGCGTTCTGAACATAGCCCCTTCCAGGTGAACTCAGGCATTAACATTCAGTTTAGAGAAATACCCAATCTTGTCTCTGATAATCTCATTTCACCTTGTAGATCATGAATAGGCGTGTGCAGCGTGTGTTATGAGCTGATAAATCCTCCCCGTCTGTTTTCTGAATTAGTTATCCTGTCTTCCTTGTGTTTAGTGATCCATGTCTTGTGTTTTGTTTTGTAGTTCTGATCCCTGTGTGTCCAGTTTAGTTTTATTACCTGCCCTTGTGTGTTTCCCGCCATTTTTGATTAACCAGATTAGTTTCACCTGTGTCCTGTGTTCCACACCTGTGTTGATTACTCTGTGTATTTAGATTCACTGTTTCCCCTGTCCTGAGTTGGATCATTGTACGTCCTACTTGTGTTCCCAGTGTTTGTTTTTTTTTGACTTAGTTCCTTGGACATTTTAGTAAGTTGCCATTGTACTTTCATTCTTCTGTAAATAAATCTCTATTTTCCCGCACATGTATCTTCTTCCGTTTATTCTGAATGTGTCAGAATGAGACTATTTCAAAACCAGTGAAAAACTCCTTACTGTGCCTTTAAGTCATTTTGTTTTCTGTGTTGTAATTATGGATTTTGAATTGTTGTATCTTCCACTGTCTGAGTTGTAATTGTAAAACTGTTCATCTGGAATGGGTCCTAGTATTCTGTTGGGCTTTCTCGGGTTATTGTTATGGGTTTTGTTTGGGGCCTCGGTGCAACAGAGGTAAACAAAGGAAAGGCATTTTCACTTGAACATTTTGCTGAAAGAGTTCTTGGTCAACATTGCTATCTTGCTAGACTTCAAACAATCTGTTATTATTGCTACATACAGTTGTGCTCATAAGTTTACATACCCTGGCATAATTCATGGTTTCTTTGGTAGTTTATGTTGTCTTTATGATATAAAAAAGAGTATACACAGTTGTTTGATAAAAAATTTGCTTTACCTAACCACTAACCATGAGTGAAAAAAAAGTTTTTCTCTTATCATTCATATTCTCTGAAAAATGTCCCAAAAGATCACAAATTCTGCCAGGGTATGTAAACTTATGAGCACAACTGTATATTGTACTGCTTTATATGAGCATACTTAACCCTGTAGAGCCTGAACCATCAAATAATTGTCAGTAAATTCAAATTCTTTGAAAATTAAGTATTTATTGGACCTGCTGACAAATAAGAAATTAAACAGCAATTTTCATACATGAGTTTTAATTTGTATCATATTTGACACATCAGGCATTTTGGTGTATATTTTTTCCTGAAAATTTCCTTCTTTTCTCTTACAAACTAAAACATGTAAAAACTACATTTTTAGCCTATTAAACTTTGAGTTTCCTTCAAATTTTTCCTGAAGTAATTTCAAAAATAAAAATAATATTTTTCCATATTGCACGACATCATTCATATTTTGTCGCAAAAAAAAACTAATTTATTGTATGTATCTTCTCTGAATTGTTAATTTTTTAATGGAAATCAATGTGCATTTACTAGTGAGCCATGGCAACATGCAACCAGTCACCAATCATCATGATACAGCAGGTTACATATATAAAAATACAATATATGTTTCAAATATTTAAATTTCTCCTCTAAGAATACCTGATTATATCATGTAAACATGTTCTTAGATAATAAAAGACTGTTTGTTGCTTTATGGAATTAATCATGTTTGAAATTTAACAAAATTAGGATTGACAGATCTCCAAATAAATACCTGCTATATCAATTTTGATACACACATTTGTAACACATTTGACTACAAATGAAGTTAAGTTATGAAATATTAATTACTTTGACATTGCATCAATTCAGTAACTGTTCCTCTTGAAGTTTTAGTAAAAATTGGGAAGTTTTTTTCATCCAAACTTTTTCAAAATTGGCAAAAATATCCCTGAAAAACCTTGAGTGTGTCTCTGATCCACAGCTGACATTTTGGATGTCTCAAGTGACATCCTTCTGGTGCATGAATTACTCACACCTGGTGGATTATCCGTGCACTGCATGTATCTGATTGTATACATCAGCTTCCCCCCCAAAAAAATATATCACACTGCTCATGTAGAGATCTCAAAAACTGATGTAACAAATATGATACGGTTGGTGTTATAGAAAGTCAGGTGTAAAATTACTGCTCTATTCAGGTTCCATTCACTATTGCAGTGAATGGAATCTATCACTCCCTGGTAGACTGTGGGTTGTCATGCGCTTTAACTGGTTTGCACAAATAGAGACATTTCCTTTTTTAAGCATCAGGTAATTTGTGATATACTGCAACTAAAGGCCTATTTGCTTTCCAGTGCTGCAGCACTATATTTTCTATTCCAGTGTGAGCTTGAAAAAAAAAACTTTCTGTATGGCTCATAAGGTGCTGCAGTCATGAAAAGGAATTAATGATCTGCTACTGTGTTTCCCTCCTTGTAAAGCCAACAGTGGGAGGGTTGAAATACAGGTTCAAAATGATGTAAAAGGAGGAATGAAGTAAAACCTTTTTAACTCAGCTCTGTGAGGCTGTGGGATTCATTCAAGCTGTTGGTCCCCTGGAGGCTCACAGCAGCACATCAGTACAGAAAGACAAAATGAGCTTTCTCCAAAGCCAGGTGATTATTCTTAGCTAGCCGGTCATTAATAGCAAGCCTTGAGAAGAACACGGCTCATTCATTATTCGTTTCATCGCACGGCTCCTCACATCCCAGAGCGACGTGTCACCAGTAGGATACACCCTGCAGCTCGTACAGAACACCCGGGCTGAATGGGCACTCATTCGGCTTGTGAAGTCGTCTATCATGCTGAATCTGACAGATGGTTCAGGTTATCTATTATACGAGGGAGGCTTGGTAGGAGATATCTACGGGTGCCATCACAGACCAAAGTCCCTCCCACTGCTTAACATTTATAGGTTCACCATCTCTATAAAACTTCTGCTGGTGTTTTCTGTTAAGGCTGCGGTGTACTGTATAAAAAAATCAATGAAAGACTTCAGGGAGGATCGCAAAACTTCTCTCATGACTGAAAAAATGTGAACTCCTGAACTTAATAAGTAGTTTGACAAAGAAGAGAATCTTCTATTGTGTAATATGGGCGATATAGATATAAAACAATCCAATATTAATGTCCTTTCTTAGCTGCAGAAGCCAAAGGTTATCATACATTTAAAACATGATCCCTCTGAGTTTTGAATGTTTCTCTCTGTTCAGCTTAAAGCTTTAATTTCCATTCACACAAAAAAACACTATTATTATTGTCGGTGACAGCTGCACCACCAACATGACATTCTCTGTTATTCATGTCTGAGATCCTTACCTCAGGCTGCTTCCTTCTATCTTAAACAAAACAATAAATTAGTGTTGGACCATGACTCTGCTGTCACGCTCCATAACTCTGATGCCTGATCTATTTTCCTTTCGACTTCCAGGGGGGAATTTGCAGGTGAGAACCTCATTCTATGATGCCTTCAAGCTGTGTATGTATGCACAGTGGACACAGTAGATCATCTCTTCTTTCATATCTTTATATCTTGTTCTCTGTGCAGTGTTTTATAAGAGTAATTCATCACACCATACACTAAGAGGTCCTTCTTTTAAATTATTCAACTTTCTGCGGAGTAAAAGTCCACATGGGCAGATTTTTGCCTTCCTCTGGCTAGTAAACATATTATTCAGTCAGCTGTATCAATTTAATCACATGTTCATTAGACATGCTTTTATTCCTTAAGGGAACCAGATATACAACAGCATCCACTGGACCAAACTGCTGTCAGACATATCAATAATTTATGCAACTCAGAGTGCTATTAAAATGATGAAAACTGATCCTGACAACCAAAGAGCTACCTCAAAATGTTTAATGAGCCTACTGCCAGTGATAGCTGTTGTTGACATGACTCTGCATTAAAGGTGACATATCATGCAAAATGGACTTTTTAATGGTTCTCTACCTGAAATACGTGTCCCTGGCATGTCTACAAACCCCCTGAGAATGAAAAAAAATCCATTCTGCCCCTGTTCTGATTTCTCCACCTTTCTGTAAATGTGTGAAACGAGCCGTTTCAGACTTCCGTGTTTTTGTTACGTAACAACAATATCCGGTCTGTCACGGAGTCAGAGCTCGGAGCTTGTTCGGCCCATAGACTGTATAAAATACAACTCAACTTCTCCGTTTTTCATTACCTGCACACGTGTGCTAACAAGGAGCTTAGGAGGGAGGCATGCTAGTTGTAGGCTGTCTTAATAAACACAAAGGTCGGCTTTACTCCCCACGTCTGCAGATTTGAAGATCTAGTGGATGATTTTTATTTATCATGTATAAATGCTAGCGCTAGTTAGCATAGCTACATAGCTACATGTCGTAGCTGTAGCTGTGTACCAAGACACACGTCTACATACTGACAAATAAAACAACAAGAAACACTAAATCTGTGACCAATCCTTCAGAAAGGTCCCGCTGCCTTTCTGGCAGAGGTCTGTTTTACTCCACACGTCTGCAGATTTGAAGATCTAGTGGATGATTTTTATTTGTCATGGATAAGTGCTAGCGCTAATTAGCATAGCCACTTAGCTACATGTTCATAGCTGTAGCTGTAGCTGTGTACCAAGACTCACGTCGACATACTGACGAAAAAAACAACAAGAAACACTAAATCTGTGACCAATGGTTCAGAAAGGTCCCACTGCCTTTCTGGTAGAGGTTGATTTTACTCCCCAGGCCTGCAGATTTGAAGATCTAGTGGATGATTTTTATTTATCATGGATAAGTGCTAGCGCTAGTTGGCATAGCCACATAGCTACATGTTCGTAGCTGTGTACCAAGACACACGTCAACATACTGATAAATAAAACAACAAGAAACACTAAATCTGTGACCAATCCTTCAGAAAGGTCCTGCTGCAGGCGCCTCTCTGTCAGGATCAGATTCTGGATCAGATTCAGAGGTTTGAAGTAACGTGATCTGTGAGCAGCCGTGTATATTCAGCCAACATGTAAACATTAGATCAACGTGCTGGACAGCCGAGGCACATCCACTTCCTGAGGGGGCGTGGTCAAAGAGAAAACAGACCGTTCTGAGGAGGACTGAAGAAGAGGGTTTTTCAGGCATGCCAAAATCTGATTTCAAAGTGTTTTTTTTAGCATAAACTTTAAAGACATGTTTTGGGGACCTCTTAGACCAATATATATTGATGAAAAAAGCGTGATATGTCACCTTTAATACACAAACACTCACACACACACACACAAACACACACACACACAAGAATAACAAGGTCCTAACAGGTAATTATTTGACAAGGCAGACGTTTCTCATGTGCTGTCTTACAAACAATGGACTGCAGTAGGCCTCATGGAGCTGCTTTCAATCAAGACAGAGGGATTACAGTGGACTTAGGTTAAGCTTTGATTTCCATACCCCACCGGTCGATGTACTCTATGAGGTTATCTCTATCATTCTTATGCACTAAAAGAACTGGACTGCCAGATTCAACACCTAGTGTATACTATAGACTGTTCTTAAGAAGTGGATGCTGTAATTATTCTGCATTCTTTCTAATTGCCAGCAGGGGGAGACTTCACTGGTTACAAAATGGAAAATATACAATCTCATTTCCAGTGATATAAAGGAACAAACTAAAAGTACTTTGTTACAGTACTTAAGTAGGTTTTGGGAGTATGTATACTTTACATGAGTTTCTATATTTTTTGCAACTTTCACTTTTACTTCACTACATTAAAAAGAAAAACAATTATTTTTACTCTGCTATATTTATATTGTCACCGTTGTTACACGCTACAAAAATAAATAAAATGTAATAATAATAATAATAATAATTGTTTCATGATGTATGGATTATCGGGACTGTGCGTGTTCTCGCGCGAATACCTGGCGCTCTCAAATCAAGCTGAGGGTCATCTCAGCGAGACCACATACAGCCTGTGAATATTCATCAGTCTCAACAGCATGATGGAAGCAGCCTCGTCATGGGCATATCTAAAAAGCCTTTTCGCGTTTGTCGGGCTGACAGATTAATCCTAAAGGATGAAGTCCCTCCTGTGTTTGCCCAAAGTCACTGAAATAATGGCATTCCAAAACTCACCGTCAAACCTATAAACACACTGCAGTAAGTGAATTAACTAACTGCAGTAATAAGTATGGATACCATACCACCAGGGAAATGGTTCCCTGCTGTCTGCAAGTTGTCTGTGAAGCTGAACACACCTCTACCTGTCTCTGCAGCCTGTCAATGACTATTTAGCATGGCAGGACTTCAGCCCACGAAGAGCACGACTGAACTCTCGCAATTTTCACCACTGTGCTCTCAGATTTATAACTGGTGACAGATATGACACTCATCACTGTGTCCTGTATGAGAAGGTTGGTTGGCCCTCTCTTGAGCAAAGGAGGAACAAACACTGGCTTTTATTTATTTTTAAAGCGCTTGTTGGAAAGCTCCCCACCTACCTCACAGACTTGTTGGAATGGAATTGCGGATCCTATGGGACTCGCTCTTACGATTGGCTCATTCTGAAAGTACCACGAATAAATACTGAACTGGGTCGATCAGCATTCTCCATTGATGCTCCTAAATCATGGAATACCCTCCAACAGACTTTGAAGCTGACATCCTTTCCATCTCTTGCAGAGTTCAAGACCTTGATCTCTGACCACTGTGTCTCAAACTGTATCTGTTTTAATTCATCTATTATTTTGTGTATGATTGTGTTTGTTTGTTTGTTTGTTGTTTCTAATCTAACTGTGATCTCGACGACATTGGAAATGAGGGAAACCTCAATGTCTTTTCGAGAATAAGGTTAGAATAAAGGTTTGAATTGAATTGGATTTTGAAAACCAACTACTGCTGAAGATGAACCGCACATTTGTGGACTTTAATTAAGGAAGGGAGGGAGCAGGGGGAGAAAAGGAGGGAGAGAGAGAGGGATCAAGAGGTGAAGGAGGGAGCTAGGGAGGAATGATTAAACTTAATAAAGCTTGTGAGAGAAACAACTATTTCTAGCTTTTTTGTTTCTTTGTACTTTCAATACTTAAGTTCATTTAATTGAAGCTACTTCAAGATTTTTAAGTGTTTTTTTTAATGGGTGACTTTCACTTTTAATTGAGTAGATTTCAAGTTAGATATCTTTACTTCTACTCAAGTATGGCTTTCAGGTACTTTATACACCACTGTTCATTTCTTGATTAGTTACCCTGTAAACATTCTCCAAAGGACTTCCAGGTCACAATCTCTGGTTCCAAGTCTAACTCTAAGTTTTTAGAATTGATTTTAAGATTTTAACACTCACTTTAAAGCAATAAATGGACTGGCCCCTGAGTACCTAAGTGAATGCCTTGCAATGTATGTCCCCAACTTCTGCCTGAGATCTTCCGGCAGGTCCCTCTTGGAACTCCCAAGGGCAAAGTTAAAAACCAGAGGCGACCAGGCCTTTGCAGTCAGGGCCCCGTCACTCTGGAATGACCTGCCGGAGGAGATCAGGCAAGCCACATCCTTGTCCTCTTTTAAATCTCTTTTAAAAACAAACTTTTTAAAATGTGCTTTTATTTCTTAACTCATCACTGACTTTTTAATTTCTGCATGGTATTATTGTTTTACTTAACTCATTTTAGCTCTCCTTAACTTTGTCAATGTGCTTTAGTGTTTTCACTCGCTATTTCTTGCACTCTGTAAAGCACTTTGTAAACATGTTTTTAAAAGGTGCTATATAAATAAAATGTATTATTAATATTATTATTATTATTATTATTATTATTATTATTATTAATATTATTATTATTATTATTATTGTTAACTCAGTACAACACAACATACATTTTGTAAGTTGAGATTGAATTCAGGTTGTGCTTGTTGTTGCCTCAACCCTTTCTACCTTGGAAAATAAGATCATTTTCCCCCAAAATATTCACATCATTGTAAACACATGATTCTGAATCATATTTTGAGCTGCATTGAAAACAGTCAAGCCAATGGTAGATACCAAACAATGCGTTCAAAGTTTTTAATTATCACCCCTCCCCGTCATGTCTCACAGTTGTTTGGTTCACTGCAAACAAACCCCACACTCCCAAACCCTTCAGCACTCGGTTGGAGTGTCTGTTGGAGTGTCTGTGAAGCAGAGCAGAGCAGAGTGTGTAGTGATCATAGACACACATTAGTAGACACCTACTTGGAGGGGAAGTGAGTGGAAAGTGGAAACTGAAGGTTTTCTGAATAAAGACAATCATTTAGACAAAAAAAGTCTGCAGATCAAAGGAGTAAGACACCATCAGTGAGTCTGCTTTCTTTTCTTTTAACAGATATACTCCATGAAAGAAAATTATAGACTAAGTTTTATTGAAGACAATAGCATGCCATGGTAAATACAGTAGACTTTATTGAAAGTGATCAGTATGATGCAAGTCAGTTGTCCATAACTTGTTTTGTTATTATCATGTGAGGACTGAGTGCTTCAGACATTTTGACTGATAAAACAAGTGAAGTGGTTTCTGTTTCCTCTTCAAAATATGGAATGATTATAATTAACACTAAACACAACTGATTCAAAATCTACAATTACTTTAGTTGGACTATTTTTAACAGACAGCTGTGCTGTGCCAACTAAAATGAAATGTGTGCATGACTTTTTGAAGGATACATTACAGCACTTTAACCTAATAACTCTCAGGTGTCCTTGTATTTTACACACAGTTTTGACAGAGCATTGAATGAGGTTCAAAAAGGTCACGTACACACGGCAGAGACACTGTAGAGACTTAAACACAACATTTATTGCATACAGGTGGGAAGCACTGCTAATGATAATAAGTCAAAATTAGACCAGTAGAGTCATTAAAAAACAGTACAGAGGCATGTTTCGACATATATGTGTATGTGTGTATTCTCAGAATGCCACCACCAATATGGCGGCAATATTGATGTATGATCCAGCTACCCTATGTAGCTATCTTTATACAGTATATAAACTCCTCAAAAAAAGTTGGAAGCATTATTTCATTCAGTAATTTCTCCCCTTTAATAATACCAATTGGTGTTGTATTATGTATTGTTGGAAAGCCTGATTACTCACCTTTACAATGAGGTATGATTTATAAGGATTATGCTTCTGTTGAATGATCAACACAGCTAAATGTGTTGGTAGCGACCCCAAAAAATGTGCCGAAATCCCTTTCAATATTCTCCTGTTAGTATTCACTCTTGTTTTGAGTTGCTTGGTGGATTGGATGATTGCACTCTCCCACAGTAACAAGAAAAAAACAACACAGGTTGGCCATTGTACTCTTTATTCATTTTACATTAATTTAGATATACTCAATATATTATATCTAATCTAATCTACACTGTCAGGAGCCTCAGTAGCATGTGGAAGATCCATACGTAGCCCCAACAGCCTGGCACCTCCTCCTCATGCTGATCACCAGCCTGGTCACATTTTGCTGTGAGATAAGTGTGACAACCGACCCCGTTCTCCCCTACTTTTGATGGCAACCTCCTTGGTGTCCTTCTCATAACTGTTCTTGAGAACATCTCTTGTTTGTTATTCACCCCCATAGTCACGTAAGAGATCCGCCTTTGGTTCTAGGACTGGTACATCAGTGGCCATAATGCTGAACCAAAGGTTTCAAAAGAGGGATCTCAAATCAATGGGTGATGTCAAGATGGCAAAATTAACTTCTGTAATTCAGTCTATGACACTTCTATGTTTAAAAGGAAGTGATAATAAAGTTGTAACAATCTGTCGCTACACTTAAATCAAGGGTTGCCTCTAGTGCAAATTTCACACTTGAATTTAAAAGCAGTGGTATTCCATTAAAACTGCAGATTGATTCCCATGAGTCTCATCTACAGTTCAGTGACACTTTGATCAGTTTTATTTTAACTGCTTTGAATGTGTTCCTCACCTCCCCACATTGGCTGAGGTGATGGTGGTCAGCTTGTGTGCTTGATGTCACTGGCTGCTGTTATAAGCAATCAAATATTTGGCCACAAAGTGCTCTGTGGTCAGCTGGAGTGCCAGAGTGTTTTCTAAAAGCTGTGGCAGAGTGAACAGTCTGAAAAGATAAACAGGACCTGTGACGGTCCCCTCAATAAATAAGAAGCCTTTTTACAGCATGGTGCTAGGAGTCGCCCCACTGTTCACACTGTTTGGGAACCTTGCACTGAGGGTTTAAAAATTGATTTTATTTTTTGGACATAATAAACTGTTTACTGCGGGAGTGTGAGGAAAATAACAAGTACTTAACAAAAAAACTAAAATGTAAAATTTCTCTATTATAAACTGTGCACTTTGACTATTTATGACTCCCACTCATATCACTCTATGACCACTTTTTTTTCCTAAAATGTTGCATATCAACGCTGCCTCCTGAAGTTGTCTTAATTATATAATTACTAAATTATATAATTCAATTGTCGTGACAGGTTATTGGCTGCCTGCATTATATTCAGAGGCAACATTTTGAAAAACACTTTGCAAATATATACTGCCCTGGAATTTCAAGAGGGTGGTCAGAATGAGTTGGGGGAATCACAGACAACCAATGAAGTAGGTTACATTGTCAGTGAACATTTAGCTGATATATAGCAATGATTTTGTGCTTGCCAGGTATGCTAATTAACAACATTTCCTCATAATGTCACATTGTGTTTCTCTTATAGGTTATTTTCTGATGCAAATTTATTGCTGGTATATATACTGGTAAGATCTCTGAGTCATTTTTAAGCACATACAGTTGTGTTCAAAATTATTCAACCCCCACAGTAGATAAGTGTTTTTGCAAGTTTGACATTTATTTTTCATCTTGTTTATAATCACATTAAACAATGACATGTCAAATAGACAAATACAACTGAAATTACAACAAAAATGTTTGTAATATTCCAATTAATGGCCTTTCTGTGATTACCTCATTGACAAAATTATTCAACCCCCCTAGTCCACCACTCTTAAGAACAGAGGTTTCCATCAGGTGTTGTCAAACAGCTGATGAAAACACCTGTAGATGTGAACGGAACCCTAATGAGCAGCAATTAAGCAGATTTAAAAGGACTGTGACACATGGCTCTTCTTGGCAGTTAAGGACATCTTTACAACATGGTGAAGTCCAAGGAATGGTCAAAAAAGTTCAGAGAGGAGGTCATTTCACTTCATAAGCAAGGATATGGATATAAAAAGATAGCAAAGAGGCTAAACATTTCAAGAGACACAATTGGGAGCATAGTCCGCAAGTTTAAAGCTAAAGGCACAGTGGAAACGCTACCTGGGCGTGGTACAAAGAGGTTACTGTCTGCAACTGCTGTGCGATACCTGAGGCAAAGGTGGAGAAAAATCCCCGGGTGACAGCTGAGGAACTACGACAGGACATGTCAGAGGGAGGTATTCAGGTTTCATCCCAGGCAATAAGACGCACACTGCGAAATGATGGCTTCCATGCAAGAACTCCCAGGCGCACCCCCCTGCTGACTCCAAAGCACAAGAAGAGATGACTCCAGTATGCCAAAAACCATGTGGACAAACCACAAAGGTTTTGGGATACTGTTCTCTGGAGTGATGAGACCAAACTGGAACTTTTTGGGCCAATGGATCAACGGTACGTGTGGAGGAGAAAGAATGATGCCTATAAAGAAAAGAACACCCTGCCTACTGTGAAGCACGGTGGGGGGTCAGTCACGCTCTGGGGTTGTTTTGCTTCTTCAGGTACAGGGAATCTTCAGCGTGTGCAAGGTATTATGAATTCAGTTCACTACCAGGAGATCTTGAATGCAAATGTCATGCAGTCAGTGACAAAGCTGAGGCTTGGGAGACGTTGGACCTTCCAACAGGACAATGATCCTAAGCATACCTCAAAATCTACCACAGCTTGGTTGCAAAAGAAGGGCTGGAAGATTCTGGAGTCAAAATCTCTGGTGGGACTTGAAGAAGGCAGTTGCAGCACGCAAGCCAAAAAATGTTAATGAACTGGAGGCCTTTGCCCATGAGGAATGGGCAAAGATACCTGTGGATCGCTGCAAGAAACTTGTGTCAAGCTATGCTTCACGTCTAAAGGATGTTATTGTTGCAAAAGGATGTTGTACTAAGTACTAAAGTTATACATACCTAAGGGGTTGAATAATTTTGTCAACAAAGTAATCACAGAAAGGCCATTAATTGGTATATTACAAACATTTTTGTTTTAATTTCAGTTGTATTTGTCTATTTGACATGTCATTATTTAATGTGATTATAAACAAGATGAAAAATAAATGTCAAACTTGCAAAAACACTTATCTACTGTGGGGGTTGAATAATTTTGAACACAACTGTACAGTAGTATTTTCACTATTATGGTGATTGTGTAATTGTGCAGCTTTGCAGTTACGTGTGTTGGTTTTTGCAAATGCATGCAATTCTGTTTTCACTTGTGTTTTCCCACATGTGTTACTGCTGCTGCTTTTTCTTGGGTTTATGGAGTCATTGTTCATGTTACTGTTATCACACACAGTGCCTTATTATTCACCCTGCCTGTATGACTTGGTCCAGCTGTTTCTTAAAAATGAGGGCTTATTGAAGGCTTAATCGGTGCTGATTATTCTGATTCAAAACACAAATCACCTGCACATAATTTGTGTAAGAATAATACTAATAATTACACTTGAACTCCATGTGTGAGTGTTATTTCTGAAACCTTCAACAGTAATTTTCCACCCATTCAAAAAGTCCACAATACAGATTTGGAATCGGTGACATCATCAACAAAGTCACGTCAGGCTGTAAAACTTCACCTTTTAAATTTTGATCTTCGGACTAACAGATAATTCTGGATTTTAATTGTACACTTTGAACCCTTAGGAGTGCAGTCCAATCATTGCACTGACCTCAGTGTTAAATGAGATTCAAAATCCATGGTGCAAAAGTTAATAGCACATTATTGGGATAATACATTTCCCCCATTTTCAAACATATAATTCACATCAACATGCATCACTGTTCACTCTGTGGAAGTGGAAAATACCCAACAATCCTTTTAAAGCTGATTCATGCCCACATTATGAGGGGGAGTTATAGTTGTACCACTTATTTCTTGGCAGGACGGGCACTAAATACAAGTGAACATATTCTTTCCCAGTTCTGATGTCACAGTCAGCTTAATAAGTTGTGTTCTGTGGTGCTTGTACTCAATGTGACCAATGTCATTTTAGGATTGTTACCGGATACAAACAAGATATTATATGTTTAAATTAGGTAGCTGTCTGCAGACCTTCTTTATTGGACACTATTGACCGTATATAGAATGGACAGCGTCACTTCATTTCCATTGTGAGCTTTGAGGCCAAAAGACCACTTTCACAGACGCCAACATTTATGTTGTTGGAGCCAATAAGGCACAAGCTAGCTGGCTGGATGCATCGCCATACTGACATCAAGCCCACGACGCTAACCAAAACATGCATTCAATTTGGGATTTAATTTGCTGATTTGAACCGAACACTGGACACACACCGGACTTTTTCTACTCTACTCTGCAAATTGGACACGGAACACTGGGGAGCCCAGTTGCCCAGGAGGTCAACTGAACTGTCAATCATGATGCCACATCATCCCGTTTTAAAATTAGATAAATAATACAAACTGTGGGCGCTGGTGGCCTAGCAGACTAAGCGCCCCATATTCAGAGGCTACAGTCCTCGTCACAGGGGTCGCTGGTCCAATTCCCGGCCGCAACCATTTCCTGCATGTCCTCCCCCACTCTCTACTCCCAACATTTCCTGTCTCTCTTCAGCTGTCCTGTCTAATAAAGGCGAAAAAAAACCCAAAAATATATCTTTAAAAAAAAGAATAAAAACTAAACTTCTAAGAAAAGGAAAGCACTTAGACATAAAACAGCATGATAAGAACTAACTATCAAACCTGAAACCATGTTTGAAAAAAGTGTCTTGTCTTGTATTTTAATTTGATAGTTTTTATAGTACTCTCTTGAATAAAGGCAGAGACAGGGGTTTATGACCTATTCTGCAGCCATTCAGCAGATGGTGCTGTAAATCTCTTGGCATCAACCCAATCCAAACTGATAATGTTCATATTAATGTTCAGTTTATGTGGGACAAGCTGATTTCAGTCTTTATGTGAAGCTGAGCTAACCACACCTTGCTAGCATAGAAATATTGATAATTTAGTCTCACAAGAAGTTGGAAAACAATTACTTCCCTAGAAGTACAGCTTATTAATTACAAGGACTTTAACCCTTTACACTGTAAAAACAGATTTTGTGGGTAATTTGTTGACATTAGTTGTTAATTCTGATTAAGCTGAACTTTTTCATGTCCTTTCTTATTATTATTGTGTTTTTAAGTCCAATTTAAAAGTTTCTACTCAAAAAAACTGAGTTCATCTTACTTAAACCTGTGTCATTTCTTTACATCAATCATAAAATCTGAGCAAACTGATATTGTAATTATGTGTTTGAGCTCAAACAACTCAATATCATCAAGTTTTGCCTGTTACCAATAGCAAGGCATTGACACCACACCCACCCATGTACCAGCCCAAATTGGCATTGATGACCTCTGATCTTTGTGAGACAGAATAGAAAGAGACAGAACAGAACAAAGACAACGGTAAGTTTGAACCTGGCACTTGTTGTATGCCATTGCAGTCCTGACTGCTAGCTGAGGTTAGCTAGTTATTTGCAAGGCGTCAAGGTAAAAATGTAAGTTAAGTTTGGTCAGTTAGAGCATACAATTTAGTTGAATTGGTAATGGAGTAATGCTAACTTAACACGCTGACGTAAATACATGGGTGGGGAATGATTGTTTAAACTAAGTATCTTCAGTTACTGTAACTCAGTTATTAGTATTCAACTTAAATGATTCATTCCATTAGGAGCTCAAGTACATTGAACGTAGTCCACTTCACTTATTCAACTAAATGAAGTTAAGGTGTTAACTTAGATTCGGGAGCAGGACCACGCCTAAACCACACCCTCAATCACCTGACAAGCCTTCTTAAACGTAGCCAGCCTACTCCAACTGCTTGTCCGTGATTCTTCAACCCACCCTCCCTCACCTTACTGTACTGCACTTAACCTATTTCCTTGTCCTCTCCGACGCAACTCGTGCTCGCTCCTTCTACGCCCTGTCTACTTCCAGGTACAACCCGGGTCAAGATCAGCTCCGGCAGGATAACGCTGAGACGGAACCCCCATCCTGAGTCTCCTTCTGCTGGGCACACCACGCACAACTAATTCATTAAATGTTCAACTAATATCCTTGTGTGGCGTGGTCCTTGCTAGTGAATGCTTAATTACTTCAACATTTTACATTGATTTAAGTTAATGTATGTTGTCTGAAATGCAATGGAGCAAGGCCCAAGCTACAGCCGAATTAATTTCCCCAGTTGAAGTTATAACCATGATAGTTAGAAATAAAACCTTCTAAAAAAAAACTCTCCAAGCCTTTAAAAAGGGACCAAGCCATGCAAAGCTCAACCTATTTTGTAGTGGAAGCACTTTTTAATATTTGGACAGATTTGTGGTTGTCACTGGCCAGCAAATCGGTCTACATTGTTCTAATTACCACATTTAAAATCCAAGGTTTAATTCAGCAGGAGGTCTGCCGAGGCATCTTCAACAGCTGAAATGAAAGTAGCTAAAGGTCAGGTGTCTAAGATTATCATCTAAAACAAAGAATTTAATTTCAGATGAAGGAATTTACACAAAGAGCGATCAGCATGCACATTCACGAGCTTAAACGTACTCTTTCTCTGTAGTCTGAGCATGATTGTACACCCTGCAGCTCTACTCCATGTATTAATTGTTTCATCAATTAGACAAGTGTTTTTTCCTCCCGCTTCTTAACAAATGAGTCCAACAGCAGAGTGCAGAATATATACATTCAAACTCTCGCCAACTCTGACGTGTTCACTGATGCCGCAGCCTGTGGGAACAGAATGTTTTATTCACAGAGATGGGACGTTCACCTTTATAGTCATGGAGGCTGGCTGATGAAGGCCTGCGCTACATCTTTTATATCTTAATCTCATTCTTCATCTCCTGCATGATATTTCCACTTCTGTTCATTACATTCAGCTGCTAGGCTTTAAAGAAAATGGCCACTTTTCATCTGAGCCATTGATGACATCACCACGCCGGCCTCAGTACTGTGTGCTTTTACTACACATTAGACTCCGGTTTCACCTGATGAGTTTTAAAGGTGACATATCATGCAAAATGGACTTTTTAATGGTTCTCCACCTGAAATATGTTTCCCTGGCATGTCTACAAACCCCCCGAGAATGAAAAAAATCCATTCTGCCCCTGTTCTGATTTCTACACCTTTCTGTAAATGTGTGTGAAACGAGCCGTTTCAGACTTCTGTGTTTTTGTTACGTCACAACAATATCCGGTCTGTCACAGAGTCAGAGCTCGGAGCTTGTTCAGCCCATAGACTGTATAAAATAATACTGAATCCCCCCTCCGTTTTTCATTACCTGCACAAATGTGTGCTAACAAGGAGCTTAGGAGGGAAGCATGCTAGTTGTAGGCTGTCTTAATAAACACAAAGGTCGGTTTTACTCCCCACGTCTGCAGATTTGAAGATCTAGTGGATGATTTTTATTTATCATGGATAAGTGCTAGCGCTAGTTAGCATGGCTACATAGCTACATGTTGTAGCTGCAGCTGTGTACCAAGACACACGTTGACATACTGACAAATAAAACAACAAGAAACACTAAATCTGTGACCAATCCTTCAGAAAAGGTCCCGCTGCCTTTCTGGCAGAGGTCGGTTTTACTCCCCACGTCTGCAGATTTGAAGATCTAGTGGATGATTTTTATTTGTCATGGATAAGTGCTAGCGCTAATTAGTATAGCCACATAGCTACATGTTCATAGCTGTAGCTGTGTACCAAGACACACGTCTACATACTGACAAATAAAACAACAAGAAACACAAAATCTGTGACCAATCCTTCAGAAAGGTCCTGCTGCCTTTCTGGTAGAGGTCGGTTTTACTCCCCAGGCCTGCAGATTTGAAGATCTAGTGGATGATTTTTATTTATCATGGATAAGTGCTAGCGCTAGTTAGCATAGCCACATAGCTACATGTTCGTAGCTGTGTTCCAAGACACACGTCGACATACTGATAAATAAAACAACAAGAAACACTAAATCTGTGACCAATCCTTCAGAAAGGTCCTGCTACAGGCGCCTCTCCGTCAGGATCAGATTCAGAGGGTTGAAGTAACGTGATCTGTGAGCAGCCGTGTATATTCAGCCAACATGTAAACATTAGATCAACGTGCTGGACAGCCGAGGGCACATCCACATCCTGAGGGGGCGTGGTCAGAGAGAAAACAGAGTGTTCTGAGGAGGACTGAAGAAGAGGGTTTTTCAGACATGCCAAAATCTGATTTCAAAGTGTTTTTTTGAGCATAAACTTTAAAGACATGTTTTGGGGACCTCTTAGACCAATATATATTGATGAAAAAAGCGTGATATGTCACCTTTAAATGTGGAATGGAATTCACCTTTCTATTATTATGCTGCTGATTATACAGAGGTTACATGTACATATTTCAAAAATGTCCATTCCATTTTATAAACAAATATTAGATTTCAATTTTTTTGAAATAAATAGAAAAAGGCCTTACATTACATGTCCATACTTTTTGTCTGGATAGATATCCAATACTACGGGGCTCCGTACAATAGCAAGATTGGCTTCACACAACAAATCAGTCAAGAATCTCTTTTATTCCTCTGGATATGACTAGCTGTACATCAAACTTTCAGAATAAATTGTGCACTATTATGCTGATTCTGTGTGACTTTGATGTTTAGTGTGTTGTTGCTGCACTCCACACAATCCCTTTGTGTGTGCGTTTGTCTATTCCTGTTACAGTTCTGCTACTGTGTTTTCTGAGGTTTATGGAGTAACAATGTCGCCGTTATAATGCACACGGCCTGCATGACTTAGTCCCACTGTCTCCTATCAGCCAGCAGAGATAAATCAGGGATTGTTGAGTGCTCGCTGAGGCACTAACAGGGTCGGTTATTCTGATTCTCAATACATTTTTCCAGCTTACAGGCTGCAACAGTTATTCTTATTTAAATCCCTTGCCCTATGGATGAAAGAAGAGATTTTTGGATATCTTTCTTCGGGTGAATCCGACTCTATGTGGTACGGGTTCTGTAGAAAAGAATAAAGATTGCCCCATGTATTTAAGAATACTGCAGCCAGTCAAGTACAAAGGACAGCTTTGAGAATGTATCATGCTCTCTCTCTCTCTATGTTTTTAAAAAGAGACAACAAGCACATTATGCTTTGATGCTTTATATTTGAAATCCCTTATTTCTATTTCAGTCTTTTTATATTTCAGTGCTTCTTGTGTGCTTTTATATAATAGATATAATCGGTAATATTTCAATGCCTAATTGCTGGAGAGAAATATAATACAGCAGCAGGGGTTTGCAGGTGTTATAAGTGATGCTGTCTGTCACTGATATGCTTGCTAAAAGGAATGTACCAATTGTTTCAAAATAAAAGACGTCTGTAATGTGAAAATGTGCAACAGCCAGGGAATTGATATATATTTGACATTATTACCTGACTGTCTTACTGATCTTCCGGTTGTGTAAGAAGCTTGATTCTGATTGGTCCAAACCCCTTGACAGCGGTTATTAACTTTCACTAATATGAGCAACACCAGAGTCAAACTGATCACATGTCATGTCAAATCAATCCGCAGAAAACAGTTCCGGCACACCTTGCTTCTTGCTTGTTGTCAAACAAGTTAATGCGGCTGGCTAAAACAACATGATATTACATCTTGGATCCCATCCAGCATTCTTAGCAACGAGTGGAGCAGGTGAGGGCAACTTTGAGTAACCGATCCCTACAAACAAACTTAAATCATGAGCGGTGGTGATGATAGCAGCAGTGTTCAAAGCATAGACGGTACAAAATATGGACGTAGTATCCGTGACGTCACCCATCTGTTTCTGAAGCGCTGTTTTGAAGCCAATCGTCGGTGGCAACCATATTGCTGCTGTCCAGTGATTGTGACGTAAAGAGGCGGGCTTTGAGCCTCCTAGCCAACAGCTACAGTGTTCCTGCCTGTCAATCAAGTCAGCTGTGCCTCTCATTGGAAGACTTCTAATCTTAATATCTTTGAAACTGCATTAGAAAAAAAATCACCCCCTGTACAGTGTGTGCCGTTCAAGAAATGATCTATCCAGACTACACTTGTTTTTTGTACCAGGCTGTAAACATGTTTATTTCAGCTGTAAAGATCGGCTTTTTTGAATTGGTGTGTGTGGTTTCCGGTACTTCTGGAGCCAGCCTCAAGCGGATCCTTGATGAACTGCAGTTTTTAACACTTCCGCATTGGACTCACATTTTTAGACGGAGGTTACCGCTCGGTTCAAAGTTGTGACATTTGCCTCATTTATTTAATTTTTAATCGATTATACAGGGAGATAAGAATCCATTCCCATGGAACACTAACTGCAGTGAAATCACTGGGACTAGTTTATTAAAACTGAATGCATAAATAATTTTAAAACAATAAAATGATCTTTTAGTCAAGGGTTTTTTGCACTGTGTTTGTATTTTAAGTTAGTAGCCGGGTAATAAGAAGTTAGAAGGTCATTATTGGAAAGTTAGCTGTCTGTAAATCTACTTTATTGATCTGCAGACAGCTAACTTCACATCAGGGTCTTATCTCACTCTGTCGTGATTCTATTTCCCATAACTACCTGCTCACCATACATTATCCCTAATTTAAAGCTGCTGTTGGTAGTCACGGAGTAAACATCTGTTTAGAGAGAGGGACTTTGAATGTCAACACTTTCCCTCCATACCAGATTTCCTCTTAGCCCTCCCTCAACCAAGGAGGATTGGAGATTAGCTATGATTGGTCCATCATAACGGGAACGAGGGGAATAATAACATTGCTTGATAAGAAGTCTGTTGAAAACACAGAGATGTTGCAATAGTCTTAAGTTACTTCACTTATGGATGAGTACCAATGGGTATTATGACCTTTTCTCCAAACCAAGCAGAAAAAAGCAACGTTTTCTACACCATTCCTACCAACAGCAGCTTTAACAGTGCTTTGAACAGATTGCAGGTTGTATTTTTTTATTTTATTTTATTAAGAATGTGAGCTGTAACTGTATGCTTCTCTTGACTTGACTTTAGCTGTTGCTCGGAAAGCAAATGGCACCTGTGACATTGACTGACATTGAGCAGAAAAGGCAGCACACAGACTGCAGATCAGCTGGACCTTTCTTTCTTTTCCAGGTTTAGATGATACGACTGTCTGAAGTAAAGACACTGAAGGGGAGAAAGCTGGCAACACTTGCAGTCTGATACAGCTAAAACTGCAGAGGACAGACATTTTTATGGGATTAAAAGGTTGGTGATATGGATTTTTGCTAATGTAGCACTATATCACACCAGCAAAGTAAAACACTACACTGATGGGATGCACTGTATTCATAGTACCAAATCTGACAGAGATATGCTAAGTGATTATGATGATCTGTTATCTCAGCTGAGACCATGTGCTCAAGGTTCATGAGAATTTACAAGTCTCTCCCCCCAAAAAAGCATAGTTCTTTCCACAGACAAAAGGGTATAATCTAAAGTGGATTTAAATGTACATCTCTCAAGTAGTGTAATTTAAAATTAATTTAAATTATTTTCTTTTTTCTTTATCTTCTGGGCATTTTTACCTTTATTGATAAGACAGCTTTAGAGAGACAGGAAAGATGGGGGCTGGGGAGAGGGGGAAGACATGCAGCAAAGGGTCATGGTGGACTGTTAAACCAGCGACTGCTGTGTCGAGGACTATAGCCTCTGTTTATGGGGTGCATTCTTTCATCGCTAGGTTAAACCAGGCCACTGTGGCTCATTGGTGGAGTCAGTCATCTCATTCAGAAGGACGGGGTTGTAATCCTAGGTCCCACTGTCCACATGCCAAAGTATCCTTTTGAAAAACAGGGATTGGTTCATACAGATAGGTGCTTTACATAACAACCTCTGCCATCAGTGTATGAATGGTTGAATGTGATATGTAATGTAGACGCGCTTTAGTGGTCAGAATACAAGAGAAAGCGCTGTACAATCTCAGTCCATTCACCATTTACTAAACCGGCACCTTGAAACCTTCTATGTTGAAGCTTCCATTTATTTTCCATGTCAGTAAATCTTTACAATTGTTATTCCTTTCATTAGTGGACCATCTGCTCTATCTCTATTTTATTTTATTTATTTCTAACCATTGTTTTTTTATTATTATTTATCTACTCAGTTTTATTGCTATTTTTAGTGCCTTTAATTTATCTTCAACTTTCCCCTTACCAATCCTTACCCTTTTTAATGTTTTTACTTTCACTATTTATATTCTTATTGTTATTTTGATGCTTTAATTTATCTTAATTACATCCTATTTTATTGTTGTCGATGCACTCTCTACTTCAAATCCATGTTGTTTTTTATATGTAATATGTTTAGCCATTTTTTTTCTACTTTCTTCTTGTGTACAATTGCTGTCGACCACTTTGAATTGCATCTGATTCGTTTGAAAGGTGCTATATAAATAAGATTTGATTGATTGATTGATTGATTGATCTCCTAAACCACACTTGCCCTTAGAAGTCTCAATTCTTTGCTCATAAGATCTGATTCATTTTTGCAGTCTCAATGATTTTCAAGGTACACACTGCAAAAGTTGGACTTGACTGTTGAATCCAAAATGGTTTTATTTAAGTTTCTACCTCATCAATACATTTTGAGTTGATGAATAAATAACTAAGGGATAATGTACGGTTAGCAGGTAGTTATGGGAAATAGAATCCCGACAGGATGAGACAAGATCCCAAAGCGAAGCGCTTATTACCGGCTACTTACTGAAAATCCAAACATGGTGCCCAAAACAACCTTGATTTAAAGATTATTTTATTGATTTAAACTGATTTATGGATACAATTTTAAAAAAATAGTCCCAGTGATTCCCCTGCAGTTAGCATTTCATTGCAATGGATTCTTATCTGTCTGTTGTGGTGGATTTAACATGAAACTGTCCTCATTCAGCTCTCCTTCTCTGAGCTCTGCGGTTCACACACTCTTAAAATTAGACAAGGCAAATGTCACAACTTTGAACACTGCTGCTATCATCACCACCGCTCATGGTTCAAGTTTCTTTGTAGCGATCGGTAACTCAAAGTTGCTCTCACCTGGTCCTCTCATTGCTAGGAATGCTGGACAGAATCCAAGATGTAAATATCCATGTTGTTTGGCCAGTTGTTTAGCATGCTAACCAAATCTAGCGTTTTAGTCATAGACTGCATAAATAATGAACGCAGTATCTGTGACGTCACCCATCTGTTCCTGAACGCTCATTTGAAGCCAATCGGCGGCGGCAGCCATATTGGAAATGCGGAACTCAACCAGGCAGAACGTGGCGTAAAGAGGCGGAGTTTTAGCCTCCTAGCCAACAGCTATGTGTTCCCTGTGGTGGAAATCTGGAAATGATAGACTCAAACAACAACGATTTGTCTTTGTGAGCTTTATTCCGGCCTTCAGTGAGCTTTGCAAAGCGGTCATGGCAGAGTGATCTAACAACCGAGACAAGGTCTGCTCAACTGACCCAGAGTGAGGATACAACACGTTACTTATTCTTCAGAGAATAATATTAACACATCATTGAGCATCTTCAAAGAACTGTAAGACAAACAAGAGAGTTTCTTATCACCTCTTGCTTCCTGGTCACCTTCCTGACTTCTCACCTTATGGTCTGCTCCTCAGCCATGGGAACAGATAACAAAATGCAAATCACAGAAGGTTTGGTATGTGTGAATGTTTCTAGCTTCTGATCAAAGCAAGAACAACATACTATCATATCTGTATTTTTCCCACCACATCCTGTCCGGGAGTCAAGTCAGTTATGTCCTTATTTGGACAAAAACTTGCAATCTTAATATCTTCTGAACCGTCACGTTAAAAAAAAATTCACCCCCTACAGCAGGGGTCTCAAACTCAAATTACCTGAGGGCCGCTGAGCATCAAGCCTTGTCACAAGGGGGCCACAAGTATTCCACAAAAAATGGTAAAACAAAAACGTTCAGCTGTTCGAACAACTGTATTTTTTAACATGAACTATTTTACAGTCATTTTGGGCTTTTTCTGCCTAATGCTTGCTGCCAGACACCTGAGAGTGCATCTTGTCCAGCTGGGCCACATTTGCTCTGAGGGAGGTGGCAGTTGAAACCCTCAGTATGGCTTGAAGATGGTCATCACTAAGTCTGGACCTATTCTTTGATTTATTAAAGTTCATGGTGGAGAAGTTTTTCACAGAGATATGTGCTTCCAAAAAAGGCACATGGTCCTCTTGAAGATCCTGGAAAGCTCTGGGAAGGATGGGGTAATTCTCTCAGAAATTGTCCAAGCATGTCTGCTTTTCCATTTGCCTCTCTGAACTTGGCTTTGTGCTGAGAATTGCACTGCAGGTCAATGAGCTCCATTTGTAGCACACTAGGGGCATTCTGCACGTCAAAGGAGAAAGGGTCAGCAAACATTTGGAAAGTGGCACTGTGTGTCTTGAAGTCTGCAAACCGCTGGTCAAATTCCTGCTGTAGCTTCTCAATGGCAGCAACATATTTTTCACCACTGAATGCTGTGCCCTCCTCCACAAGAGACCTACATGCTGGAAAATGGAAGAGTTTTTTCTCAGCTAGGTGGGCTTTCCATAACATCAGTTTTGATATTTTCAAAAGCTGCAGTGACAAGCTGGCCTGGGCCCTGCAACTTCAGGTTGAGTGTATTCAGCTCCTCTGTGATATCCACTAGAAAAGCGAGGTCCATCAGCACTTGGGATCATCAAGCTCAGGAAGGTCCAGCCTGCCCTCCTCCATGAACGTCTTCACTTCTGTTCTCAGCTGAAAAAACCTCTTCAGGCATTTCCCCTGCTGAGCCACCGTACCTCTGTGAAGTACAGCACATCCCCGTATGCGTCAATTTCCTCCAAAAAGGCACGGAACTGGCGGTGCTGTAAGCCCCTGGATCTGATCAAATTAATGCATTTCACGACACAGACATCACATTGTCAAATTTTAAGCACCTGCTGCACAGTGCCTGCTGATGGATAATGCAGTGCAGAGCAATTGCAGAATCTGCACCTTCCTCCTCCAATTTCTTTTGAACAAGCGCTACCAGTCCGTTCCTCCTCCCTATCATTGATGGTGCGCCGTCTGTCGTTATTCCTACCAGCGACTTCCACGAGAGGTCGGCCTGCTCTCGTCTCACACAGCAGCTGAAATACATTGTTGGCTGTAGTACGGCCTTGCATCGGCTTCATACTTAATAACTCTTCTGTTATTTTTGAACTGGTCATTAATTCCGCGGACAAAAATGGCAAGCTGAGCCATGACGGTAATGTCCGTGCTCTCATCCAGAGCTACAGAGTATGCACTGAAACGTTTGCCTTTGTCACGTAATTGTTCATAAATGTCATTTGATAGTTCAGTGATCCGTTCTGCCACTGTGTTGGCTGTCAAACTGATGTTGCTGAATTGATTTTTTTTTTGGACAGACAATATTCGCAACTTTCTGCATGCAGTCTTTTAGAAACTGACCTTCAGTGAACGGCTTTCCCGCTTTTGGATCATCTCACACACGACATAACTAGCTTCAAGTGCCGCATCGGCCTCCTTTCTTGCTCCCTGGTAGAGGTTTTGTTGAGTTGACAGTCCTTTCTTTAGCTGTGCAGCTCGTTGTGTCCGCTCATCTCACTGGAACCTTGCAAACTGCTCCGCATGTTTAGTTAAATAATGCCGCCTGATGTTGTAATCCTTAAGTACGGCAATTTTCTCTTTGCATATGAGACAGGTGGCATTCCCCTTAAACTCCACAAAGAAGTAATCACTCTCCCACTTCTCCCGAAACACTCTGTGCTCGGCATCAACCTTTCTTTTGGCCTTTGAAAGAGACATCTTGATTCAATGCTGCGTGCTCAATGTTTGTTTTGTTTAATCTGCACGCCCGTGTTGCTCATGCTGCATTCATGGTCAACTCGGAAATAGGAAATTTCTTTCCCAGCAACGATAGCGGACCGGGCCTTGAACGCAGCGGGACGGATTTCACTATAAATTGATATCAAGCGGCGGGCCGTATTAAACGGTCTCTCGGGCCGTGTCTGGCCCGGGGGCCGGGAGTTTGAGACCCCTGCCCTACAGTGTGTGCCGATAGAGAAATTAGCTACGTAGCCTCAAGACGTTTTTTGAACCAGGCTGTAAACAAGTTTATTAATGCTGTAAAGATCGTCTTCTTTGCATTGGTGTGTATGTGGTTTCTGGTGTTTCTGCAGCCAGCCTCAAGCGGATTCTTGATGAATTGCAGTTTATAACACTTCCGCATGGGCTTCATATTTTGAGACCGGAGGTTGCCGCTTGGTTTTAGCCACATTGTTTTGATGTGAGCGGTAATGGTTTCCCCTCACCTTACGGTCTACAGTACGGTGTCAACAAGCAGAAGCTAAATGTGCCGGAACTCTTTTCTGTGGATTGATTTGACTTGACGTGTGATCAGTTTGCTTCTGGTGTTGCTCATATTAGTGAAAGTTAATAACCGTTGTCAAGGGGTTTTGACCAATCAGAATCAAACGTCTTACACAACTGGAAGATCAGTAAGACAGTTTGGTAATAATGATGAATAAAGTAGTTTAGAAAAAGTAAATTGGGAAAAATCCAAACTACTATAAAAAAACTGAAGAAGTGAACACCTTGTATTCAGTAAGAGCCACTGTGTCATGCTGTAAGGATATCTGATAAGGGCCACCTACATTGGGGACCTACAAGTTAACTTTGACCTCACATTGAAATAAGCAGAATGAACTATGTCACAGGTTTGTTCTTCACTTAAGATATTAAAACTTCAGAGGATAAAAGTGTACATTATTCCCTGGTACAGTTTGTTTTACCACCATAGTGATTAATTAAGTCTTGGTTGTAAAGAAAACATGTCTGCTCCAACATACTGCTCTGACAGCATGGAGCTGGTTTAATTGGGATGCTTTCGACCTGTTTGCCCAGTGATGTGCAATGATGCGTGCATAAGATATATACATCATTTCCCGGGCACAGGCTGTGCAAACATGGTACAGTCACATGATATTTTTTTAATTGAGTCGTGAAGCAAAACAGCCCCCAGGATTCAGTTAGAAGGAGTCAAACATCACAGGTTACACAACCCTGGCTTTGATTGAAAACCAAAGTTTGGGGAGGTCTCTGTTATTATAAACTGAATTAAACCACAGGAAGTCTCCCTGGATCAAGCATAAAAAATGTACTTTGAATTTTAAATGCTGCACAAAACCTTGAGTTTAAGTGAACAGAATGTAAAAGATGCTCTGGACATGCTCTTGCTTTTTAGCTGCAGCCCCACAATCTCACTTGTCTCTTAAAATTCTCACCCTTCCTGGTTTACTTCTCTTCATCTCCAGCTTTGAATGATGAAATCAATAAGGCATGATGGCTAGCACCTCTTTCATCTCATCAGTGACAAAGACAAAATGTTGCTCCTTTGCATATTCTGTGCCATATCAAACTAACACAG